>NC_054482.1:60455540-60757623 GCF_017639515.1 Carcharodon carcharias | reverse complement strand
ATTTGAGAGAGAGAGAGAGAGACACCAAATTTGTGAGAGAGAGAGATACCAAATTTGAGAGAGAGAGAGAGAGATGCCAAATTTGAGTGAGAGAGAGAGAGACAACAAATTTGAGAGAGAGAGAGAGACACCAAGTTTGAGAGAGAGAGAGACTAAATTTGAGAGAGAGAGACTTACACCAAACTTGAGAGAGAGACACCAAATTTGAGAGAGTGAGAGAGACACCAAATTTGAGAGAGAGAGAGAGAGATACCAAATTTGAGAGAGAGAGAGAGACACCAAATTTGAGAGAGAGAGACACCAAATTTGAGAGAGAGAGACCAAATTTGAGAGAGATGGAGACACCATATTTGAGAGAGAGAGAGACACCAAATTTGAGAGAGAGGGAGAGACACCAAATTTGAGAGAGAGAGAGAGACCAAATTTGAGAGAGAGACCAAATTTGTGTGAGAGAGAGAGAGAGCCCACATTTGAGAGAGAGAGAGAGACCAAATTTGAGAGAGAGAGAGATCAAATTTGATAGAGAGAGAGAGACACACGCACCAAATTTGAGAGAGAGCGACACACCAAATTTGAGAGAGAGAGAAAGAGACTAAATTTGAGAGAGAGAGACTTACACCAAATTTGAGATAGAGAGACACCAAATTTGAGAGAGAGAGAGAGACACCAAATTTGAGAGAGAGAGAGAGACCAAATTTGAGAGAGAGAGACACCAAATTTGAGAGAGAGAGACACCAAATTTGAGGGAGAGGGACACCAAATTTGAGAGAGAGAGAGAAAGACACCAAATTTGAGAGAGAGACCCCAAATTTGAGAGAGAGACCCCAAATTTGAGAGAGACACCAAATTTGAGAGAGAGAGAGACCAAATTTGAGAGAGAGAGAGAGACCAAATTTGAGAGAGAGAGAGAGACACCAAATTTGAGAGAGGGAGAGAGAGAGAGAAAATTTGAAAGAGAGAGAGAGAGACACCAAATTTGAAAGAGAGAGACTAAATCTGAGAGAGAGACATCAAATTTGAGAGGGAGAGAGAGACACCAAATTTGAGAGAGAGAGAGAGAGACACCAAATTTGAGAGAGACAGACACCAAATTTGAGAGAGAGAGAGACACCAAATTTAAGGGAGAGAGTGTGGGACACCAAATTTGAGAGAGACACCAAATTTGAGAGAGAGAGAGAGAGACACCAAATTTGAGAGAGAGAGACACCAAATTTGAGAGAGAGAGAGTGAGACACCAAATTTGAGAGAGAGAGACTAAATTTGAGAGAGAGAGACACCAAATTTGAGAGGGAGAGAGAGACACCAAATTTGAGAGAGAGAGAGACACCAAATTTGAGAGAGAGATAGAGACACCAAATTTGAGATAGAGAGAGACACCAAATTTGAGAGTGAGAGACACCAAATTTGAGAGAGAGACACCAAATTTGAGAGAGACACCAAATTTGAGAGAGAGAGACACCAAATTTGAGAGAGAGACACCAAATTTGAGAGAGAGAGATACACCAAATTTGAGAGAGAGAGACGCCAAATTTTAGAGAGAGAGACACCAAATTTGAGAGGGAGAGAGAGACACCAAATTTGAGAGAGAGAGAGACACCAAATTTGAGAGAGAGAGAGAGACACCAAATTTGAGAGAGAGAGACACCAAATTTGAGAGAGAGAGACACCAAATTTGAGAGAGAGAGACACCAAATTTGAGAGGGAGTGAGACACCAGATTTGAGAGAGAGACCCCAAATTTGAGAGAGAGACACCAAATTTGAGAGAGACACCAAGTTTGAGAGAGTGAGACACCAAATTTGAGAGAGAGAGATACACCAAATTTGAGAGAGAGAGACGCCAAATTTGAGAGAGATAGAGAAAGACACCAAATTTGAGAGAGAGAGAGAGAGACACACCAAATTTGAGAGAGAGACACCAAATTTGAGAGAGAGAGAGAGACACACACCAAATCTGAGAGAGAGAGAGACACCAAATTTGAGAGAGAGAGAGACCAAATTTGAGAGGGAGAGACCAAATTTGAGAGAGAGGGAGACACCATATTTGAGAGAGAGAGAAAGAGACACCAAATTTGAGAGAGGGAGAGACACAGACACGAAATTTGAGAGAAAGAGACAGACACCAAATTTGAGAGAGAATGAGGGACACCTAATTTGACCGAGAGAGAGAGACACACCAAATTTGAGAGAGAGAGACACCACATTTGAGAGAGAGAGACACCAAATTTGAGAGAGAGACACCAAATTTGAGAGAGAGACTTACACCAAATTTGAGAGAGAGAGACACCAAATTTGAGAGAGAGACACCAAATTTGAGAGAGAGACACCAATTTGAGATAGACACCAAATTTGAGAGAGAGAGAGACACCAAATTTGAGAGAGAGACACCAAGTTTGAGAGAGAGACACCAAATTAGAGAGAGAGATACACCGAATTTGAGAGAGCGAGAGAGACAACAAATTTGAGAGAGATAGAGAAAGACACCAAATTTGAGAGAGAGAGAGAGAGAGACACACACCAAATTTGAGAGAGAGACACCAAATTTGAGAGAGAGGCAGATACACCAAATTTGAGAGAGCGAGAGAGACACCAAATTTGAGAGAGAGAGAGAGAGACACACCAAATTTGAGAGAGAGAGAGAGACCAAATTTGAGAGAGAGAGAGACCAAATTTGAGAGAGAGAGACACCAAATTTGAGAGAGAGAGACCAAATTTGAGAGAGATGGAGACACCATATTTGAGAGAGAGAGAGACACCAAATTTGAGAGAGAGAGAGAGACACCAAATTTGAGAGAGAGAGAGAGACCAAATTTGAGAGAGAGAGACACCAAATTTGAGAGAGAGAGAGACAGACACCAAATTTGAGGGAGACAGACACCAAATTTGAGAGAGAGAGAGACACCAAATTTAAGGGAGAGAGTGAGGGACACCAAATTTGAGAGAGAGAGAGAGACACCAAGTTTTTTGAGAGAGACAGAGACACCAAATTTGAGAGAGAGAGACACCAAATTTGAGAGAGAGAGAGACACCAAATTTGAGAGAGAGAGAGAGACCAAATTTGAGAGAGAGAGAGAGAGAGACACCAAATTTGGGAGAGAGAGAGAGACACCAAATTTGAGAGAGAGAGACAGACTAAATTTGAGAGAGAGAGACTTACACCAAATTTGAGAGAGAGAGACCAAATTTGAGAGACAGGGAGACACCATATTTGAGAGAGAGACACCAAATCTGAGAGAGAGAGAGACACCAAATTTGAGAGAGAGAGAGACCAAATTTGAGAGGGAGAGACCAAATTTGAGAGAGAGGGAGACACCATATTTGAGAGAGAGAGAAAGAGACACCAAATTTGAGAGAGGGAGAGACACAGACACGAAATTTGAGAGAGAGAGACAGACACCAAATTTGAGAGAGAATGAGGGACACCAAATTTGACCGAGAGAGAGAGACACACCAAATTTGAGAGAGAGAGACACCAAATTTGAGAGAGAGAGACACCAAATTTGAGAGAGAGACTTACACCAAATTTGAGAGAGAGAGACACCAAATTTGAGAGAGACACCAAATTTGAGAGAGAGACACCAAATTTGAAGAGAGAGAGACACCAAATTTGAGAGAGGGACACCAATTTTGAGAGAGAGAGAGACACACCAAATTTGAGAGAGAGAGAGAGACCAAATTTGAGAGAGAGAGAGAGACACCAAATTTGAGAGAGAGAGAGAGACACCAAATTTGAGAGAGAGAGAGACTCCAAATTTGGGAGAGAGAGAGAGACTAAATTTGAGAGAGAGAGACTTACACCAAATTTGAGAGAGAGAGACCAAATTTGAGAGAGATGGAGACACCATATTTGAGAGAGAGAGAGACACCAAATTTGAGAGAGAGAGAGAGAGACACCAAATTTGAGAGAGAGAGAGAGACCAAATTTGAGAGAGAGAGACACCAAATTTGAGAGAGCGAGAGAGACCAAATTTG
The DNA here is from genome assembly GCF_017639515.1 of Carcharodon carcharias. Taxonomy (NCBI): domain Eukaryota; kingdom Metazoa; phylum Chordata; class Chondrichthyes; order Lamniformes; family Lamnidae; genus Carcharodon; species Carcharodon carcharias. The sequence continues at coordinate 60,753,653 of NC_054482.1, read as the reverse complement.
AGAGAGAGAGAGACAGACACCAAATTTGAGGGAGACAGACACCAAATTTGAGAGAGAGAGAGACACCAAATTTAAGGGAGAGAGTGAGGGACACCAAATTTGAGAGAGAGAGAGAGACACCAAGTTTTTTGAGAGAGACAGAGACACCAAATTTGAGAGAGAGAGACACCAAATTTGAGAGAGAGAGAGACACCAAATTTGAGAGAGAGAGAGAGACCAAATTTGAGAGAGAGAGAGAGAGAGACACCAAATTTGGGAGAGAGAGAGAGACACCAAATTTGAGAGAGAGAGAGAGACTAAATTTGAGAGAGAGAGACTTACACCAAATTTGAGAGAGAGAGACCAAATTTGAGAGAGAGGGAGACACCATATTTGAGAGAGAGACACCAAATTTGAGAGAGAGAGAGAGAGGCACCAAATTTGTGAGAGAGAGAGATACCAAATTTGAGAGAGAGAGAGAGAGATGCCAAATTTGAGTGAGAGAGAGAGAGACAACAAATTTGAGAGAGAGAGAGAGACACCAAGTTTGAGAGAGAGAGAGACTAAATTTGAGAGAGAGAGACTTACACCAAACTTGAGAGAGAGACACCAAATTTGAGAGAGTGAGAGAGACACCAAATTTGAGAGAGAGAGAGAGATACCAAATTTGAGAGAGAGAGAGAGACACCAAATTTGAGAGAGAGAGACACCAAATTTGAGAGAGAGAGACCAAATTTGAGAGAGATGGAGACACCATATTTGAGAGAGAGAGAGACACCAAATTTGAGAGAGAGGGAGAGACACCAAATTTGAGAGAGAGAGAGAGACCAAATTTGAGAGAGAGAGACCAAATTTGTGTGAGAGAGAGAGCCCACATTTGAGAGAGAGAGAGAGAGAGACCAAATTTGAGAGAGAGAGAGATCAAATTTGATAGAGAGAGAGAGACACACGCACCAAATTTGAGAGAGAGCGACACACCAAATTTGAGAGAGAGAGAAAGAGACTAAATTTGAGAGAGAGAGACTTACACCAAATTTGAGATAGAGAGACACCAAATTTGAGAGAGAGAGACCAAATTTGAGAGAGAGAGAGACAGCAAATTTGAGAGAGAGGGAGAGACATCAAATTTGAGAGAGAGAGAGACACCAAATTTGAGAGAGAGGGAGACACCAAATTTGAGAGAGAGAGAGAGAGAGAGACCAAATTTGAAAGAGAGAGCGAGATTCACCAAATTTGTAAGAGAGAGACTAAATCTGAGAGAGAGACATCAAATTTGAGAGGGAGAGAGAGACATCAAATTTGAGAGAGAGAGAGAGACACCAAATTTGAGAGAGACAGACACCAAATTTGAGAGAGAGAGAGAGACCAAATTTAAGGGAGAGAGTGTGGGACACCAAATTTGAGAGAGACACCAAATTTGAGAGAGAGAGAGAGACACCAAATTTGAGAGAGAGAGACACCAAATTTGAGAGAGAGAGAGTGAGACACCAAATTTGAGAGAGAGAGACTAAATTTGAGAGAGAGAGACACCAAATTTGAGAGGGAGAGAGAGACACTAAATTTGAGAGAGAGAGAGACACCAAATTTGAGAGAGAGATAGAGACACCAAATTTGAGAGAGAGAGAGACACCAAATTTGAGAGTGAGAGACACCAAATTTGAGAGAGAGACACCAAATTTGAGAGAGAGTGAGACACCAGATTTGAGAGAGAGACCCCAAATTTGAGAGAGAGACACCAAATTTGAGAGAGACACCAAATTTGAGAGAGAGAGACACCAAATTTGAGAGAGAGACACCAAATTTGAGAGAGAGAGATACACCAAATTTGAGAGAGAGAGATGCCAAATTTTAGAGAGAGAGACACCAAATTTGAGAGGGAGAGAGAGACACCAAATTTGAGAGAGAGAGAGACACCAAATTTGAGAGAGAGAGAGAGACACCAAATTTGAGAGAGAGAGAGACACCAAATTTGAGAGAGAGAGACACCAAATTTGAGAGAGAGAGACACCAAATTTGAGAGGGAGTGAGACACCAGATTTGAGAGAGAGACCCCAAATTTGAGAGAGAGACACCAAATTTGAGAGAGACACCAAGTTTGAGAGAGTGAGACACCAAATTTGAGAGAGAGAGATACACCAAATTTGAGAGAGAGAGACGGCAAATTTGAGAGAGATAGAGAAAGACACCAAATTTGAGAGAGAGAGAGAGAGACACACCAAATTTGAGAGAGAGACACCAAATTTGAGAGAGAGAGAGAGACACACACCAAATCTGAGAGAGAGAGAGACACCAAATTTGAGAGAGAGAGAGACCAAATTTGAGAGGGAGAGACCAAATTTGAGAGAGAGGGAGACACCATATTTGAGAGAGAGAGAAAGAGACACCAAATTTGAGAGAGGGAGAGACACAGACACGAAATTTGAGAGAAAGAGACAGACACCAAATTTGAGAGAGAATGAGGGACACCAAATTTGACCGAGAGAGAGAGACACACCAAATTTGAGAGAGAGAGACACCACATTTGAGAGAGAGAGAGAGACCAAATTTGAGAGAGAGAGACCAAATTTGTGTGAGAGAGAGAGAGAGCCCACATTTGAGAGAGAGAGAGAGAGAGACCAAATTTGAGAGAGAGAGAGATCAAATTTGATAGAGAGAGAGAGACACACGCACCAAATTTGAGAGAGAGCGACACACCAAATTTGAGAGAGAGAGAAAGAGACTAAATTTGAGAGAGAGAGACTTACACCAAATTTGAGATAGAGAGACACCAAATTTGAGAGAGAGAGACCAAATTTGAGAGAGAGAGAGACAGCAAATTTGAGAGAGAGGGAGAGACATCAAATTTGAGAGAGAGAGAGACACCAAATTTGAGAGAGAGGGAGACACCAAATTTGAGAGAGAGAGAGAGACCAAATTTGAAAGAGAGAGCGAGATTCACCAAATTTGAAAGAGAGAGACTAAATCTGAGAGAGAGACATCAAATTTGAGAGGGAGAGAGAGACATCAAATTTGAGAGAGAGAGAGAGACACCAAATTTGAGAGAGACAGACACCAAATTTGAGAGAGAGAGAGACACCAAATTTAAGGGAGAGAGTGTGGGACACCAAATTTGAGAGAGACACCAAATTTGAGAGAGAGAGAGAGACACCAAATTTGAGAGAGAGAGACACCAAATTTGAGAGAGAGAGAGTGAGACACCAAATTTGAGAGAGAGAGACTAAATTTGAGAGAGAGAGACACCAAATTTGAGAGGGAGAGAGAGACACTAAATTTGAGAGAGAGAGAGACACCAAATTTGAGAGAGAGATAGAGACACCAAATTTGAGAGAGAGAGAGACACCAAATTTGAGAGTGAGAGACACCAAATTTGAGAGAGAGACACCAAATTTGAGAGAGAGTGAGACACCAGATTTGAGAGAGAGACCCCAAATTTGAGAGAGAGACACCAAATTTGAGAGAGACACCAAATTTGAGAGAGAGAGACACCAAATTTGAGAGAGAGACACCAAATTTGAGAGAGAGAGATACACCAAATTTGAGAGAGAGAGATGCCAAATTTTAGAGAGAGAGACACCAAATTTGAGAGGGAGAGAGAGACACCAAATTTGAGAGAGAGAGAGACACCAAATTTGAGAGAGAGAGAGAGACACCAAATTTGAGAGAGAGAGAGACACCAAATTTGAGAGAGAGAGACACCAAATTTGAGAGAGAGAGACACCAAATTTGAGAGGGAGTGAGACACCAGATTTGAGAGAGAGACCCCAAATTTGAGAGAGAGACACCAAATTTGAGAGAGACACCAAGTTTGAGAGAGTGAGACACCAAATTTGAGAGAGAGAGATACACCAAATTTGAGAGAGAGAGACGGCAAATTTGAGAGAGATAGAGAAAGACACCAAATTTGAGAGAGAGAGAGAGAGACACACCAAATTTGAGAGAGAGACACCAAATTTGAGAGAGAGAGAGAGACACACACCAAATCTGAGAGAGAGAGAGACACCAAATTTGAGAGAGAGAGAGACCAAATTTGAGAGGGAGAGACCAAATTTGAGAGAGAGGGAGACACCATATTTGAGAGAGAGAGAAAGAGACACCAAATTTGAGAGAGGGAGAGACACAGACACGAAATTTGAGAGAAAGAGACAGACACCAAATTTGAGAGAGAATGAGGGACACCAAATTTGACCGAGAGAGAGAGACACACCAAATTTGAGAGAGAGAGACACCACATTTGAGAAAGAGAGACACCAAATTTGAGAGAGAGACACCAAATTTGAGAGAGAGACTTACACCAAATTTGAGAGAGAGAGACACCAAATTTGAGAGAGAGACACCAAATTTGAGAGAGAGACACCAATTTGAGATAGACACCAAATTTGAGAGAGAGAGACACCAAATTTGAGAGAGAGAGACACCAAATTTGAGGGAGAGAGACACCAAATTTGAGAGAGAGAGAGAAAGACACCAAATTTGAGAGAGAGACCCCAAATTTGAGAGAGAGACCCCAAATTTGAGAGAGACACCAAATTTGAGAGAGAGAGAGACCAAATTTGAGAGAGAGAGAGAGACCAAATTTGAGAGAGAGAGAGAGACACCAAATTTGAGAGAGGGAGAGAGAGAGAGAAAATTTGAAAGAGAGAGAGAGAGACACCAAATTTGAAAGAGAGAGACTAAATCTGAGAGAGAGACATCAAATTTGAGAGGGAGAGAGAGACACCAAATTTGAGAGAGAGAGAGAGAGACACCAAATTTGAGAGAGACAGACACCAAATTTGAGAGAGAGAGAGACACCAAATTTAAGGGAGAGAGTGTGGGACACCAAATTTGAGAGAGACACCAAATTTGAGAGAGAGAGAGAGAGACACCAAATTTGAGAGAGAGAGACACCAAATTTGAGAGAGAGAGAGTGAGACACCAAATTTGAGAGAGAGAGACTAAATTTGAGAGAGAGAGACACCAAATTTGAGAGGGAGAGAGAGACACCAAATTTGAGAGAGAGAGAGACACCAAATTTGAGAGAGAGATAGAGACACCAAATTTGAGAGAGAGAGAGACACCAAATTTGAGAGTGAGAGACACCAAATTTGAGAGAGAGACACCAAATTTGAGAGAGACACCAAATTTGAGAGAGAGAGACACCAAATTTGAGAGAGAGACACCAAATTTGAGAGAGAGAGATACACCAAATTTGAGAGAGAGAGACGCCAAATTTTAGAGAGAGAGACACCAAATTTGAGAGGGAGAGAGAGACACCAAATTTGAGAGAGAGAGAGACACCAAATTTGAGAGAGAGAGAGAGACACCAAATTTGAGAGAGAGAGACACCAAATTTGAGAGAGAGAGACACCAAATTTGAGAGAGAGAGACACCAAATTTGAGAGGGAGTGAGACACCAGATTTGAGAGAGAGACCCCAAATTTGAGAGAGAGACACCAAATTTGAGAGAGACACCAAGTTTGAGAGAGTGAGACACCAAATTTGAGAGAGAGAGATACACCAAATTTGAGAGAGAGAGACGCCAAATTTGAGAGAGATAGAGAAAGACACCAAATTTGAGAGAGAGAGAGAGAGACACACCAAATTTGAGAGAGAGACACCAAATTTGAGAGAGAGAGAGAGACACACACCAAATCTGAGAGAGAGAGAGACACCAAATTTGAGAGAGAGAGAGACCAAATTTGAGAGGGAGAGACCAAATTTGAGAGAGAGGGAGACACCATATTTGAGAGAGAGAGAAAGAGACACCAAATTTGAGAGAGGGAGAGACACAGACACGAAATTTGAGAGAAAGAGACAGACACCAAATTTGAGAGAGAATGAGGGACACCAAATTTGACCGAGAGAGAGAGACACACCAAATTTGAGAGAGAGAGACACCACATTTGAGAGAGAGAGACACCAAATTTGAGAGAGAGACACCAAATTTGAGAGAGAGACTTACACCAAATTTGAGAGAGAGAGACACCAAATTTGAGAGAGAGACACCAAATTTGAGAGAGAGACACCAATTTGAGATAGACACCAAATTTGAGAGAGAGAGAGACACCAAATTTGAGAGAGAGACACCAAGTTTGAGAGAGAGACACCAAATTAGAGAGAGAGATACACCGAATTTGAGAGAGCGAGAGAGACAACAAATTTGAGAGAGATAGAGAAAGACACCAAATTTGAGAGAGAGAGAGAGAGACACACACCAACTTTGAGAGAGAGACACCAAATTTGAGAGAGAGGCAGATACACCAAATTTGAGAGAGCGAGAGAGACACCAAATTTGAGAGAGAGAGAGAGACACACCAAATTTGAGAGAGAGAGAGACCAAATTTGAGAGAGAGAGAGACCAAATTTGAGAGAGAGAGACACCAAATTTGAGAGAGAGAGACCAAATTTGAGAGAGATGGAGACACCATATTTGAGAGAGAGAGAGACACCAAATTTGAGAGAGAGAGAGAGACACCAAATTTGAGAGAGAGAGAGAGACCAAATTTGAGAGAGAGAGACACCAAATTTGAGAGAGAGAGAGACAGACACCAAATTTGAGGGAGACAGACACCAAATTTGAGAGAGAGAGAGACACCAAATTTAAGGGAGAGAGTGAGGGACACCAAATTTGAGAGAGAGAGAGAGACACCAAGTTTTTTGAGAGAGACAGAGACACCAAATTTGAGAGAGAGAGACACCAAATTTGAGAGAGAGAGAGACACCAAATTTGAGAGAGAGAGAGAGACCAAATTTGAGAGAGAGAGAGAGAGAGACACCAAATTTGGGAGAGAGAGAGAGACACCAAATTTGAGAGAGAGAGACAGACTAAATTTGAGAGAGAGAGACTTACACCAAATTTGAGAGAGAGAGACCAAATTTGAGAGAGAGGGAGACACCATATTTGAGAGAGAGACACCAAATCTGAGAGAGAGAGAGACACCAAATTTGAGAGAGAGAGAGACCAAATTTGAGAGGGAGAGACCAAATTTGAGAGAGAGGGAGACACCATATTTGAGAGAGAGAGAAAGAGACACCAAATTTGAGAGAGGGAGAGACACAGACACGAAATTTGAGAGAGAGAGACTTACACCAAATTTGAGAGAGAGACACCAAATTTGAGAGAGAGACACCAAGTTTGAGAGAGAGACACCAAATTAGAGAGAGAGATACACCGAATTTGAGAGAGCGAGAGAGACAACAAATTTGAGAGAGATAGAGAAAGACACCAAATTTGAGAGAGAGAGAGAGAGAGACACACACCAAATTTGAGAGAGAGACACCAAATTTGAGAGAGAGGCAGATACACCAAATTTGAGAGAGCGAGAGAGACACCAAATTTGAGAGAGAGAGAGAGAGACACACCAAATTTGAGAGAGAGAGAGAGACCAAATTTGAGAGAGAGAGAGACCAAATTTGAGAGAGAGAGACACCAAATTTGAGAGAGAGAGACCAAATTTGAGAGAGATGGAGACACCATATTTGAGAGAGAGAGAGACACCAAATTTGAGAGAGAGAGAGAGAGACACCAAATTTGAGAGAGAGAGAGAGACCAAATTTGAGAGAGAGAGACACCAAATTTGAGAGAGAGAGAGACAGACACCAAATTTGAGGGAGACAGACACCAAATTTGAGAGAGAGAGACACCAAATTTAAGGGAGAGAGTGAGGGACACCAAATTTGAGAGAGAGAGAGACACCAAGTTTTTTGAGAGAGACAGAGACACCAAATTTGAGAGAGAGAGACACCAAATTTGAGAGAGAGAGAGACACCAAATTTTAGAGAGAGAGAGAGACCAAATTTGAGAGAGAGAGAGAGAGAGACACCAAATTTGGGAGAGAGAGAGAGACACCAAATTTGAGAGAGAGAGACAGACTAAATTTGAGAGAGAGAGACTTACACCAAATTTGAGAGAGAGAGACCAAATTTGAGAGACAGGGAGACACCATATTTGAGAGAGAGACACCAAATCTGAGAGAGAGAGAGACACCAAATTTGAGAGAGAGAGAGACCAAATTTGAGAGGGAGAGACCAAATTTGAGAGAGAGGGAGACACCATATTTGAGAGAGAGAGAAAGAGACACCAAATTTGAGAGAGGGAGAGACACAGACACGAAATTTGAGAGAGAGAGACAGACACCAAATTTGAGAGAGAATGAGGGACACCAAATTTGACCGAGAGAGAGAGACACACCAAATTTGGGAGAGAGAGACACCAAATTTGAGATAGAGAGACACCAAATTTGAGAGAGAGACACCACATTTGAGAGAGAGACACCAATTTGAGATAGACACCAAATTTGAGAGAGAGAGAGACACCAAATTTGAGAGAGAGACACCAAGTTTGAGAGAGAGACACCAAATTAGAGAGAGAGATACACCGAATTTGAGAGAGCGAGAGAGACAACAAATTTGAGAGAGATAGAGAAAGACACCAAATTTGAGAGAGAGAGAGACACACACCAAATTTGAGAGAGAGACACCAAATTTGAGAGAGAGGCAGATACACCAAATTTGAGAGAGCGAGAGAGACACCAAATTTGAGAGAGAGAGAGAGAGACACACCAAATTTGAGAGAGAGAGAGAGACCAAATTTGAGAGAGAGAGAGACCAAATTTGAGAGAGAGAGACACCAAATTTGAGAGAGAGAGACCAAATTTGAGAGAGATGGAGACACCATATTTGAGAGAGAGAGAGACACCAAATTTGAGAGAGAGAGAGAGAGACACCAAATTTGAGAGAGAGAGAGAGACCAAATTTGAGAGAGAGAGACACCAAATTTGAGAGAGAGAGAGACAGACACCAAATTTGAGGGAGACAGACACCAAATTTGAGAGAGAGAGAGACACCAAATTTAAGGGAGAGAGTGAGGGACACCAAATTTGAGAGAGAGAGAGAGACACCAAGTTTTTTGAGAGAGACAGAGACACCAAATTTGAGAGAGAGAGACACCAAATTTGAGAAAGAGAGAGACACCAAATTTGAGAGAGAGAGAGAGACCAAATTTGAGAGAGAGAGAGAGAGAGAGACACCAAATTTGGGAGAGAGAGAGAGACACCAAATTTGAGAGAGAGAGACAGACTAAATTTGAGAGAGAGAGACTTACACCAAATTTGAGAGAGAGAGACCAAATTTGAGAGACAGGGAGACACCATATTTGAGAGAGAGACACCAAATCTGAGAGAGAGAGAGACACCAAATTTGAGAGAGAGAGAGACCAAATTTGAGAGGGAGAGACCAAATTTGAGAGAGAGGGAGACACCATATTTGAGAGAGAGAGAAAGAGACACCAAATTTGAGAGAGGGAGAGACACAGACACGAAATTTGAGAGAGAGAGACAGACACCAAATTTGAGAGAGAATGAGGGACACCAAATTTGACCGAGAGAGAGAGACACACCAAATTTGAGAGAGAGAGACACCAAATTTGAGAGAGAGAGACACCAAATTTGAGAGAGAGACTTACACCAAATTTGAGAGAGAGAGACACCAAATTTGAGAGAGAGAGAGACACCAAATTTGAGAGGGAGAGAGAGACAGCAAATTTGAGAGAGAGAGAGACACCAAATTTGAGAGAGAGAGAGAGACACCAAATTTGAGAGAGAGAGACCAAATTTGAGAGAGAGAGACCAAATTTGAGAGAGAGAGAGACACCAAATTTGATAGAGAGAGAGAGAGACACCAAATTTGAGAGAGAGAGAGAGACACTAAATTTGAGATAGAGAGAAACACCAAATATGAGAGAGACACCAAATTTGAGAGAGAGACATCAAATTTGAGAGAGAGAGAGACACCAAATTTGAGATAGAGAGAAACACCAAATTTGAGAGAGACACCAAATTTGAGAGAGAGAGACACCAAATTTGAAGAGAGAGAGACACCAAATTTGAGAGAGGGACACCAATTTTGAGAGAGAGAGAGACACACCAAATTTGAGAGAGAGAGAGAGACCAAATTTGAGAGAGAGAGAGAGACACCAAATTTGAGAGAGAGAGAGAGACACCAAATTTGAGAGAGAGAGAGACTCCAAATTTGGGAGAGAGAGAGAGACTAAATTTGAGAGAGAGAGACTTACACCAAATTTGAGAGAGAGAGACCAAATTTGAGAGAGATGGAGACACCATATTTGAGAGAGAGAGAGACACCAAATTTGAGAGAGAGAGAGAGACACCAAATTTGAGAGAGAGAGAGAGACCAAATTTGAGAGAGAGAGACACCAAATTTGAGAGAGCGAGAGAGACCAAATTTGAGAGAGAGAGAGACAGACACCAAATTTGAGGGAGACAGACACCAAATTTGAGAGAGAGAGAGACACCAAATTTAAGGGAGAGAGTGAGGGACACCAAATTTGAGAGAGAGAGAGAGACACCAAGTTTTTTGAGAGAGACAGAGACACCAAATTTGAGAGAGAGAGACACCAAATTTGAGAGAGAGAGAGACACCAAATTTGAGAGAGAGAGAGAGACCAAATTTGAGAGAGAGAGAGAGAGAGACACCAAATTTGGGAGAGAGAGAGAGACACCAAATTTGAGAGAGAGAGAGAGACTAAATTTGAGAGAGAGAGACTTACACCAAATTTGAGAGAGAGAGACCAAATTTGAGAGAGAGGGAGACACCATATTTGAGAGAGAGACACCAAATTTGAGAGAGAGAGAGAGAGACACCAAATTTGTGAGAGAGAGAGATACCAAATTTGAGAGAGAGAGAGAGATGCCAAATTTGAGTGAGAGAGAGAGAGACAACAAATTTGAGAGAGAGAGAGAGACACCAAGTTTGAGAGAGAGAGAGACTAAATTTGAGAGAGAGAGACTTACACCAAACTTGAGAGAGAGACACCAAATTTGAGAGAGTGAGAGAGACACCAAATTTGAGAGAGAGAGAGAGAGATACCAAATTTGAGAGAGAGAGAGAGACACCAAATTTGAGAGAGAGAGACACCAAATTTGAGAGAGAGAGACCAAATTTGAGAGAGATGGAGACACCATATTTGAGAGAGAGAGAGACACCAAATTTGAGAGAGAGGGAGAGACACCAAATTTGAGAGAGAGAGAGAGACCAAATTTGAGAGAGAGACCAAATTTGTGTGAGAGAGAGAGAGAGCCCACATTTGAGAGAGAGAGAGAGAGACCAAATTTGAGAGAGAGAGAGATCAAATTTGATAGAGAGAGAGAGACACACGCACCAAATTTGAGAGAGAGCGACACACCAAATTTGAGAGAGAGAGAAAGAGACTAAATTTGAGAGAGAGAGACTTACACCAAATTTGAGATAGAGAGACACCAAATTTGAGAGAGAGAGAGAGACACCAAATTTGAGAGAGAGAGAGAGACCAAATTTGAGAGAGAGAGACACCAAATTTGAGAGAGAGAGACACCAAATTTGAGGGAGAGAGACACCAAATTTGAGAGAGAGAGAGAAAGACACCAAATTTGAGAGAGAGACCCCAAATTTGAGAGAGAGACCCCAAATTTGAGAGAGACACCAAATTTGAGAGAGAGAGAGACCAAATTTGAGAGAGAGAGAGAGACCAAATTTGAGAGAGAGAGAGAGACACCAAATTTGAGAGAGGGAGAGAGAGAGAGAAAATTTGAAAGAGAGAGAGAGAGACACCAAATTTGAAAGAGAGAGACTAAATCTGAGAGAGAGACATCAAATTTGAGAGGGAGAGAGAGACACCAAATTTGAGAGAGAGAGAGAGAGACACCAAATTTGAGAGAGACAGACACCAAATTTGAGAGAGAGAGAGACACCAAATTTAAGGGAGAGAGTGTGGGACACCAAATTTGAGAGAGACACCAAATTTGAGAGAGAGAGAGAGAGACACCAAATTTGAGAGAGAGAGACACCAAATTTGAGAGAGAGAGAGTGAGACACCAAATTTGAGAGAGAGAGACTAAATTTGAGAGAGAGAGACACCAAATTTGAGAGGGAGAGAGAGACACCAAATTTGAGAGAGAGAGAGACACCAAATTTGAGAGAGAGATAGAGACACCAAATTTGAGATAGAGAGAGACACCAAATTTGAGAGTGAGAGACACCAAATTTGAGAGAGAGACACCAAATTTGAGAGAGACACCAAATTTGAGAGAGAGAGACACCAAATTTGAGAGAGAGACACCAAATTTGAGAGAGAGAGATACACCAAATTTGAGAGAGAGAGACGCCAAATTTTAGAGAGAGAGACACCAAATTTGAGAGGGAGAGAGAGACACCAAATTTGAGAGAGAGAGAGACACCAAATTTGAGAGAGAGAGAGAGACACCAAATTTGAGAGAGAGAGACACCAAATTTGAGAGAGAGAGACACCAAATTTGAGAGAGAGAGACACCAAATTTGAGAGGGAGTGAGACACCAGATTTGAGAGAGAGACCCCAAATTTGAGAGAGAGACACCAAATTTGAGAGAGACACCAAGTTTGAGAGAGTGAGACACCAAATTTGAGAGAGAGAGATACACCAAATTTGAGAGAGAGAGACGCCAAATTTGAGAGAGATAGAGAAAGACACCAAATTTGAGAGAGAGAGAGAGAGACACACCAAATTTGAGAGAGAGACACCAAATTTGAGAGAGAGAGAGAGACACACACCAAATCTGAGAGAGAGAGAGACACCAAATTTGAGAGAGAGAGAGACCAAATTTGAGAGGGAGAGACCAAATTTGAGAGAGAGGGAGACACCATATTTGAGAGAGAGAGAAAGAGACACCAAATTTGAGAGAGGGAGAGACACAGACACGAAATTTGAGAGAAAGAGACAGACACCAAATTTGAGAGAGAATGAGGGACACCTAATTTGACCGAGAGAGAGAGACACACCAAATTTGAGAGAGAGAGACACCACATTTGAGAGAGAGAGACACCAAATTTGAGAGAGAGACACCAAATTTGAGAGAGAGACTTACACCAAATTTGAGAGAGAGAGACACCAAATTTGAGAGAGAGACACCAAATTTGAGAGAGAGACACCAATTTGAGATAGACACCAAATTTGAGAGAGAGAGAGACACCAAATTTGAGAGAGAGACACCAAGTTTGAGAGAGAGACACCAAATTAGAGAGAGAGATACACCGAATTTGAGAGAGCGAGAGAGACAACAAATTTGAGAGAGATAGAGAAAGACACCAAATTTGAGAGAGAGAGAGAGAGAGACACACACCAAATTTGAGAGAGAGACACCAAATTTGAGAGAGAGGCAGATACACCAAATTTGAGAGAGCGAGAGAGACACCAAATTTGAGAGAGAGAGAGAGAGACACACCAAATTTGAGAGAGAGAGAGAGACCAAATTTGAGAGAGAGAGAGACCAAATTTGAGAGAGAGAGACACCAAATTTGAGAGAGAGAGACCAAATTTGAGAGAGATGGAGACACCATATTTGAGAGAGAGAGAGACACCAAATTTGAGAGAGAGAGGGAGACCAAATTTGAGAGAGAGAGAGACCAAATTTGAGAGAGAGAGACACCAAATTTGAGAGAGAGAGACAGACACCAAATTTGAGGGAGACAGACACCAAATTTGAGAGAGAGAGAGACACCAAATTTAAGGGAGAGAGTGAGGGACACCAAATTTGAGAGAGAGAGAGAGACACCAAGTTTTTTGAGAGAGACAGAGACACCAAATTTGAGAGAGAGAGACACCAAATTTGAGAGAGAGAGAGACACCAAATTTGAGAGAGAGAGAGAGACCAAATTTGAGAGAGAGAGAGAGAGAGACACCAAATTTGGGAGAGAGAGAGAGACACCAAATTTGAGAGAGAGAGACAGACTAAATTTGAGAGAGAGAGACTTACACCAAATTTGAGAGAGAGAGACCAAATTTGAGAGACAGGGAGACACCATATTTGAGAGAGAGACACCAAATCTGAGAGAGAGAGAGACACCAAATTTGAGAGAGAGAGAGACCAAATTTGAGAGGGAGAGACCAAATTTGAGAGAGAGGGAGACACCATATTTGAGAGAGAGAGAAAGAGACACCAAATTTGAGAGAGGGAGAGACACAGACACGAAATTTGAGAGAGAGAGACAGACACCAAATTTGAGAGAGAATGAGGGACACCAAATTTGACCGAGAGAGAGAGACACACCAAATTTGAGAGAGAGAGACACCAAATTTGAGAGAGAGAGACACCAAATTTGAGAGAGAGACTTACACCAAATTTGAGAGAGAGAGACACCAAATTTGAGAGAGACACCAAATTTGAGAGAGAGACACCAAATTTGAAGAGAGAGAGACACCAAATTTGAGAGAGGGACACCAATTTTGAGAGAGAGAGAGACACACCAAATTTGAGAGAGAGAGAGAGACCAAATTTGAGAGAGAGAGAGAGACACCAAATTTGAGAGAGAGAGAGAGACACCAAATTTGAGAGAGAGAGAGACTCCAAATTTGGGAGAGAGAGAGAGACTAAATTTGAGAGAGAGAGACTTACACCAAATTTGAGAGAGAGAGACCAAATTTGAGAGAGATGGAGACACCATATTTGAGAGAGAGAGAGACACCAAATTTGAGAGAGAGAGAGAGAGACACCAAATTTGAGAGAGAGAGAGAGACCAAATTTGAGAGAGAGAGACACCAAATTTGAGAGAGCGAGAGAGACCAAATTTGAGAGAGAGAGAGACAGACACCAAATTTGAGGGAGACAGACACCAAATTTGAGAGAGAGAGAGACACCAAATTTAAGGGAGAGAGTGAGGGACACCAAATTTGAGAGAGAGAGAGAGACACCAAGTTTTTTGAGAGAGACAGAGACACCAAATTTGAGAGAGAGAGACACCAAATTTGAGAGAGAGAGAGACACCAAATTTGAGAGAGAGAGAGAGACCAAATTTGAGAGAGAGAGAGAGAGAGACACCAAATTTGGGAGAGAGAGAGAGACACCAAATTTGAGAGAGAGAGAGAGACTAAATTTGAGAGAGAGAGACTTACACCAAATTTGAGAGAGAGAGACCAAATTTGAGAGAGAGGGAGACACCATATTTGAGAGAGAGACACCAAATTTGAGAGAGAGAGAGAGAGGCACCAAATTTGTGAGAGAGAGAGATACCAAATTTGAGAGAGAGAGAGAGATGCCAAATTTGAGTGAGAGAGAGAGAGACAACAAATTTGAGAGAGAGAGAGAGACACCAAGTTTGAGAGAGAGAGAGACTAAATTTGAGAGAGAGAGACTTACACCAAACTTGAGAGAGAGACACCAAATTTGAGAGAGTGAGAGAGACACCAAATTTGAGAGAGAGAGAGAGAGATACCAAATTTGAGAGAGAGAGAGAGACACCAAATTTGAGAGAGAGAGACACCAAATTTGAGAGAGAGAGACCAAATTTGAGAGAGATGGAGACACCATATTTGAGAGAGAGAGAGACACCAAATTTGAGAGAGAGGGAGAGACACCAAATTTGAGAGAGAGAGAGAGACCAAATTTGAGAGAGAGAGACCAAATTTGTGTGAGAGAGAGAGAGAGCCCACATTTGAGAGAGAGAGAGAGAGAGACCAAATTTGAGAGAGAGAGAGATCAAATTTGATAGAGAGAGAGAGACACACGCACCAAATTTGAGAGAGAGCGACACACCAAATTTGAGAGAGAGAGAAAGAGACTAAATTTGAGAGAGAGAGACTTACACCAAATTTGAGATAGAGAGACACCAAATTTGAGAGAGAGAGACCAAATTTGAGAGAGAGAGAGACAGCAAATTTGAGAGAGAGGGAGAGACATCAAATTTGAGAGAGAGAGAGACACCAAATTTGAGAGAGAGGGAGACACCAAATTTGAGAGAGAGAGAGAGAGAGAGACCAAATTTGAAAGAGAGAGCGAGATTCACCAAATTTGAAAGAGAGAGACTAAATCTGAGAGAGAGACATCAAATTTGAGAGGGAGAGAGAGACATCAAATTTGAGAGAGAGAGAGAGACACCAAATTTGAGAGAGACAGACACCAAATTTGAGAGAGAGAGAGACACCAAATTTAAGGGAGAGAGTGTGGGACACCAAATTTGAGAGAGACACCAAATTTGAGAGAGAGAGAGAGACACCAAATTTGAGAGAGAGAGACACCAAATTTGAGAGAGAGAGAGTGAGACACCAAATTTGAGAGAGAGAGACTAAATTTGAGAGAGAGAGACACCAAATTTGAGAGGGAGAGAGAGACACTAAATTTGAGAGAGAGAGAGACACCAAATTTGAGAGAGAGATAGAGACACCAAATTTGAGAGAGAGAGAGACACCAAATTTGAGAGTGAGAGACACCAAATTTGAGAGAGAGACACCAAATTTGAGAGAGAGTGAGACACCAGATTTGAGAGAGAGACCCCAAATTTGAGAGAGAGACACCAAATTTGAGAGAGACACCAAATTTGAGAGAGAGAGACACCAAATTTGAGAGAGAGACACCAAATTTGAGAGAGAGAGATACACCAAATTTGAGAGAGAGAGATGCCAAATTTTAGAGAGAGAGACACCAAATTTGAGAGGGAGAGAGAGACACCAAATTTGAGAGAGAGAGAGACACCAAATTTGAGAGAGAGAGAGAGACACCAAATTTGAGAGAGAGAGAGACACCAAATTTGAGAGAGAGAGACACCAAATTTGAGAGAGAGAGACACCAAATTTGAGAGGGAGTGAGACACCAGATTTGAGAGAGAGACCCCAAATTTGAGAGAGAGACACCAAATTTGAGAGAGACACCAAGTTTGAGAGAGTGAGACACCAAATTTGAGAGAGAGAGATACACCAAATTTGAGAGAGAGAGACGGCAAATTTGAGAGAGATAGAGAAAGACACCAAATTTGAGAGAGAGAGAGAGAGACACACCAAATTTGAGAGAGAGACACCAAATTTGAGAGAGAGAGAGAGACACACACCAAATCTGAGAGAGAGAGAGACACCAAATTTGAGAGAGAGAGAGACCAAATTTGAGAGGGAGAGACCAAATTTGAGAGAGAGGGAGACACCATATTTGAGAGAGAGAGAAAGAGACACCAAATTTGAGAGAGGGAGAGACACAGACACGAAATTTGAGAGAAAGAGACAGACACCAAATTTGAGAGAGAATGAGGGACACCAAATTTGACCGAGAGAGAGAGACACACCAAATTTGAGAGAGAGAGACACCACATTTGAGAAAGAGAGACACCAAATTTGAGAGAGAGACACCAAATTTGAGAGAGAGACTTACACCAAATTTGAGAGAGAGAGACACCAAATTTGAGAGAGAGACACCAAATTTGAGAGAGAGACACCAATTTGAGATAGACACCAAATTTGAGAGAGAGAGACACCAAATTTGAGGGAGAGAGACACCAAATTTGAGAGAGAGAGAGAAAGACACCAAATTTGAGAGAGAGACCCCAAATTTGAGAGAGAGACCCCAAATTTGAGAGAGACACCAAATTTGAGAGAGAGAGAGACCAAATTTGAGAGAGAGAGAGAGACCAAATTTGAGAGAGAGAGAGAGACACCAAATTTGAGAGAGGGAGAGAGAGAGAGAAAATTTGAAAGAGAGAGAGAGAGACACCAAATTTGAAAGAGAGAGACTAAATCTGAGAGAGAGACATCAAATTTGAGAGGGAGAGAGAGACACCAAATTTGAGAGAGAGAGAGAGAGACACCAAATTTGAGAGAGACAGACACCAAATTTGAGAGAGAGAGAGACACCAAATTTAAGGGAGAGAGTGTGGGACACCAAATTTGAGAGAGACACCAAATTTGAGAGAGAGAGAGAGAGACACCAAATTTGAGAGAGAGAGACACCAAATTTGAGAGAGAGAGAGTGAGACACCAAATTTGAGAGAGAGAGACTAAATTTGAGAGAGAGAGACACCAAATTTGAGAGGGAGAGAGAGACACCAAATTTGAGAGAGAGAGAGACACCAAATTTGAGAGAGAGATAGAGACACCAAATTTGAGAGAGAGAGAGACACCAAATTTGAGAGTGAGAGACACCAAATTTGAGAGAGAGACACCAAATTTGAGAGAGACACCAAATTTGAGAGAGAGAGACACCAAATTTGAGAGAGAGACACCAAATTTGAGAGAGAGAGATACACCAAATTTGAGAGAGAGAGACGCCAAATTTTAGAGAGAGAGACACCAAATTTGAGAGGGAGAGAGAGACACCAAATTTGAGAGAGAGAGAGACACCAAATTTGAGAGAGAGAGAGAGACACCAAATTTGAGAGAGAGAGACACCAAATTTGAGAGAGAGAGACACCAAATTTGAGAGAGAGAGACACCAAATTTGAGAGGGAGTGAGACACCAGATTTGAGAGAGAGACCCCAAATTTGAGAGAGAGACACCAAATTTGAGAGAGACACCAAGTTTGAGAGAGTGAGACACCAAATTTGAGAGAGAGAGATACACCAAATTTGAGAGAGAGAGACGCCAAATTTGAGAGAGATAGAGAAAGACACCAAATTTGAGAGAGAGAGAGAGAGACACACCAAATTTGAGAGAGAGACACCAAATTTGAGAGAGAGAGAGAGACACACACCAAATCTGAGAGAGAGAGAGACACCAAATTTGAGAGAGAGAGAGACCAAATTTGAGAGGGAGAGACCAAATTTGAGAGAGAGGGAGACACCATATTTGAGAGAGAGAGAAAGAGACACCAAATTTGAGAGAGGGAGAGACACAGACACGAAATTTGAGAGAAAGAGACAGACACCAAATTTGAGAGAGAATGAGGGACACCAAATTTGACCGAGAGAGAGAGACACACCAAATTTGAGAGAGAGAGACACCACATTTGAGAGAGAGAGACACCAAATTTGAGAGAGAGACACCAAATTTGAGAGAGAGACTTACACCAAATTTGAGAGAGAGAGACACCAAATTTGAGAGAGAGACACCAAATTTGAGAGAGAGACACCAATTTGAGATAGACACCAAATTTGAGAGAGAGAGAGACACCAAATTTGAGAGAGAGACACCAAGTTTGAGAGAGAGACACCAAATTAGAGAGAGAGAGACACCAAATTTGAGAGAGAGAGAGACACCAAATTTGAGAGAGAGAGAGAGACCAAATTTGAGAGAGAGAGAGAGAGAGACACCAAATTTGGGAGAGAGAGAGAGACACCAAATTTGAGAGAGAGAGAGAGACTAAATTTGAGAGAGAGAGACTTACACCAAATTTGAGGGAGAGAGACCAAATTTGAGAGAGAGGGAGACACCATATTTGAGAGAGAGACACCAAATTTGAGAGAGAGAGACAGAGACACCAAATTTGAGAGAGAGAGACACCAAATTTGAGAGAGAGAGAGACACCAAATTTGAGAGAGAGAGAGAGACCAAATTTGAGAGAGAGAGAGAGAGAGACACCAAATTTGGGAGAGAGAGAGAGACACCAAATTTGAGAGAGAGAGAGAGACTAAATTTGAGAGAGAGAGACTTACACCAAATTTGAGGGAGAGAGACCAAATTTGAGAGAGAGGGAGACACCATATTTGAGAGAGAGACACCAAATTTGAGAGAGAGAGAGAGAGGCACCAAATTTGTGAGAGAGAGAGATACCAAATTTGAGAGAGAGAGAGAGAGATGCCAAATTTGAGTGAGAGAGAGAGAGACAACAAATTTGAGAGAGAGAGAGACACCAAGTTTGAGAGAGAGAGAGACTAAATTTGAGAGAGAGAGACTTACACCAAACTTGAGAGAGAGACACCAAATTTGAGAGAGTGAGAGAGACACCAAATTTGAGAGAGAGAGAGAGAGATACCAAATTTGAGAGAGAGAGAGAGACACCAAATTTGAGAGAGAGAGACACCAAATTTGAGAGAGAGAGACCAAATTTGAGAGAGATGGAGACACCATATTTGAGAGAGAGAGAGACACCAAATTTGAGAGAGAGGGAGAGACACCAAATTTGAGAGAGAGAGAGAGACCAAATTTGAGAGAGAGAGACCAAATTTGTGTGAGAGAGAGAGAGAGCCCACATTTGAGAGAGAGAGAGAGAGAGACCAAATTTGAGAGAGAGAGAGATCAAATTTGATAGAGAGAGAGAGACACACGCACCAAATTTGAGAGAGAGCGACACACCAAATTTGAGAGAGAGAGAAAGAGACTAAATTTGAGAGAGAGAGACTTACACCAAATTTGAGATAGAGAGACACCAAATTTGAGAGAGAGAGACCAAATTTGAGAGAGAGAGAGACAGCAAATTTGAGAGAGAGGGAGAGACATCAAATTTGAGAGAGAGAGAGACACCAAATTTGAGAGAGAGGGAGACACCAAATTTGAGAGAGAGAGAGAGAGAGAGACCAAATTTGAAAGAGAGAGCGAGATTCACCAAATTTGAAAGAGAGAGACTAAATCTGAGAGAGAGACATCAAATTTGAGAGGGAGAGAGAGACATCAAATTTGAGAGAGAGAGAGAGACACCAAATTTGAGAGAGACAGACACCAAATTTGAGAGAGAGAGAGACACCAAATTTAAGGGAGAGAGTGTGGGACACCAAATTTGAGAGAGACACCAAATTTGAGAGAGAGAGAGAGACACCAAATTTGAGAGAGAGAGACACCAAATTTGAGAGAGAGAGAGTGAGACACCAAATTTGAGAGAGAGAGACTAAATTTGAGAGAGAGAGACACCAAATTTGAGAGGGAGAGAGAGACACTAAATTTGAGAGAGAGAGAGACACCAAATTTGAGAGAGAGATAGAGACACCAAATTTGAGAGAGAGAGAGACACCAAATTTGAGAGTGAGAGACACCAAATTTGAGAGAGAGACACCAAATTTGAGAGAGAGTGAGACACCAGATTTGAGAGAGAGACCCCAAATTTGAGAGAGAGACACCAAATTTGAGAGAGACACCAAATTTGAGAGAGAGAGACACCAAATTTGAGAGAGAGACACCAAATTTGAGAGAGAGAGATACACCAAATTTGAGAGAGAGAGATGCCAAATTTTAGAGAGAGAGACACCAAATTTGAGAGGGAGAGAGAGACACCAAATTTGAGAGAGAGAGAGACACCAAATTTGAGAGAGAGAGAGAGACACCAAATTTGAGAGAGAGAGAGACACCAAATTTGAGAGAGAGAGACACCAAATTTGAGAGAGAGAGACACCAAATTTGAGAGGGAGTGAGACACCAGATTTGAGAGAGAGACCCCAAATTTGAGAGAGAGACACCAAATTTGAGAGAGACACCAAGTTTGAGAGAGTGAGACACCAAATTTGAGAGAGAGAGATACACCAAATTTGAGAGAGAGAGACGGCAAATTTGAGAGAGATAGAGAAAGACACCAAATTTGAGAGAGAGAGAGAGAGACACACCAAATTTGAGAGAGAGACACCAAATTTGAGAGAGAGAGAGAGACACACACCAAATCTGAGAGAGAGAGAGACACCAAATTTGAGAGAGAGAGAGACCAAATTTGAGAGGGAGAGACCAAATTTGAGAGAGAGGGAGACACCATATTTGAGAGAGAGAGAAAGAGACACCAAATTTGAGAGAGGGAGAGACACAGACACGAAATTTGAGAGAAAGAGACAGACACCAAATTTGAGAGAGAATGAGGGACACCAAATTTGACCGAGAGAGAGAGACACACCAAATTTGAGAGAGAGAGACACCACATTTGAGAAAGAGAGACACCAAATTTGAGAGAGAGACACCAAATTTGAGAGAGAGACTTACACCAAATTTGAGAGAGAGAGACACCAAATTTGAGAGAGAGACACCAAATTTGAGAGAGAGACACCAATTTGAGATAGACACCAAATTTGAGAGAGAGAGACACCAAATTTGAGAGAGAGAGACACCAAATTTGAGGGAGAGAGACACCAAATTTGAGAGAGAGAGAGAAAGACACCAAATTTGAGAGAGAGACCCCAAATTTGAGAGAGAGACCCCAAATTTGAGAGAGACACCAAATTTGAGAGAGAGAGAGACCAAATTTGAGAGAGAGAGAGAGACCAAATTTGAGAGAGAGAGAGAGACACCAAATTTGAGAGAGGGAGAGAGAGAGAGAAAATTTGAAAGAGAGAGAGAGAGACACCAAATTTGAAAGAGAGAGACTAAATCTGAGAGAGAGACATCAAATTTGAGAGGGAGAGAGAGACACCAAATTTGAGAGAGAGAGAGAGAGACACCAAATTTGAGAGAGACAGACACCAAATTTGAGAGAGAGAGAGACACCAAATTTAAGGGAGAGAGTGTGGGACACCAAATTTGAGAGAGACACCAAATTTGAGAGAGAGAGAGAGAGACACCAAATTTGAGAGAGAGAGACACCAAATTTGAGAGAGAGAGAGTGAGACACCAAATTTGAGAGAGAGAGACTAAATTTGAGAGAGAGAGACACCAAATTTGAGAGGGAGAGAGAGACACCAAATTTGAGAGAGAGAGAGACACCAAATTTGAGAGAGAGACACCAAATTTGAGAGAGAGAGAGACACCAAATTTGAGAGAGAGACACCAAATTTGAGAGAGAGACACCAAATTTGAGAGAGACACCAAATTTGAGAGAGAGACACCAAATTTGAGAGAGAGACACCAAATTTGAGAGAGAGAGAGACACCAAATTTGAGAGAGAGATACACCAAATTTTAGAGAGAGAGACACCAAATTTGAGAGGGAGAGAGAGACACCAAATTTGAGAGAGAGAGAGACACCAAATTTGAGAGAGAGAGAGAGACACCAAATTTGAGAGAGAGAGACACCAAATTTGAGAGAGAGAGACACCAAATTTGAGAGAGAGAGACACCAAATTTGAGAGGGAGTGAGACACCAGATTTGAGAGAGAGACCCCAAATTTGAGAGAGAGACACCAAATTTGAGAGAGACACCAAGTTTGAGAGAGTGAGACACCAAATTTGAGAGAGAGAGATACACCAAATTTGAGAGAGAGAGACGCCAAATTTGAGAGAGATAGAGAAAGACACCAAATTTGAGAGAGAGAGAGAGAGACACACCAAATTTGAGAGAGAGACACCAAATTTGAGAGAGAGAGAGAGACACACACCAAATCTGAGAGAGAGAGAGACACCAAATTTGAGAGAGAGAGAGACCAAATTTGAGAGGGAGAGACCAAATTTGAGAGAGAGGGAGACACCATATTTGAGAGAGAGAGAAAGAGACACCAAATTTGAGAGAGGGAGAGACACAGACACGAAATTTGAGAGAAAGAGACAGACACCAAATTTGAGAGAGAATGAGGGACACCAAATTTGACCGAGAGAGAGAGACACACCAAATTTGAGAGAGAGAGACACCACATTTGAGAGAGAGAGACACCAAATTTGAGAGAGAGACACCAAATTTGAGAGAGAGACTTACACCAAATTTGAGAGAGAGAGACACCAAATTTGAGAGAGAGACACCAAATTTGAGAGAGAGACACCAATTTGAGATAGACACCAAATTTGAGAGAGAGAGAGACACCAAATTTGAGAGAGAGACACCAAGTTTGAGAGAGAGACACCAAATTAGAGAGAGAGAGACACCAAATTTGAGAGAGAGAGAGACACCAAATTTGAGAGAGAGAGAGAGACCAAATTTGAGAGAGAGAGAGAGAGAGACACCAAATTTGGGAGAGAGAGAGAGACACCAAATTTGAGAGAGAGAGAGAGACTAAATTTGAGAGAGAGAGACTTACACCAAATTTGAGGGAGAGAGACCAAATTTGAGAGAGAGGGAGACACCATATTTGAGAGAGAGACACCAAATTTGAGAGAGAGAGAGAGAGACACCAAATTTGAGAGAGAGAGACACCAAATTTGAGAGAGAGAGAGACACCAAATTTGAGAGAGAGGGAGACACCAAATTTGAGAGAGAGAGAGAGAGACACCAAATTTGGGAGAGAGAGAGAGACACCAAATTTGAGAGAGAGAGAGAGACCAAATTTGAGAGAGAGAGACTTACACCAAATTTGAGGGAGAGAGACCAAATTTGAGAGAGAGGGAGACACCATATTTGAGAGAGAGACACCAAATTTGAGAGAGAGAGAGAGAGGCACCAAATTTGTGAGAGAGAGAGATACCAAATTTGAGAGAGAGAGAGAGATGCCAAATTTGAGTGAGAGAGAGAGAGACAACAAATTTGAGAGAGAGAGAGAGACACCAAGTTTGAGAGAGAGAGAGACTAAATTTGAGAGAGAGAGACTTACACCAAACTTGAGAGAGAGACACCAAATTTGAGAGAGTGAGAGAGACACCAAATTTGAGAGAGAGAGAGAGAGATACCAAATTTGAGAGAGAGAGAGAGACACCAAATTTGAGAGAGAGAGACACCAAATTTGAGAGAGAGAGACCAAATTTGAGAGAGATGGAGACACCATATTTGAGAGAGAGAGAGACACCAAATTTGAGAGAGAGGGAGAGACACCAAATTTGAGAGAGAGAGAGAGACCAAATTTGAGAGAGAGAGACCAAATTTGTGTGAGAGAGAGAGAGAGCCCACATTTGAGAGAGAGAGAGAGAGAGACCAAATTTGAGAGAGAGAGAGATCAAATTTGATAGAGAGAGAGAGACACACGCACCAAATTTGAGAGAGAGCGACACACCAAATTTGAGAGAGAGAGAAAGAGACTAAATTTGAGAGAGAGAGACTTACACCAAATTTGAGATAGAGAGACACCAAATTTGAGAGAGAGAGACCAAATTTGAGAGAGAGAGAGACAGCAAATTTGAGAGAGAGGGAGAGACATCAAATTTGAGAGAGAGAGAGACACCAAATTTGAGAGAGAGGGAGACACCAAATTTGAGAGAGAGAGAGAGAGAGAGACCAAATTTGAAAGAGAGAGCGAGATTCACCAAATTTGAAAGAGAGAGACTAAATCTGAGAGAGAGACATCAAATTTGAGAGGGAGAGAGAGACATCAAATTTGAGAGAGAGAGAGAGACACCAAATTTGAGAGAGACAGACACCAAATTTGAGAGAGAGAGAGAGACCAAATTTAAGGGAGAGAGTGTGGGACACCAAATTTGAGAGAGACACCAAATTTGAGAGAGAGAGAGAGACACCAAATTTGAGAGAGAGAGACACCAAATTTGAGAGAGAGAGAGTGAGACACCAAATTTGAGAGAGAGAGACTAAATTTGAGAGAGAGAGACACCAAATTTGAGAGGGAGAGAGAGACACTAAATTTGAGAGAGAGAGAGACACCAAATTTGAGAGAGAGATAGAGACACCAAATTTGAGAGAGAGAGAGACACCAAATTTGAGAGTGAGAGACACCAAATGTGAGAGAGAGACACCAAATTTGAGAGAGAGTGAGACACCAGATTTGAGAGAGAGACCCCAAATTTGAGAGAGAGACACCAAATTTGAGAGAGACACCAAATTTGAGAGAGAGAGACACCAAATTTGAGAGAGAGACACCAAATTTGAGAGAGAGAGATACACCAAATTTGAGAGAGAGAGATGCCAAATTTTAGAGAGAGAGACACCAAATTTGAGAGGGAGAGAGAGACACCAAATTTGAGAGAGAGAGAGACACCAAATTTGAGAGAGAGAGAGAGACACCAAATTTGAGAGAGAGACACCAAATTTGAGAGAGAGAGAGAGACACACACCAAATCTGAGAGAGAGAGAGACACCAAATTTGAGAGAGAGAGAGACCAAATTTGAGAGGGAGAGACCAAATTTGAGAGAGAGGGAGACACCATATTTGAGAGAGAGAGAAAGAGACACCAAATTTGAGAGATGGAGAGACACAGACACGAAATTTGAGAGAAAGAGACAGACACCAAATTTGAGAGAGAATGAGGGACACCAAATTTGACCGAGAGAGAGAGACACACCAAATTTGAGAGAGAGAGACACCACATTTGAGAAAGAGAGACACCAAATTTGAGAGAGAGACACCAAATTTGAGAGAGAGACTTACACCAAATTTGAGAGAGAGAGACACCAAATTTGAGAGAGAGACACCAAATTTGAGAGAGAGACACCAATTTGAGATATACACCAAATTTGAGAGAGAGAGACACCAAATTTGAGAGAGAGAGACACCAAATTTGAGGGAGAGAGACACCAAATTTGAGAGAGAGAGAGAAAGACACCAAATTTGAGAGAGAGACCCCAAATTTGAGAGAGAGACCCCAAATTTGAGAGAGACACCAAATTTGAGAGAGAGAGAGACCAAATTTGAGAGAGAGAGAGAGACCAAATTTGAGAGAGAGAGAGAGACACCAAATTTGAGAGAGGGAGAGAGAGAGAGAAAATTTGAAAGAGAGAGAGAGAGACACCAAATTTGAAAGAGAGAGACTAAGTCTGAGAGAGAGACATCAAATTTGAGAGGGAGAGAGAGACACCAAATTTGAGAGAGAGAGAGAGAGACACCAAATTTGAGAGAGACAGACACCAAATTTGAGAGAGAGAGAGACACCAAATTTAAGGGAGAGAGTGTGGGACACCAAATTTGAGAGAGACACCAAATTTGAGAGAGAGAGAGAGAGACACCAAATTTGAGAGAGAGAGACACCAAATTTGAGAGAGAGAGAGTGAGACACCAAATTTGAGAGAGAGAGACTAAATTTGAGAGAGAGAGACACCAAATTTGAGAGGGAGAGAGAGACACCAAATTTGAGAGAGAGAGAGACACCAAATTTGAGAGAGAGATAGAGACACCAAATTTGAGAGAGAGAGAGACACCAAATTTGAGAGTGAGAGACACCAAATTTGAGAGAGAGACACCAAATTTGAGAGAGACACCAAATTTGAGAGAGAGAGACACCAAATTTGAGAGAGAGACACCAAATTTGAGAGAGAGAGATACACCAAATTTGAGAGAGAGAGACGCCAAATTTTAGAGAGAGAGACACCAAATTTGAGAGGGAGAGAGAGACACCAAATTTGAGAGAGAGAGAGACACCAAATTTGAGAGAGAGAGAGAGACACCAAATTTGAGAGAGAGAGACACCAAATTTGAGAGAGAGAGACACCAAATTTGAGAGAGAGAGACACCAAATTTGAGAGGGAGTGAGACACCAGATTTGAGAGAGAGACCCCAAATTTGAGAGAGAGACACCAAATTTGAGAGAGACACCAAGTTTGAGAGAGTGAGACACCAAATTTGAGAGAGAGAGATACACCAAATTTGAGAGAGAGAGACGCCAAATTTGAGAGAGATAGAGAAAGACACCAAATTTGAGAGAGAGAGAGAGAGACACACCAAATTTGAGAGAGAGACACCAAATTTGAGAGAGAGAGAGAGACACACACCAAATCTGAGAGAGAGAGAGACACCAAATTTGAGAGAGAGAGAGACCAAATTTGAGAGGGAGAGACCAAATTTGAGAGAGAGGGAGACACCATATTTGAGAGAGAGAGAAAGAGACACCAAATTTGAGAGAGGGAGAGACACAGACACGAAATTTGAGAGAAAGAGACAGACACCAAATTTGAGAGAGAATGAGGGACACCAAATTTGACCGAGAGAGAGAGACACACCAAATTTGAGAGAGAGAGACACCACATTTGAGAGAGAGAGACACCAAATTTGAGAGAGAGACACCAAATTTGAGAGAGAGACTTACACCAAATTTGAGAGAGAGAGACACCAAATTTGAGAGAGAGACACCAAATTTGAGAGAGAGACACCAATTTGAGATAGACACCAAATTTGAGAGAGAGAGAGACACCAAATTTGAGAGAGAGACACCAAGTTTGAGAGAGAGACACCAAATTAGAGAGAGAGATACACCGAATTTGAGAGAGCGAGAGAGACAACAAATTTGAGAGAGATAGAGAAAGACACCAAATTTGAGAGAGAGAGAGAGAGAGACACACACCAAATTTGAGAGAGAGACACCAAATTTGAGAGAGAGGCAGATACACCAAATTTGAGAGAGCGAGAGAGACACCAAATTTGAGAGAGAGAGAGAGAGACACACCAAATTTGAGAGAGAGAGAGAGACCAAATTTGAGAGAGAGAGAGACCAAATTTGAGAGAGAGAGACACCAAATTTGAGAGAGAGAGACCAAATTTGAGAGAGATGGAGACACCATATTTGAGAGAGAGAGAGACACCAAATTTGAGAGAGAGAGAGAGACACCAAATTTGAGAGAGAGAGAGAGACCAAATTTGAGAGAGAGAGACACCAAATTTGAGAGAGAGAGAGACAGACACCAAATTTGAGGGAGACAGACACCAAATTTGAGAGAGAGAGAGACACCAAATTTAAGGGAGAGAGTGAGGGACACCAAATTTGAGAGAGAGAGAGAGACACCAAGTTTTTTGAGAGAGACAGAGACACCAAATTTGAGAGAGAGAGACACCAAATTTGAGAGAGAGAGAGACACCAAATTTGAGAGAGAGAGAGAGACCAAATTTGAGAGAGAGAGAGAGAGAGAGACCAAATTTGGGAGAGAGAGAGAGACACCAAATTTGAGAGAGAGAGACAGACTAAATTTGAGAGAGAGAGACTTACACCAAATTTGAGAGAGAGAGACCAAATTTGAGAGAGAGGGAGACACCATATTTGAGAGAGAGACACCAAATCTGAGAGAGAGAGAGACACCAAATTTGAGAGAGAGAGAGACCAAATTTGAGAGGGAGAGACCAAATTTGAGAGAGAGGGAGACACCATATTTGAGAGAGAGAGAAAGAGACACCAAATTTGAGAGAGGGAGAGACACAGACACGAAATTTGAGAGAGAGAGACAGACACCAAATTTGAGAGAGAATGAGGGACACCAAATTTGACCGAGAGAGAGAGACACACCAAATTTGAGAGAGAGAGACACCAAATTTGAGAGAGAGAGACACCAAATTTGAGAGAGAGACTTACACCAAATTTGAGAGAGAGAGACACCAAATTTGAGAGAGAGAGAGACACCAAATTTGAGAGGGAGAGAGAGACAGCAAATTTGAGAGAGAGAGAGACACCAAATTTGAGAGAGAGAGAGAGACACCAAATTTGAGAGAGAGAGAGAAAGGCACCAAATTTGAGTAAGAGAGAGAGACACCAAATTTGGGAGAGAGAGAGAGACACCAAATTTGAGAGAGAGAGACCAAATTTGAGAGAGAGAGACCAAATTTGAGAGAGAGAGAGACACCAAATTTGATAGAGAGAGAGAGAGACACCAAATTTGAGAGAGAGAGAGACACTAAATTTGAGATAGAGAGAAACACCAAATATGAGAGAGACACCAAATTTGAGAGAGAGACATCAAATTTGAGAGAGAGAGACACACCAAATTTGAGATAGAGAGAAACACCAAATTTGAGAGAGAGAGACGCCAAATTTGAGAGAGATAGAGAAAGACACCAAATTTGAGAGAGAGAGAGAGAGACACACCAAATTTGAGAGAGAGACACCAAATTTGAGAGAGAGAGAGAGACACACACAAAATCTGAGAGAGAGAGAGACACCAAATTTGAGAGAGAGAGAGACCAAATTTGAGAGGGAGAGACCAAATTTGAGAGAGAGGGAGACACCATATTTGAGAGAGAGAGAAAGAGACACCAAATTTGAGAGAGGGAGAGACACAGACACGAAATTTGAGAGAAAGAGACAGACACCAAATTTGAGAGAGAATGAGGGACACCAAATTTGACCGAGAGAGAGAGACACACCAAATTTGAGAGAGAGAGACACCACATTTGAGAGAGAGAGACACCAAATTTGAGAGAGAGACACCAAATTTGAGAAAGAGACTTACACCAAATTTGAGAGAGAGAGACACCAAATTTGAGAGAGAGACACCAAATTTGAGAGAGAGACACCAAATTTGAGATAGACACCAAATTTGAGAGAGAGAGAGACATCGAATTTGAGAGAGAGACACCAAATTTGAGAGAGAGAGACACCAAATTAGAGAGAGAGATACACCGAATTTGAGAGAGCGAGAGAGACAACAAATTTGAGAGAGATAGAGAAAGACACCAAATTTGAGAGAGAGAGAGAGAGAGACACACACACCAAATTTGAGAGAGAGACACCAAATTTGAGAGAGAGGCAGATACACCAAATTTGAGAGAGCGAGAGAGACACCAAATTTGAGAGAGAGAGAGAGAGACACACCAAATTTGAGAGAGAGAGAGAGACCAAATTTGAGAGAGAGAGAGACCAAATTTGAGAGAGAGAGACACCAAATTTGAGAGAGAGAGACCAAATTTGAGAGAGATGGAGACACCATATTTGAGAGAGAGAGAGACACCAAATTTGAGAGAGAGAGAGAGAGACACCAAATTTGAGAGAGAGAGAGAGACCAAATTTGAGAGAGAGAGACACCAAATTTGAGAGAGCGAGAGAGACCAAATTTGAGAGAGAGAGAGACAGACACCAAATTTGAGGGAGACAGACACCAAATTTGAGAGAGTGAGAGACACCAAATTTAAGGGAGAGAGTGAGGGACACCAAATTTGAGAGAGAGAGAGAGACACCAAGTTTTTTGAGAGAGACAGAGACACCAAATTTGAGAGAGAGAGACACCAAATTTGAGAGAGAGAGAGACACCAAATTTGAGAGAGAGAGAGAGACCAAATTTGAGAGAGAGAGAGAGAGAGACACCAAATTTGGGAGAGAGAGAGAGACACCAAATTTGAGAGAGAGAGAGAGACTAAATTTGAGAGAGAGAGACTTACACCAAATTTGAGAGAGAGAGACCAAATTTGAGAGAGAGGGAGACACCATATTTGAGAGAGAGACACCAAATTTGAGAGAGAGAGAGAGAGACACCAAATTTGTGAGAGAGAGAGATACCAAATTTGAGAGAGAGAGAGAGAGATGCCAAATTTGAGTGAGAGAGAGAGAGACAACAAATTTGAGAGAGAGAGAGAGACACCAAGTTTGAGAGAGAGAGAGACTAAATTTGAGAGAGAGAGACTTACACCAAACTTGAGAGAGAGACACCAAATTTGAGAGAGTGAGAGAGACACCAAATTTGAGAGAGAGAGAGAGAGATACCAAATTTGAGAGAGAGAGAGAGACACCAAATTTGAGAGAGAGAGACACCAAATTTGAGAGAGAGAGACCAAATTTGAGAGAGATGGAGACACCATATTTGAGAGAGAGAGAGACACCAAATTTGAGAGAGAGGGAGAGACACCAAATTTGAGAGAGAGAGAGAGACCAAATTTGAGAGAGAGAGACCAAATTTGTGTGAGAGAGAGAGAGAGCCCACATTTGAGAGAGAGAGAGAGAGACCAAATTTGAGAGAGAGAGAGATCAAATTTGATAGAGAGAGAGAGACACACGCACCAAATTTGAGAGAGAGCGACACACCAAATTTGAGAGAGAGAGAAAGAGACTAAATTTGAGAGAGAGAGACTTACACCAAATTTGAGATAGAGAGACACCAAATTTGAGAGAGAGACACCAAATTTGGGAGAGAGAGAGACAGCAAATTTGAGAGAGAGGGAGAGACACCAAATTTGAGAGAGAGAGAGACACCAAATTTGAGAGAGAGGGAGACACCAAATTTGAGAGAGAGAGAGAGAGAGAGAGCAAATTTGAGAGAGAGAGCGAGAGACACCAAATTTGAAAGAGAGAGACTAAATCTGAGAGAGAGACACCAAATTTGAGAGAGAGAGAGACACCAAATTTGAGAGAGAGAGAGAGAGAGACACCAAATTTGAGAGAGAGAGAGACACCAAATTTGAGAGAGAGAGAGACCAAATTTGAGAGAGAGACACCAAATTTGAGAGAGAGAGACCAAATTTGAGAGAGATGAGACACCATATTTGAGAGAGAGACACCAAATTTGAGAGAGAGAGAGACACCAAATTGAGAGAGAGAGAGAGACCAAATTTGAGAGAGAGAGACACCAAATTTGAGAGAGAGAGAGACAGACACCAAATTTGAGGGAGACAGACACCAAATTTGAGAGAGAGAGAGACACCAAATTTAAGGGAGAGAGTGAGGGACACCAAATTTGAGAGAGAGAGAGAGACACCAAGTTTTTTGAGAGAGACAGAGACACCAAATTTGAGAGAGAGAGACACCAAATTTGAGAGAGAGAGAGACACCAAATTTGAGAGAGAGAGAGAGACCAAATTTGAGAGAGAGAGAGAGAGAGACACCAAATTTGGGAGAGAGAGAGAGACACCAAATTTGAGAGAGAGAGACAGACTAAATTTGAGAGAGAGAGACTTACACCAAATTTGAGAGAGAGAGACCAAATTTGAGAGAGAGGGAGACACCATATTTGAGAGAGAGACACCAAATCTGAGAGAGAGAGAGACACCAAATTTGAGAGAGAGAGAGACCAAATTTGAGAGGGAGAGACCAAATTTGAGAGAGAGGGAGACACCATATTTGAGAGAGAGAGAAAGAGACACCAAATTTTGAGAGAGGGAGAGACACAGACACGAAATTTGAGAGAGAGAGACAGACACCAAATTTGAGAGAGAATGAGGGACACCAAATTTGACCGAGAGAGAGAGACACACCAAATTTGAGAGAGAGAGACACCAAATTTGAGAGAGAGAGACACCAAATTTGAGAGAGAGACTTACACCAAATTTGAGAGAGAGAGACACCAAATTTGAGAGAGAGAGAGACACCAAATTTGAGAGGGAGAGAGAGACAGCAAATTTGAGAGAGAGAGAGACACCAAATTTGAGAGAGAGAGAGAGACACCAAATTTGAGAGAGAGAGAGAAAGGCACCAAATTTGAGTAAGAGAGAGAGACACCAAATTTGGGAGAGAGAGAGAGACACCAAATTTGAGAGAGAGAGACCAAATTTGAGAGAGAGAGACCAAATTTGAGAGAGAGAGAGACACCAAATTTGATAGAGAGAGAGAGAGACACCAAATTTGAGAGAGAGAGAGACACTAAATTTGAGATAGAGAGAAACACCAAATATGAGAGAGACACCAAATTTGAGAGAGAGACATCAAATTTGAGAGAGAGAGACACACCAAATTTGAGATAGAGAGAAACACCAAATTTGAGAGAGAGAGACGCCAAATTTGAGAGAGATAGAGAAAGACACCAAATTTGAGAGAGAGAGAGAGAGACACACCAAATTTGAGAGAGAGACACCAAATTTGAGAGAGAGAGAGAGACACACACCAAATCTGAGAGAGAGAGAGACACCAAATTTGAGAGAGAGAGAGACCAAATTTGAGAGGGAGAGACCAAATTTGAGAGAGAGGGAGACACCATATTTGAGAGAGAGAGAAAGAGACACCAAATTTGAGAGAGGGAGAGACACAGACACGAAATTTGAGAGAAAGAGACAGACACCAAATTTGAGAGAGAATGAGGGACACCAAATTTGACCGAGAGAGAGAGACACACCAAATTTGAGAGAGAGAGACACCACATTTGAGAGAGAGAGACACCAAATTTGAGAGAGAGACACCAAATTTGAGAAGAGACTTACACCAAATTTGAGAGAGAGAGACACCAAATTTGAGAGAGAGACACCAAATTTGAGAGAGAGACACCAAATTTGAGATAGACACCAAATTTGAGAGAGAGAGAGACATCGAATTTGAGAGAGAGACACCAAGTTTGAGAGAGAGAGACACCAAATTAGAGAGAGAGATACACCGAATTTGAGAGAGCGAGAGAGACAACAAATTTGAGAGAGATAGAGAAAGACACCAAATTTGAGAGAGAGAGAGAGAGAGACACACACACCAAATTTGAGAGAGAGACACCAAATTTGAGAGAGAGGCAGATACACCAAATTTGAGAGAGCGAGGGAGACACCAAATTTGAGAGAGAGAGAGAGAGACACACCAAATTTGAGAGAGAGAGAGAGACCAAATTTGAGAGAGAGAGAGACCAAATTTGAGAGAGAGAGACACCAAATTTGAGAGAGAGAGACCAAATTTGAGAGAGATGGAGACACCATATTTGAGAGAGAGAGAGACACCAAATTTGAGAGAGAGAGAGAGAGACACCAAATTTGAGAGAGAGAGAGAGACCAAATTTGAGAGAGAGAGACACCAAATTTGAGAGAGCGAGAGAGACCAAATTTGAGAGAGAGAGAGACAGACACCAAATTTGAGGGAGACAGACACCAAATTTGAGAGAGTGAGAGACACCAAATTTAAGGGAGAGAGTGAGGGACACCAAATTTGAGAGAGAGAGAGAGACACCAAGTTTTTTGAGAGAGACAGAGACACCAAATTTGAGAGAGAGAGACACCAAATTTGAGAGAGAGAGAGACACCAAATTTGAGAGAGAGAGAGAGACCAAATTTGAGAGAGAGAGAGAGAGAGACACCAAATTTGGGAGAGAGAGAGAGACACCAAATTTGAGAGAGAGAGAGAGACTAAATTTGAGAGAGAGAGACTTACACCAAATTTGAGAGAGAGAGACCAAATTTGAGAGAGAGGGAGACACCATATTTGAGAGAGAGACACCAAATTTGAGAGAGAGAGAGAGAGACACCAAATTTGTGAGAGAGAGAGATACCAAATTTGAGAGAGAGAGAGAGAGATGCCAAATTTGAGTGAGAGAGAGAGAGACAACAAATTTGAGAGAGAGAGAGAGACACCAAGTTTGAGAGAGAGAGAGACTAAATTTGAGAGAGAGAGACTTACACCAAACTTGAGAGAGAGACACCAAATTTGAGAGAGTGAGAGAGACACCAAATTTGAGAGAGAGAGAGAGAGATACCAAATTTGAGAGAGAGAGAGAGACACCAAATTTGAGAGAGAGAGACACCAAATTTGAGAGAGAGAGACCAAATTTGAGAGAGATGGAGACACCATATTTGAGAGAGAGAGAGACACCAAATTTGAGAGAGAGGGAGAGACACCAAATTTGAGAGAGAGAGAGAGACCAAATTTGAGAGAGAGAGACCAAATTTGTGTGAGAGAGAGAGAGAGCCCACATTTGAGAGAGAGAGAGAGAGACCAAATTTGAGAGAGAGAGAGATCAAATTTGATAGAGAGAGAGAGACACACGCACCAAATTTGAGAGAGAGCGACACACCAAATTTGAGAGAGAGAGAAAGAGACTAAATTTGAGAGAGAGAGACTTACAACCAAATTTGAGATAGAGAGACACCAAATTTGAGAGAGAGAGACCAAATTTGAGAGAGAGAGAGACAGCAAATTTGAGAGAGAGGGAGAGACACCAAATTTGAGAGAGAGAGAGACACCAAATTTGAGAGAGAGGGAGACACCAAATTTGAGAGAGAGAGAGAGAGAGAGACCAAATTTGAAAGAGAGAGCGAGATTCACCAAATTTGAAAGAGAGAGACTAAATCTGAGAGAGAGACAACAAATTTGAGAGAGAGAGAGACACCAAATTTGAGAGAGAGATAGAGACACCAAATTTGAGAGAGAGAGAGACACCAA
This sequence comes from Carcharodon carcharias, assembly GCF_017639515.1. Lineage (NCBI taxonomy): Eukaryota > Metazoa > Chordata > Chondrichthyes > Lamniformes > Lamnidae > Carcharodon > Carcharodon carcharias. The sequence continues at coordinate 60,718,500 of NC_054482.1, read as the reverse complement.
ATTTGAGAGTGAGAGACACCAAATTTGAGAGAGAGACACCAAATTTGAGAGAGACACCAAATTTGAGAGAGAGAGACACCAAATTTGAGAGAGAGACACCAAATTTGAGAGAGAGAGATACACCAAATTTGAGAGAGAGAGACGCCAAATTTTAGAGAGAGAGACACCAAATTTGAGAGGGAGAGAGAGACACCAAATTTGAGAGAGAGAGAGACACCAAATTTGAGAGAGAGAGAGAGACACCAAATTTGAGAGAGAGAGACACCAAATTTGAGAGAGAGAGACACCAAATTTGAGAGAGAGAGACACCAAATTTGAGAGGGAGTGAGACACCAGATTTGAGAGAGAGACCCCAAATTTGAGAGAGAGACACCAAATTTGAGAGAGACACCAAGTTTGAGAGAGTGAGACACCAAATTTGAGAGAGAGAGATACACCAAATTTGAGAGAGAGAGACGCCAAATTTGAGAGAGATAGAGAAAGACACCAAATTTGAGAGAGAGAGAGAGAGACACACCAAATTTGAGAGAGAGACACCAAATTTGAGAGAGAGAGAGAGACACACACCAAATCTGAGAGAGAGAGAGACACCAAATTTGAGAGAGAGAGAGACCAAATTTGAGAGGGAGAGACCAAATTTGAGAGAGAGGGAGACACCATATTTGAGAGAGAGAGAAAGAGACACCAAATTTGAGAGAGGGAGAGACACAGACACGAAATTTGAGAGAAAGAGACAGACACCAAATTTGAGAGAGAATGAGGGACACCAAATTTGACCGAGAGAGAGAGACACACCAAATTTGAGAGAGAGAGACACCACATTTGAGAGAGAGAGACACCAAATTTGAGAGAGAGACACCAAATTTGAGAGAGAGACTTACACCAAATTTGAGAGAGAGAGACACCAAATTTGAGAGAGAGACACCAAATTTGAGAGAGAGACACCAATTTGAGATAGACACCAAATTTGAGAGAGAGAGACACCAAATTTGAGAGAGAGACACCAAGTTTGAGAGAGAGACACCAAATTAGAGAGAGAGATACACCGAATTTGAGAGAGCGAGAGAGACAACAAATTTGAGAGAGATAGAGAAAGACACCAAATTTGAGAGAGAGAGAGAGAGAGACACACACACCAAATTTGAGAGAGAGACACCAAATTTGAGAGAGAGGCAGATACACCAAATTTGAGAGAGCGAGAGAGACACCAAATTTGAGAGAGAGAGAGAGAGACACACCAAATTTGAGAGAGAGAGAGAGACCAAATTTGAGAGAGAGAGAGACCAAATTTGAGAGAGAGAGACACCAAATTTGAGAGAGAGAGACCAAATTTGAGAGAGATGGAGACACCATATTTGAGAGAGAGAGAGACACCAAATTTGAGAGAGAGAGAGAGAGACACCAAATTTGAGAGAGAGAGAGAGACCAAATTTGAGAGAGAGAGACACCAAATTTGAGAGAGCGAGAGAGACCAAATTGAGAGAGAGAGAGACAGACACCAAATTTGAGGGAGACAGACACCAAATTTGAGAGAGAGAGAGACACCAAATTTAAGGGAGAGAGTGAGGGACACCAAATTTGAGAGAGAGAGAGAGACACCAAGTTTTTTGAGAGAGACAGAGACACCAAATTTGAGAGAGAGAGACACCAAATTTGAGAGAGAGAGAGACACCAAATTTGAGAGAGAGAGAGAGACCAAATTTGAGAGAGAGAGAGAGAGAGAGACCAAATTTGGGAGAGAGAGAGAGACACCAAATTTGAGAGAGAGAGAGAGACTAAATTTGAGAGAGAGAGACTTACACCAAATTTGAGAGAGAGAGACCAAATTTGAGAGAGAGGGAGACACCATATTTGAGAGAGAGACACCAAATTTGAGAGAGAGAGAGAGAGACACCAAATTTGTGAGAGAGAGAGATACCAAATTTGAGAGAGAGAGAGAGAGATGCCAAATTTGAGTGAGAGAGAGAGAGACAACAAATTTGAGAGAGAGAGAGAGACACCAAGTTTGAGAGAGAGAGAGACTAAATTTGAGAGAGAGAGACTTACACCAAACTTGAGAGAGAGACACCAAATTTGAGAGAGTGAGAGAGACACCAAATTTGAGAGAGAGAGAGAGAGATACCAAATTTGAGAGAGAGAGAGAGACACCAAATTTGAGAGAGAGAGACACCAAATTTGAGAGAGAGAGACCAAATTTGAGAGAGATGGAGACACCATATTTGGGAGAGAGAGAGACACCAAATTTGAGAGAGAGGGAGAGACACCAAATTTGAGAGAGAGAGAGAGACCAAATTTGAGAGAGAGAGACCAAATTTGTGTGAGAGAGAGAGAGCCCACATTTGAGAGAGAGAGAGAGAGACCAAATTTGAGAGAGAGAGAGATCAAATTTGATAGAGAGAGAGAGACACACGCACCAAATTTGAGAGAGAGCGACACACCAAATTTGAGAGAGAGAGAAAGAGACTAAATTTGAGAGAGAGAGACTTACACCAAATTTGAGATAGAGAGACACCAAATTTGAGAGAGAGAGACCAAATTTGAGAGAGAGAGAGACAGCAAATTTGAGAGAGAGGGAGAGACACCAAATGTGAGAGAGAGAGAGACACCAAATTTGAGAGAGAGGGAGACACCCAAATTTGAGAGAGAGAGAGAGAGAGAGACCAAATTTGAAAGAGAGAGCGAGATTCACCAAATTTGAAAGAGAGAGACTAAATCTGAGAGAGAGACACCAAATTTGAGAGAGAGAGAGACACCAAATTTGAGAGAGAGATAGAGACACCAAATTTGAGAGAGAGAGAGACACCAAATTTGAGAGTGAGAGACACCAAATTTGAGAGAGAGACACCAAATTTGAGAGAGACACCAAATTTGAGAGAGAGAGACACCAAATTTGAGAGAGAGACACCAAATTTGAGAGAGAGAGATACACCAAATTTGAGAGAGAGAGACGCCAAATTTTAGAGAGAGAGACACCAAATTTGAGAGGGAGAGAGAGACACCAAATTTGAGAGAGAGAGAGACACCAAATTTGAGAGAGAGAGAGAGACACCAAATTTGAGAGAGAGAGACACCAAATTTGAGAGAGAGAGACACCAAATTTGAGAGAGAGAGACACCAAATTTGAGAGGGAGTGAGACACCAGATTTGAGAGAGAGACCCCAAATTTGAGAGAGAGACACCAAATTTGAGAGAGACACCAAGTTTGAGAGAGTGAGACACCAAATTTGAGAGAGAGAGATACACCAAATTTGAGAGAGAGAGACGCCAAATTTGAGAGAGATAGAGAAAGACACCAAATTTGAGAGAGACACCAAATTTGAGAGAGAGAGACACCAAATTTGAGAGAGAGACACCAAATTTGAGAGAGAGAGATACACCAAATTTGAGAGAGAGAGACGCCAAATTTTAGAGAGAGAGACACCAAATTTGAGAGGGAGAGAGAGACACCAAATTTGAGAGAGAGAGAGACACCAAATTTGAGAGAGAGAGAGAGACACCAAATTTGAGAGAGAGAGACACCAAATTTGAGAGAGAGAGACACCAAATTTGAGAGAGAGAGACACCAAATTTGAGAGGGAGTGAGACACCAGATTTGAGAGAGAGACCCCAAATTTGAGAGAGAGACACCAAATTTGAGAGAGACACCAAGTTTGAGAGAGTGAGACACCAAATTTGAGAGAGAGAGATACACCAAATTTGAGAGAGAGAGACGCCAAATTTGAGAGAGATAGAGAAAGACACCAAATTTGAGAGAGAGAGAGAGAGACACACCAGATTTGAGAGAGAGACACCAAATTTGAGAGAGAGAGAGAGACACACACCAAATCTGAGAGAGAGAGAGACACCAAATTTGAGAGAGAGAGAGACCAAATTTGAGAGGGAGAGACCAAATTTGAGAGAGAGGGAGACACCATATTTGAGAGAGAGAGAAAGAGACACCAAATTTGAGAGAGGGAGAGACACAGACACGAAATTTGAGAGAAAGAGACAGACACCAAATTTGAGAGAGAATGAGGGACACCAAATTTGACCGAGAGAGAGAGACACACCAAATTTGAGAGAGAGAGACACCACATTTGAGAGAGAGAGACACCAAATTTGAGAGAGAGACACCAAATTTGAGAGAGAGACTTACACCAAATTTGAGAGAGAGAGACACCAAATTTGAGAGAGAGACACCACATTTGAGAGAGAGACACCAATTTGAGATAGACACCAAATTTGAGAGAGAGAGACACCAAATTTGAGAGAGAGACACCAAGTTTGAGAGAGAGACACCAAATTAGAGAGAGAGATACACCGAATTTGAGAGAGCGAGAGAGACAACAAATTTGAGAGAGATAGAGAAAGACACCAAATTTGAGAGAGAGAGAGAGAGAGACACACACACCAAATTTGAGAGAGAGACACCAAATTTGAGAGAGAGGCAGATACACCAAATTTGAGAGAGCGAGAGAGACACCAAATTTGAGAGAGAGAGAGAGAGACACACCAAATTTGAGAGAGAGAGAGAGACCAAATTTGAGAGAGAGAGAGACCAAATTTGAGAGAGAGAGACACCAAATTTGAGAGAGAGAGACCAAATTTGAGAGAGATGGAGACACCATATTTGAGAGAGAGAGAGACACCAAATTTGAGAGAGAGAGAGAGAGACACCAAATTTGAGAGAGAGAGAGAGACCAAATTTGAGAGAGAGAGACACCAAATTTGAGAGAGCGAGAGAGACCAAATTTGAGAGAGAGAGAGACAGACACCAAATTTGAGAGAGACAGACACCAAATTTGAGAGAGAGAGAGACACCAAATTTAAGGGAGAGAGTGAGGGACACCAAATTTGAGAGAGAGAGAGAGACACCAAGTTTTTTGAGAGAGACAGAGACACCAAATTTGAGAGAGAGAGACACCAAATTTGAGAGAGAGAGAGACACCAAATTTGAGAGAGAGAGAGAGACCAAATTTGAGAGAGAGAGAGAGAGAGAGACCAAATTTGGGAGAGAGAGAGAGACACCAAATTTGAGAGAGAGAGAGAGACTAAATTTGAGAGAGAGAGACTTACACCAAATTTGAGAGAGAGAGACCAAATTTGAGAGAGAGCGAGACACCATATTTGAGAGAGAGACACCAAATTTGAGAGAGAGAGAGAGAGACACCAAATTTGTGAGAGAGAGAGATACCAAATTTGAGAGAGAGAGAGAGAGATGCCAAATTTGAGTGAGAGAGAGAGAGACAACAAATTTGAGAGAGAGAGAGAGACACCAAGTTTGAGAGAGAGAGAGACTAAATTTGAGAGAGAGAGACTTACACCAAACTTGAGAGAGAGACACCAAATTTGAGAGAGTGAGAGAGACACCAAATTTGAGAGAGAGAGAGAGAGATACCAAATTTGAGAGAGAGAGAGAGACACCAAATTTGAGAGAGAGAGACACCAAATTTGAGAGAGAGAGACAAAATTTGAGAGAGATGGAGACACCATATTTGAGAGAGAGAGAGACACCAAATTTGAGAGAGAGGGAGAGACACCAAATTTGAGAGAGAGAGAGAGACCAAATTTGAGAGAGAGAGACCAAATTTGTGTGAGAGAGAGAGAGAGCCCACATTTGAGAGAGAGAGAGAGAGACCAAATTTGAGAGAGAGAGAGATCAAATTTGATAGAGAGAGAGAGACACACGCACCAAATTTGAGAGAGAGCGACACACCAAATTTGAGAGAGAGAGAAAGAGACTAAATTTGAGAGAGAGAGACTTACACCAAATTTGAGATAGAGAGACACCAAATTTGAGAGAGAGAGACCAAATTTGAGAGAGAGAGAGACAGCAAATTTGAGAGAGAGGGAGAGACACCAAATTCGTGAGAGAGAGACACGAAATTTGAGAGAGAGGGAGACACCAAATTTGAGAGAGAGAGAGAGAGAGAGAGCAAATTTGAGAGAGAGAGAGCGAGAGACACCAAATTTGAAAGAGAGAGACTAAATCTGAGAGAGAGAAATCAAATTTGAGAGGTAGAGAGAGACACCAAATTTGAGAGAGAGATAGAGACACCAAATTTGAGAGAGAGAGAGACACCAAATTTGAGAGTGAGAGACACCAAATTTGAGAGAGAGACACCAAATTTGAGAGAGACACCAAATTTGAGAGAGAGAGAGACACCAAATTTGAGAGAGAGACACCAAATTTGAGAGGGAGAGAGAGACACCAAATTTGAGAGAGAGAGAGACACCAAATTTGAGAGAGAGAGAGAGACACCAAATTTGAGAGAGAGAGAGACACCAAATTTGAGAGAGAGAGACACCAAATTTGAGAGAGAGAGACACCAAATTTGAGAGGGAGTGAGACACCAGATTTGAGAGAGAGACCCCAAATTTGAGAGAGAGACACCAAATTTGAGAGAGACACCAAGTTTGAGAGAGTGAGACACCAAATTTGAGAGAGAGAGATACACCAAATTTGAGAGAGAGAGACGGCATATTTGAGAGAGATAGAGATAGACACCAAATTTGAGAGAGAGAGAGAGAGACACACCAAATTTGAGAGAGAGACACCAAATTTGAGAGAGAGAGAGAGACACACACCAAATCTGAGAGAGAGAGAGACACCAAATTTGAGAGAGAGAGAGACCAAATTGAGAGGGAGAGACCAAATTTGAGAGAGAGGGAGACACCATATTTGAGAGAGAGAGAAAGAGACACCAAATTTGAGAGAGGGAGAGACACAGACACGAAATTTGAGAGAAAGAGACAGACACCAAATTTGAGAGAGAATGAGGGACACCAAATTTGACCGAGAGAGAGAGACACACCAAATTTGAGAGAGAGAGACACCACATTTGAGAGAGAGAGACACCAAATTTGAGAGAGAGACACCAAATTTGAGAGAGAGACTTACACCAAATTTGAGAGAGAGAGACACCAAATTTGAGAGAGAGACACCAAATTTGAGAGAGAGACACCAATTTGAGATAGACACCAAATTTGAGAGAGAGAGAGACACCAAATTTGAGAGAGAGACACCAAGTTTGAGAGAGAGACACCAAATTAGAGAGAGAGATACACCGAATTTGAGAGAGCGAGAGAGACAACAAATTTGAGAGAGATAGAGAAAGACACCAAATTTGAGAGAGAGAGAGAGAGACACACACACCAAATTTGAGAGAGAGGCACCAAATTTGAGAGAGAGGCAGATACACCAAATTTGAGAGAGCGAGAGAGACACCAAATTTGAGAGAGAGAGAGAGAGACACACCAAATTTGAGAGAGAGAGAGAGACCAAATTTGAGAGAGAGAGAGACCAAATTTGAGAGAGAGAGACACCAAATTTGAGAGAGAGAGACCAAATTTGAGAGAGATGGAGACACCATATTTGAGAGAGAGAGAGACAACCAAATTTGAGAGAGAGAGAGAGAGACACCAAATTTGAGAGAGAGAGAGAGACCAAATTTGAGAGAGAGAGACACCAAATTTGAGAGAGAGAGAGAGAGACACCAAATTTGAGGGAGACAGACACCAAATTTGAGAGAGAGAGAGACACCAAATTTAAGGGAGAGAGTGAGGGACACCAAATTTGAGAGAGAGAGAGAGACACCAAGTTTTTTGAGAGAGACAGAGACACCAAATTTGAGAGAGAGAGACACCAAATTTGAGAGAGAGAGAGACACCAAATTTGAGAGAGAGAGAGAGACCAAATTTGAGAGAGAGAGAGAGAGAGACACCAAATTTGGGAGAGAGAGAGAGACACCAAATTTGAGAGAGAGAGAGAGACTAAATTTGAGAGAGAGAGACTTACACCAAATTTGAGAGAGAGAGACCAAATTTGAGAGAGAGGGAGACACCATATTTGAGAGAGAGACACCAAATCTGAGAGAGAGAGAGACACCAAATTTGAGAGAGAGAGAGACCAAATTTGAGAGGGAGAGACCAAATTTGAGAGAGAGGGAGACACCATATTTGAGAGAGAGAGAAAGAGACACCAAATTTGAGAGAGGGAGAGACACAGACACGAAATTTGAGAGAGAGAGACAGACACCAAATTTGAGAGAGAATGAGGGACACCAAATTTGACCGAGAGAGAGAGACACACCAAATTTGAGAGAGAGAGACACCAAATTTGAGAGAGAGAGACACCAAATTTGAGAGAGAGACTTACACCAAATTTGAGAGAGAGAGACACCAAATTTGAGAGAGAGAGAGACACCAAATTTGAGAGGGAGAGAGAGACAGCAAATTTGAGAGAGAGAGAGACACCAAATTTGAGAGAGAGAGAGAGAGACACCAAATTTGAGAGAGAGAGAGAAAGGCACCAAATTTGAGTAAGAGAGAGAGACACCAAATTTGGGAGAGAGAGAGAGACACCAAATTTGAGAGAGAGAGACCAAATTTGAGAGAGAGAGACCAAATTTGAGAGAGAGAGAGACACCAAATTTGATAGAGAGAGAGAGAGACACCAAATTTGAGAGAGAGAGAGAGACACTAAATTTGAGATAGAGAGAAACACCAAATATGAGAGAGACACCAAATTTGAGAGAGAGACATCAAATTTGAGAGAGAGAGAGACACCAAATTTGAGATAGAGAGAAACACCAAATTTGAGAGAGAGAGACGCCAAATTTGAGGGAGATAGAGAAAGACACCAAATTTGAGAGAGAGAGAGAGAGACACACCAAATTTGAGAGAGAGACACCAAATTTGAGAGAGAGAGAGAGACACACACCAAATCTGAGAGAGAGAGAGACACCAAATTTGAGAGAGAGAGAGACCAAATTTGAGAGGGAGAGACCAAATTTGAGAGAGAGGGAGACACCATATTTGAGAGAGAGAGAAAGAGACACCAAATTTGAGAGAGGGAGAGACACAGACACGAAATTTGAGAGAAAGAGACAGACACCAAATTTGAGAGAGAATGAGGGACACCAAATTTGACCGAGAGAGAGAGACACACCAAATTTGAGAGAGAGAGACACCACATTTGAGAGAGAGAGACACCAAATTTTGAGAGAGAGACACCAAATTTGAGAAAGAGACTTACACCAAATTTGAGAGAGAGAGACACCAAATTTGAGAGAGAGACACCAAATTTGAGAGAGAGACACCAATTTGAGATGGACACCAAATTTGAGAGAGAGAGACACCAAATTTGAGAGAGAGACACCAAGTTTGAGAGAGAGACACCAAATTAGAGAGAGAGATACACCGAATTTGAGAGAGCGAGAGAGACAACAAATTTGAGAGAGATAGAGAAAGACACCAAATTTGAGAGAGAGAGAGAGAGAGACACACACACCAAATTTGAGAGAGAGACACCAAATTTGAGAGAGAGGCAGATACACCAAATTTGAGAGAGCGAGAGAGACACCAAATTTGAGAGAGAGAGAGAGACACACCAAATTTGAGAGAGAGAGAGAGACCAAATTTGAGAGAGAGAGAGACCAAATTTGAGAGAGAGAGACACCAAATTTGAGAGAGAGAGACACAAAATTTGAGAGAGAGACACCAAATTGAGAGAGACACCAAATTTGAGAGAGAGAGAGACACCAAATTTGAGAGAGAGACACCAAATTTGAGAGAGAGAGATACACCAAATTTGAGAGAGAGAGACGCCAAATTTTAGAGAGAGAGACACCAAATTTGAGAGGGAGAGAGAGACACCAATTTGAGAGAGAGAGAGACACCAAATTTGAGAGAGAGAGAGAGACACCAAATTTGAGAGAGAGAGACACCAAATTTGAGAGAGAGAGACACCAAATTTGAGAGAGAGAGACACCAAATTTGAGAGGGAGTGAGACACCAGATTTGAGAGAGAGACCCCAAATTTGAGAGAGAGACACCAAATTTGAGAGAGACACCAAGTTTGAGAGAGTGAGACACCAAATTTGAGAGAGAGAGATACACCAAATTTGAGAGAGAGAGACGCCAAATTTGAGAGAGATAGAGAAAGACACCAAATTTGAGAGAGAGAGAGAGAGACACACCAAATTTGAGAGAGAGACACCAAATTTGAGAGAGAGAGAGAGACACACACCAAATCTGAGAGAGAGAGAGACACCAAATTTGAGAGAGAGAGAGACCAAATTTGAGAGGGAGAGACCAAATTTGAGAGAGAGGGAGACACCATATTTGAGAGAGAGAGAAAGAGACACCAAATTTGAGAGAGGGAGAGACACAGACACGAAATTTGAGAGAAAGAGACAGACACCAAATTTGAGAGAGAATGAGGGACACCAAATTTGACCGAGAGAGAGAGACACACCAAATTTGAGAGAGAGAGACACCACATTTGAGAGAGAGAGACACCAAATTTGAGAGAGAGACACCAAATTTGAGAGAGAGACTTACACCAAATTTGAGAGAGAGAGACACCAAATTTGAGAGAGAGACACCAAATTTGAGAGAGAGACACCAATTTGAGATAGACACCAAATTTGAGAGAGAGAGAGACACCAAATTTGAGAGAGAGACACCAAGTTTGAGAGAGAGACACCAAATTAGAGAGAGAGATACACCGAATTTGAGAGAGCGAGAGAGACAACAAATTTGAGAGAGATAGAGAAAGACACCAAATTTGAGAGAGAGAGAGAGAGAGACACACACCAAATTTGAGAGAGAGACACCAAATTTGAGAGAGAGGCAGATACACCAAATTTGAGAGAGCGAGAGAGACACCAAATTTGAGAGAGAGAGAGAGAGACACACCAAATTTGAGAGAGAGAGAGAGACCAAATTTGAGAGAGAGAGAGACACCAAATTTGAGAGAGAGAGACACCAAATTTGAGAGAGAGAGACCAAATTTGAGAGAGATGGAGACACCATATTTGAGAGAGAGAGAGACACCAAATTTGAGAGAGAGGGAGAGACACCAAATTTGAGAGAGAGAGAGAGACCAAATTTGAGAGAGAGAGACCAAATTTGTGTGAGAGAGAGAGAGAGCCCACATTTGAGAGAGAGAGAGAGAGACCAAATTTGAGAGAGAGAGAGATCAAATTTGATAGAGAGAGAGAGACACACGCACCAAATTTGAGAGAGAGCGACACACCAAATTTGAGAGAGAGAGAAAGAGACTAAATTTGAGAGAGAGAGACTTACACCAAATTTGAGATAGAGAGACACCAAATTTGAGAGAGAGAGACCAAATTTGAGAGAGAGAGAGACAGCAAATTTGAGAGAGAGGGAGAGACACCAAATTTGAGAGAGAGAGAGACACCAAATTTGAGAGAGAGGGAGACACCAAATTTGAGAGAGAGAGAGAGAGAGAGACCAAATTTGAAAGAGAGAGCGAGATTCACCAAATTTGAAAGAGAGAGACTAAATCTGAGAGAGAGACACCAAATTTGAGAGAGAGAGAGACACCAAATTTGAGAGAGAGATAGAGACACCAAATTTGAGAGAGAGAGAGACACCAAATTTGAGAGTGAGAGACACCAAATTTGAGAGAGAGACACCAAATTTGAGAGAGACACCAAATTTGAGAGAGAGAGAGACACCAAATTTGAGAGAGAGACACCAAATTTGAGAGGGAGAGAGAGACACCAAATTTGAGAGAGAGAGAGACACCAAATTTGAGAGAGAGAGAGAGACACCAAATTTGAGAGAGAGAGAGACACCAAATTTGAGAGAGAGAGACACCAAATTTGAGAGAGAGAGACACCAAATTTGAGAGGGAGTGAGACACCAGATTTGAGAGAGAGACCCCAAATTTGAGAGAGAGACAACCAAATTTGAGAGAGACACCAAGTTTGAGAGAGTGAGACACCAAATTTGAGAGAGAGAGATACACCAAATTTGAGAGAGAGAGACGGCAAATTTGAGAGAGATAGAGAAAGACACCAAATTTGAGAGAGAGAGAGAGAGACACACCAAATTTGAGAGAGAGACACCAAATTTGAGAGAGAGAGAGAGACACACACCAAATCTGAGAGAGAGAGAGACACCAAATTTGAGAGAGAGAGAGACCAAATTTGAGAGGGAGAGACCAAATTTGAGAGAGAGGGAGACACCATATTTGAGAGAGAGAGAAAGAGACACCAAATTTGAGAGAGGGAGAGACACAGACACGAAATTTGAGAGAAAGAGACAGACACCAAATTTGAGAGAGAATGAGGGACACCAAATTTGACCGAGAGAGAGAGACACACCAAATTTGAGAGAGAGAGACACCACATTTGAGAGAGAGAGACACCAAATTTGAGAGAGAGACACCAAATTTGAGAGAGAGACTTACACCAAATTTGAGAGAGAGAGACACCAAATTTGAGAGAGAGACACCAAATTTGAGAGAGAGACACCAATTTGAGATAGACACCAAATTTGAGAGAGAGAGAGACACCAAATTTGAGAGAGAGACACCAAGTTTGAGAGAGAGACACCAAATTAGAGAGAGAGATACACCGAATTTGAGAGAGCGAGAGAGACAACAAATTTGAGAGAGATAGAGAAAGACACCAAATTTGAGAGAGAGAGAGAGAGACACACACACCAAATTTGAGAGAGAGGCACCAAATTTGAGAGAGAGGCAGATACACCAAATTTGAGAGAGCGAGAGAGACACCAAATTTGAGAGAGAGAGAGAGAGACACACCAAATTTGAGAGAGAGAGAGAGACCAAATTTGAGAGAGAGAGAGACCAAATTTGAGAGAGAGAGACACCAAATTTGAGAGAGAGAGACCAAATTTGAGAGAGATGGAGACACCATATTTGAGAGAGAGAGAGACACCAAATTTGAGAGAGAGAGAGAGAGACACCAAATTTGAGAGAGAGAGAGAGACCAAATTTGAGAGAGAGAGACACCAAATTTGAGAGAGAGAGAGAGAGACACCAAATTTGAGGGAGACAGACACCAAATTTGAGAGAGAGAGAGACACCAAATTTAAGGGAGAGAGTGAGGGACACCAAATTTGAGAGAGAGAGAGAGACACCAAGTTTTTTGAGAGAGACAGAGACACCAAATTTGAGAGAGAGAGACACCAAATTTGAGAGAGAGAGAGACACCAAATTTGAGAGAGAGAGAGAGACCAAATTTGAGAGAGAGAGAGAGAGAGACACCAAATTTGGGAGAGAGAGAGAGACACCAAATTTGAGAGAGAGAGAGAGACTAAATTTGAGAGAGAGAGACTTACACCAAATTTGAGAGAGAGAGACCAAATTTGAGAGAGAGGGAGACACCATATTTGAGAGAGAGACACCAAATCTGAGAGAGAGAGAGACACCAAATTTGAGAGAGAGAGAGACCAAATTTGAGAGGGAGAGACCAAATTTGAGAGAGAGGGAGACACCATATTTGAGAGAGAGAGAAAGAGACACCAAATTTGAGAGAGGGAGAGACACAGACACGAAATTTGAGAGAGAGAGACAGACACCAAAATTTGAGAGAGAATGAGGGACACCAAATTTGACCGAGAGAGAGAGACACACCAAATTTGAGAGAGAGAGACACCAAATTTGAGAGAGAGAGACACCAAATTTGAGAGAGAGACTTACACCAATTTGAGAGAGAGAGACACCAAATTTGAGAGAGAGAGAGACACCAAATTTGAGAGGGAGAGAGAGACAGCAAATTTGAGAGAGAGAGAGACACCAAATTTGAGAGAGAGAGAGAGAGACACCAAATTTGAGAGAGAGAGAGAAAGGCACCAAATTTGAGTAAGAGAGAGAGACACCAAATTTGGGAGAGAGAGAGAGACACCAAATTTGAGAGAGAGAGACCAAATTTGAGAGAGAGAGACCAAATTTGAGAGAGAGAGAGACACCAAATTTGATAGAGAGAGAGAGAGACACCAAATTTGAGAGAGAGAGAGAGACACTAAATTTGAGATAGAGAGAAACACCAAATATGAGAGAGACACCAAATTTGAGAGAGAGACATCAAATTTGAGAGAGAGAGAGACACCAAATTTGAGATAGAGAGAAACACCAAATTTGAGAGAGAGAGACGCCAAATTTGAGGGAGATAGAGAAAGACACCAAATTTGAGAGAGAGAGAGAGAGACACACCAAATTTGAGAGAGAGACACCAAATTTGAGAGAGAGAGAGAGACACACACCAAATCTGAGAGAGAGAGAGACACCAAATTTGAGAGAGAGAGAGACCAAATTTGAGAGGGAGAGACCAAATTTGAGAGAGAGGGAGACACCATATTTGAGAGAGAGAGAAAGAGACACCAAATTTGAGAGAGGGAGAGACACAGACACGAAATTTGAGAGAAAGAGACAGACACCAAATTTGAGAGAGAATGAGGGACACCAAATTTGACCGAGAGAGAGAGACACACCAAATTTGAGAGAGAGAGACACCACATTTGAGAGAGAGAGACACCAAATTTGAGAGAGAGACACCAAATTTGAGAAAGAGACTTACACCAAATTTGAGAGAGAGAGACACCAAATTTGAGAGAGAGACACCAAATTTGAGAGAGAGACACCAATTTGAGATAGACACCAAATTTGAGAGAGAGAGACACCAAATTTGAGAGAGAGACACCAAGTTTGAGAGAGAGACACCAAATTAGAGAGAGAGATACACCGAATTTGAGAGAGCGAGAGAGACAACAAATTTGAGAGAGATAGAGAAAGACACCAAATTTGAGAGAGAGAGAGAGAGAGACACACACACCAAATTTGAGAGAGAGACACCAAATTTGAGAGAGAGGCAGATACACCAAATTTGAGAGAGCGAGAGAGACACCAAATTTGAGAGAGAGAGAGAGAGACACACCAAATTTGAGAGAGAGAGAGAGACCAAATTTGAGAGAGAGAGAGACCAAATTTGAGAGAGAGAGACACCAAATTTGAGAGTGAGAGACACCAAATTTGAGAGAGAGACACCAAATTTGAGAGAGACACCAAATTTGAGAGAGAGAGAGACACCAAATTTGAGAGAGAGACACCAAATTTGAGAGAGAGAGATACACCAAATTTGAGAGAGAGAGACGCCAAATTTTAGAGAGAGAGACACCAAATTTGAGAGGGAGAGAGAGACACCAAATTTGAGAGAGAGAGAGACACCAAATTTGAGAGAGAGAGAGAGACACCAAATTTGAGAGAGAGAGACACCAAATTTGAGAGAGAGAGACACCAAATTTGAGAGAGAGAGACACCAAATTTGAGAGGGAGTGAGACACCAGATTTGAGAGAGAGACCCCAAATTTGAGAGAGAGACACCAAATTTGAGAGAGACACCAAGTTTGAGAGAGTGAGACACCAAATTTGAGAGAGAGAGATACACCAAATTTGAGAGAGAGAGACGCCAAATTTGAGAGAGATAGAGAAAGACACCAAATTTGAGAGAGAGAGAGAGACACACCAAATTTGAGAGAGAGACACCAAATTTGAGAGAGAGAGAGAGACACACACCAAATCTGAGAGAGAGAGACACCAAATTTGAGAGAGAGAGAGACCAAATTTGAGAGGGAGAGACCAAATTTGAGAGAGAGGGAGACACCATATTTGAGAGAGAGAGAAAGAGACACCAAATTTGAGAGAGGGAGAGACACAGACACGAAATTTGAGAGAAAGAGACAGACACCAAATTTGAGAGAGAATGAGGGACACCAAATTTGACCGAGAGAGAGAGACACACCAAATTTGAGAGAGAGAGACACCACATTTGAGAGAGAGAGACACCAAATTTGAGAGAGAGACACCAAATTTGAGAGAGAGACTTACACCAAATTTGAGAGAGAGAGACACCAAATTTGAGAGAGAGACACCAAATTTGAGAGAGAGACACCAATTTGAGATAGACACCAAATTTGAGAGAGAGAGAGACACCAAATTTGAGAGAGAGACACCAAGTTTGAGAGAGAGACACCAAATTAGAGAGAGAGATACACCGAATTTGAGAGAGCGAGAGAGACAACAAATTTGAGAGAGATAGAGAAAGACACCAAATTTGAGAGAGAGAGAGAGAGAGACACACACCAAATTTGAGAGAGAGACACCAAATTTGAGAGAGAGGCAGATACACCAAATTTGAGAGAGCGAGAGAGACACCAAATTTGAGAGAGAGAGAGAGAGACACACCAAATTTGAGAGAGAGAGAGAGACCAAATTTGAGAGAGAGAGAGACCAAATTTGAGAGAGAGAGACACCAAATTTGAGAGAGAGAGACCAAATTTGAGAGAGATGGAGACACCATATTTGAGAGAGAGAGAGACACCAAATTTGAGAGAGAGAGAGAGAGACACCAAATTTGAGAGAGAGAGAGAGACCAAATTTGAGAGAGAGAGACACCAAATTTGAGAGAGAGAGAGAGAGACACCAAATTTGAGGGAGACAGACACCAAATTTGAGAGAGAGAGAGACACCAAATTTAAGGGAGAGAGTGAGGGACACCAAATTTGAGAGAGAGAGAGACACCAAGTTTTTTGAGAGAGACAGAGACACCAAATTTGAGAGAGAGAGGCACCAAATTTGAGAGAGAGAGAGACACCAAATTTGAGAGAGAGAGAGAGACCAAATTTGAGAGAGAGAGAGAGAGAGACACCAAATTTGGGAGAGAGAGAGAGACACCAAATTTGAGAGAGAGAGAGAGACTAAATTTGAGAGAGAGAGACTTACACCAAATTTGAGAGAGAGAGACCAAATTTGAGAGAGAGGGAGACACCATATTTGAGAGAGAGACACCAAATCTGAGAGAGAGAGAGACACCAAATTTGAGAGAGAGAGAGACCAAATTTGAGAGGGAGAGACCAAATTTGAGAGAGAGGGAGACACCATATTTGAGAGAGAGAGAAAGAGACACCAAATTTGAGAGAGGGAGAGACACAGACACGAAATTTGAGAGAGAGAGACAGACACCAAATTTGAGAGAGAATGAGGGACACCAAATTTGACCGAGAGAGAGAGACACACCAAATTTGAGAGAGAGAGACACCAAATTTGAGAGAGAGAGACACCAAATTTGAGAGAGAGACTTACACCAAATTTGAGAGAGAGAGACACCAAATTTGAGAGAGAGAGAGACACCAAATTTGAGAGGGAGAGAGAGACAGCAAATTTGAGAGAGAGAGAGACACCAAATTTGAGAGAGAGAGAGAGACACCAAATTTGAGAGAGAGAGAGAAAGGCACCAAATTTGAGTAAGAGAGAGAGACACCAAATTTGGGAGAGAGAGAGAGAGACACCAAATTTGAGAGAGAGAGACCAAATTTGAGAGAGAGAGACCAAATTTGAGAGAGAGAGAGACACCAAATTTGATAGAGAGAGAGAGACACCAAATTTGAGAGAGAGAGAGAGACACTAAATTTGAGATAGAGAGAAACACCAAATATGAGAGAGACACCAAATTTGAGAGAGAGACATCAAATTTGAGAGAGAGAGAGACACCAAATTTGAGATAGAGAGAAACACCAAATTTGAGAGAGAGAGACGCCAAATTTGAGGGAGATAGAGAAAGACACCAAATTTGAGAGAGAGAGAGAGAGACACACCAAATTTGAGAGAGAGACACCAAATTTGAGAGAGAGAGAGAGACACACACCAAATCTGAGAGAGAGAGAGACACCAAATTTGAGAGAGAGAGAGACCAAATTTGAGAGGGAGAGACCAAATTTGAGAGAGAGGGAGACACCATATTTGAGAGAGAGAGAAAGAGACACCAAATTTGAGAGAGGGAGAGACACAGACACGAAATTTGAGAGAAAGAGACAGACACCAAATTTGAGAGAGAATGAGGGACACCAAATTTGACCGAGAGAGAGAGACACACCAAATTTGAGAGAGAGAGACACCACATTTGAGAGAGAGAGACACCAAATTTGAGAGAGAGACACCAAATTTGAGAAAGAGACTTACACCAAATTTGAGAGAGAGAGACACCAAATTTGAGAGAGAGACACCAAATTTGAGAGAGAGACACCAATTTGAGATAGACACCAAATTTGAGAGAGAGACACACCAAATTTGAGAGAGAGACACCAAGTTTGAGAGAGAGACACCAAATTAGAGAGAGAGATACACCGAATTTGAGAGAGCGAGAGAGACAACAAATTTGAGAGAGATAGAGAAAGACACCAAATTTGAGAGAGAGAGAGAGAGAGACACACACACCAAATTTGAGAGAGAGACACCAAATTTGAGAGAGAGGCAGATACACCAAATTTGAGAGAGCGAGAGAGACACCAAATTTGAGAGAGAGAGAGAGAGACACACCAAATTTGAGAGAGAGAGAGAGACCAAATTTGAGAGAGAGAGAGACCAAATTTGAGAGAGAGAGACACCAAATTTGAGAGAGAGAGACCAAATTTGAGAGAGATGGAGACACCATATTTGAGAGAGAGAGAGACACCAAATTTGAGAGAGAGAGAGAGAGACACACCAAATTTGAGAGAGAGAGAGAGACCAAATTTGAGAGAGAGAGAGACCAAATTTGAGAGAGAGAGACACCAAATTTGAGAGAGAGAGACCAAATTTGAGAGAGATGGAGACACCATATTTGAGAGAGAGAGAGACACCAAATTTGAGAGAGAGAGAGAGAGACACCAAATTTGAGAGAGAGAGAGAGACCAAATTTGAGAGAGAGAGACACCAAATTTGAGAGAGCGATAGAGACCAAATTTGAGAGAGAGAGAGACAGACACCAAATTTGAGGGAGACAGACACCAAATTTGAGAGAGAGAGAGACACCAAATTTAAGGGAGAGAGTGAGGGGACACCAAATTTGAGAGAGAGAGAGAGACACCAAGTTTTTTGAGAGAGACAGAGACACCAAATTTGAGAGAGAGAGACACCAAATTTGAGAGAGAGAGAGACACCAAATTTGAGAGAGAGAGAGAGACCAAATTTGAGAGAGAGAGAGAGAGAGACACCAAATTTGGGAGAGAGAGAGAGACACCAAATTTGAGAGAGAGAGAGAGACTAAATTTGAGAGAGAGAGACTTACACCAAATTTGAGAGAGAGAGACCAAATTTGAGAGAGAGGGAGACACCATATTTGAGAGAGAGACACCAAATTTGAGAGAGAGAGAGAGAGACACCAAATTTGTGAGAGAGAGAGATACCAAATTTGAGAGAGAGAGAGAGAGATGCCAAATTTGAGTGAGAGAGAGAGAGACAACAAATTTGAGAGAGAGAGAGAGACACCAAGTTTGAGAGAGAGAGAGACTAAATTTGAGAGAGAGAGACTTACACCAAACTTGAGAGAGAGACACCAAATTTGAGAGAGTGAGAGAGACACCAAATTTGAGAGAGAGAGAGAGAGATACCAAATTTGAGAGAGAGAGAGAGACACCAAATTTGAGAGAGAGAGACACCAAATTTGAGAGAGAGAGACCAAATTTGAGAGAGATGGAGACACCATATTTGAGAGAGAGAGAGACACCAAATTTGAGAGAGAGGGAGAGACACCAAATTTGAGAGAGAGAGAGAGACCAAATTTGAGAGAGAGAGACCAAATTTGTGTGAGAGAGAGAGAGAGCCCACATTTGAGAGAGAGAGAGAGAGACCAAATTTGAGAGAGAGAGAGATCAAATTTGATAGAGAGAGAGAGACACACGCACCAAATTTGAGAGAGAGCGACACACCAAATTTGAGAGAGAGAGAAAGAGACTAAATTTGAGAGAGAGAGACTTACACCAAATTTGAGATAGAGAGACACCAAATTTGAGAGAGAGAGACCAAATTTGAGAGAGAGAGAGACAGCAAATTTGAGAGAGAGGGAGAGACACCAAATTTGAGAGAGAGAGAGACACCAAATTTGAGAGAGAGGGAGACACCAAATTTGAGAGAGAGAGAGAGAGAGAGAGACCAAATTTGAAAGAGAGAGCGAGATTCACCAAATTTGAAAGAGAGAGACTAAATCTGAGAGAGAGACATCAAATTTGAGAGGGAGAGAGAGACATCAAATTTGATAGAGAGAGAGACACCAAATTTGAGAGAGACAGACACCAAATTTGAGAGAGAGAGAGACACCAAATTTAAGGGAGAGAGTGTGGGACACCAAATTTGAGAGAGACACCAAATTTGAGAGAGAGAGAGAGACACCAAATTTGAGAGAGAGAGACACCAAATTTGAGAGAGAGAGAGTGAGACACCAAATTTGAGAGAGAGAGACTAAATTTGAGAGAGAGAGACACCAAATTTGAGAGGGAGAGAGAGACACTAAATTTGAGAGAGAGAGAGACACCAAATTTGAGAGAGAGATAGAGACACCAAATTTGAGAGAGAGAGAGACACCAAATTTGAGAGTGAGAGACACCAAATTTGAGAGAGAGACACCAAATTTGAGAGAGAGTGAGACACCAGATTTGAGAGAGAGTCCCCAAATTTGAGAGAGAGACACCAAATTTGAGAGAGACACCAAATTTGAGAGAGAGAGACACCAAATTTGAGAGAGAGACACCAAATTTGAGAGAGAGAGATACACCAAATTTGAGAGAGAGAGATGCCAAATTTTAGAGAGAGAGACACCAAATTTGAGAGGGAGAGAGAGACACCAAATTTGAGAGAGAGAGAGACACCAAATTTGAGAGAGAGAGAGAGACACCAAATTTGAGAGAGAGAGAGACACCAAATTTGAGAGAGAGAGACACCAAATTTGAGAGAGAGAGACACCAAATTTGAGAGGGAGTGAGACACCAGATTTGAGAGAGAGACCCCAAATTTGAGAGAGAGACACCAAATTTGAGAGAGACACCAAGTTTGAGAGAGTGAGACACCAAATTTGAGAGAGAGAGATACACCAAATTTGAGAGAGAGAGACGCCAAATTTGAGAGAGATAGAGAAAGACACCAAATTTGAGAGAGAGAGAGAGAGACACACCAAATTTGAGAGAGAGACACCAAATTTGAGAGAGAGAGAGAGACACACACCAAATCTGAGAGAGAGAGAGACACCAAATTTGAGAGAGAGAGAGACCAAATTTGAGAGGGAGAGACCAAATTTGAGAGAGAGGGAGACACCATATTTGAGAGAGAGAGAAAGAGACACCAAATTTGAGAGAGGGAGAGACACAGACACGAAATTTGAGAGAAAGAGACAGACACCAAATTTGAGAGAGAATGAGGGACACCAAATTTGACCGAGAGAGAGAGACACACCAAATTTGAGAGAGAGAGACACCACATTTGAGAAAGAGAGACACCAAATTTGAGAGAGAGACACCAAATTTGAGAGAGAGACTTACACCAAATTTGAGAGAGAGAGACACCAAATTTGAGAGAGAGACACCAAATTTGAGAGAGAGACACCAATTTGAGATAGACACCAAATTTGAGAGAGAGAGACACCAAATTTGAGAGAGAGAGACACCAAATTTGAGGGAGAGAGACACCAAATTTGAGAGAGAGAGAGAAAGACACCAAATTTGAGAGAGAGACCCCAAATTTGAGAGAGAGACCCCAAATTTGAGAGAGACACCAAATTTGAGAGAGAGAGAGACCAAATTTGAGAGAGAGAGAGAGACCAAATTTGAGAGAGAGAGAGAGACACCAAATTTGAGAGAGGGAGAGAGAGAGAGAAAATTTGAAAGAGAGAGAGAGAGACACCAAATTTGAAAGAGAGAGACTAAATCTGAGAGAGAGACATCAAATTTGAGAGGGAGAGAGAGACACCAAATTTGAGAGAGAGAGAGAGAGACACCAAATTTGAGAGAGACAGACACCAAATTTGAGAGAGAGAGAGACACCAAATTTAAGGGAGAGAGTGTGGGACACCAAATTTGAGAGAGACACCAAATTTGAGAGAGAGAGAGAGAGACACCAAATTTGAGAGAGAGAGACACCAAATTTGAGAGAGAGAGAGTGAGACACCAAATTTGAGAGAGAGAGACTAAATTTGAGAGAGAGAGACACCAAATTTGAGAGGGAGAGAGAGACACCAAATTTGAGAGAGAGAGAGACACCAAATTTGAGAGAGAGATAGAGACACCAAATTTGAGAGAGAGAGAGACACCAAATTTGAGAGTGAGAGACACCAAATTTGAGAGAGAGACACCAAATTTGAGAGAGACACCAAATTTGAGAGAGAGAGACACCAAATTTGAGAGAGAGACACCAAATTTGAGAGAGAGAGATACACCAAATTTGAGAGAGAGAGACGCCAAATTTTAGAGAGAGAGACACCAAATTTGAGAGGGAGAGAGAGACACCAAATTTGAGAGAGAGAGAGACACCAAATTTGAGAGAGAGAGAGAGACACCAAATTTGAGAGAGAGAGACACCAAATTTGAGAGAGAGAGACACCAAATTTGAGAGAGAGAGACACCAAATTTGAGAGGGAGTGAGACACCAGATTTGAGAGAGAGACCCCAAATTTGAGAGAGAGACACCAAATTTGAGAGAGACACCAAGTTTGAGAGAGTGAGACACCAAATTTGAGAGAGAGAGATACACCAAATTTGAGAGAGAGAGACGCCAAATTTGAGAGAGATAGAGAAAGACACCAAATTTGAGAGAGAGAGAGAGAGACACACCAAATTTGAGAGAGAGACACCAAATTTGAGAGAGAGAGAGAGACACACACCAAATCTGAGAGAGAGAGAGACACCAAATTTGAGAGAGAGAGAGACCAAATTTGAGAGGGAGAGACCAAATTTGAGAGAGAGGGAGACACCATATTTGAGAGAGAGAGAAAGAGACACCAAATTTGAGAGAGGGAGAGACACAGACACGAAATTTGAGAGAAAGAGACAGACACCAAATTTGAGAGAGAATGAGGGACACCAAATTTGACCGAGAGAGAGAGACACACCAAATTTGAGAGAGAGAGACACCACATTTGAGAGAGAGAGACACCAAATTTGAGAGAGAGACACCAAATTTGAGAGAGAGACTTACACCAAATTTGAGAGAGAGAGACACCAAATTTGAGAGAGAGACACCAAATTTGAGAGAGAGACACCAATTTGAGATAGACACCAAATTTGAGAGAGAGAGACACCAAATTTGAGAGAGAGACACCAAGTTTGAGAGAGAGACACCAAATTAGAGAGAGAGATACACCGAATTTGAGAGAGCGAGAGAGACAACAAATTTGAGAGAGATAGAGAAAGACACCAAATTTGAGAGAGAGAGAGAGAGAGACACACACACCAAATTTGAGAGAGAGACACCAAATTTGAGAGAGAGGCAGATACACCAAATTTGAGAGAGCGAGAGAGACACCAAATTTGAGAGAGAGAGAGAGAGACACACCAAATTTGAGAGAGAGAGAGAGACCAAATTTGAGAGAGAGAGAGACCAAATTTGAGAGAGAGAGACACCAAATTTGAGAGAGAGAGACCAAATTTGAGAGAGATGGAGACACCATATTTGAGAGAGAGAGAGACACCAAATTTGAGAGAGAGAGAGAGAGACACCAAATTTGAGAGAGAGAGAGAGACCAAATTTGAGAGAGAGAGACACCAAATTTGAGAGAGCGAGAGAGACCAAATTTGAGAGAGAGAGAGACAGACACCAAATTTGAGGGAGACAGACACCAAATTTGAGAGAGAGAGAGACACCAAATTTAAGGGAGAGAGTGAGGGACACCAAATTTGAGAGAGAGAGAGAGACACCAGGTTTTTGAGAGAGACAGAGACACCAAATTTGAGAGAGAGAGACACCAAATTTGAGAGAGAGAGAGAGACCAAATTTGAGAGAGAGAGAGAGACCAAATTTGAGAGAGAGAGAGAGAGAGACACCAAATTTGGGAGAGAGAGAGAGACACCAAATTTGAGAGAGAGAGACAGACTAAATTTGAGAGAGAGAGACTTACACCAAATTTGAGAGAGAGAGACCAAATTTGAGAGACAGGGAGACACCATATTTGAGAGAGAGACACCAAATCTGAGAGAGAGAGAGACACCAAATTTGAGAGAGAGAGAGACCAAATTTGAGAGGGAGAGACCAAATTTGAGAGAGAGGGAGACACCATATTTGAGAGAGAGAGAAAGAGACACCAAATTTGAGAGAGGGAGAGACACAGACACGAAATTTGAGAGAGAGAGACAGACACCAAATTTGAGAGAGAATGAGGGACACCAAATTTGACCGAGAGAGAGAGACACACCAAATTTGAGAGAGAGAGACACCAAATTTGAGATAGAGAGACACCAAATTTGAGAGAGAGACACCAAATTTGAGAGAGAGACTTACACCAAATTTGAGAGAGAGAGACACCAAATTTGAGAGAGAGACACCACATTTGAGAGAGACACCAATTTGAGATAGACACCAAATTTGAGAGAGAGAGAGACACCAAATTTGAGAGAGAGACACCAAGTTTGAGAGAGAGACACCAAATTAGAGAGAGAGATACACCGAATTTGAGAGAGCGAGAGAGACAACAAATTTGAGAGAGATAGAGAAAGACACCAAATTTGAGAGAGAGAGAGAGAGAGACACACACCAAATTTGAGAGAGAGACACCAAATTTGAGAGAGAGGCAGATACACCAAATTTGAGAGAGCGAGAGAGACACCAAATTTGAGAGAGATAGAGAAAGACACCAAATTTGAGAGAGAGAGAGAGAGACACACCAAATTTGAGAGAGAGAGAGAGACCAAATTTGAGAGAGAGAGAGAGACACCAAATTTGAGAGAGAGAGAGAGACACCAAATTTGAGAGAGAGAGAGACTCCAAATTTGGGAGAGAGAGAGAGACTAAATTTGAGAGAGAGAGACTTACACCAAATTTGAGAGAGAGGGACCAAATTTGAGAGAGATGGAGACACCATATTTGAGAGAGAGAGAGACACCAAATTTGAGAGAGAGAGAGAGAGACACCAAATTTGAGAGAGAGAGAGAGACCAAATTTGAGAGAGAGAGACACCAAATTTGAGAGAGCGAGAGAGACCAAATTTGAGAGAGAGAGAGACAGACACCAAATTTGAGGGAGACAGACACCAAATTTGAGAGAGAGAGAGACACCAAATTTAAGGGAGAGAGTGAGGGACACCAAATTTGAGAGAGAGAGAGAGACACCAAGTTTTTTGAGAGAGACAGAGACACCAAATTTGAGAGAGAGAGACACCAAATTTGAGAGAGAGAGAGAGACACCAAATTTGAGAGAGAGAGAGAGACCAAATTTGAGAGAGAGAGAGAGAGAGACACCAAATTTGGGAGAGAGAGAGAGACACCAAATTTGAGAGAGAGAGAGAGACTAAATTTGAGAGAGAGAGACTTACACCAAATTTGAGAGAGAGAGACCAAATTTGAGAGAGAGGGAGACACCATATTTGAGAGAGAGACACCAAATTTGAGACAGAGAGAGAGAGACACCAAATTTGTGAGAGAGAGAGATACCAAATTTGAGAGAGAGAGAGAGAGATGCCAAATTTGAGTGAGAGAGAGAGAGACAACAAATTTGAGAGAGAGAGAGAGACACCAAGTTTGAGAGAGAGAGAGACTAAATTTGAGAGAGAGAGACTTACACCAAATTTGAGAGAGAGACACCAAATTTGAGAGAGTGAGAGAGACACCAAATTTGAGAGAGAGAGAGAGAGATACCAAATTTGAGAGAGAGAGAGAGACACCAAATTTGAGAGAGAGAGAGAGACACCAAATTTAAGAGAGAGAGACACCATATTTGAGAGAGAGAGAGAGAGAGACAACAAATTTGAGAGAGACAGACACCAAATTTGAGAGAGAGAGAGACACCAAATTTAAGGGAGAGAGTGAGGGACACCAAATTTGAGAGAGAGAGACACCAAATTTGAGAGTGAGAGAGAGAGACACCAAATTTGAGAGAGACACCAAATTTGAGAGAGAGAGAGAGAGACACCAAATTTGTGAGAGAGAGACACCAAGTTTGAGGGAGAGAGAGACAGCAAATTTGAGAGAGAGAGAGACACCAAATTTGAGAGAGAGAGAGACACCAAATTTGAGAGAGAGAGAGAGACTAAATTTGAGAGAGAGAGACTTACACCAAATTTGAGAGAGAGAGACCAAATTTGAGAGAGAGGGAGACACCATATTTGAGAGAGAGAGAGACACCAAATTTGAGAGAGAGAGAGGCACCAAATTTGAGAGAGAGAGAGAGAGAGAGACAAATTTGAGAGAGAGAGAGAGAGACACCAAATTTGAGAGAGACACCAAATTTGAGAGAGAGAGAGAGAGACAGGAAATTTGAGAGAGAGAGACTAAATTTGAGAGAGAGAGACACCAAATTTGAGAGGGAGAGAGAGACACCAAATTTGAGAGAGAGAGAGACACCAAATTTGAGAGAGAGAGAGACACACCAAATTTGAGAGAGAGAGAGAAAGGCACCAAATTTGAGTAAGAGAGAGAGACACCAAATTTGGGAGAGAGAGAGAGACACCAAATTTGAGAGAGAGAGACCAAATTTGAGAGAGAGAGACCAAATTTGAGAGAGAGAGAGACACCAAATTTGATAGAGAGAGAGAGAGACACCAAATTTGAGAGAGAGAGAGAGACACTAAATTTGAGATAGAGAGAAACACCAAATATGAGAGAGACACCAAATTTGAGAGAGAGACATCAAATTTGAGAGAGAGAGAGACACCAAATTTGAGATAGAGAGAAACACCAAATTTGAGAGAGACACCAAATTTGAGAGAGAGAGACACCAAATTTGAAGAGAGAGAGACACCAAATTTGAGAGAGGGACACCAATTTTGAGAGAGAGAGAGACACACCAAATTTGAGAGAGAGAGAGAGACCAAATTTGAGAGAGAGAGAGAGACACCAAATTTGAGAGAGAGAGAGAGACACCAAATTTGAGAGAGAGAGAGACTCCAAATTTGGGAGAGAGAGAGAGATTAAATTTGAGAGAGAGAGACTTACACCAAATTTGAGAGAGAGAGACCAAATTTGAGAGAGATGGAGACACCATATTTGAGAGAGAGAGACACCAAATTTGAGAGAGAGAGAGAGAGACACCAAATTTGAGAGAGAGAGAGAGACCAAATTTGAGAGAGAGAGACACCAAATTTGAAAGAGCGAGAGAGACCAAATTTGAGAGAGAGAGAGACAGACACCAAATTTGAGGGAGACAGACACCAAATTTGAGAGAGAGAGAGACACCAAATTTAAGGGAGAGAGTGAGGGACACCAAATTTGAGAGAGAGAGAGAGACACCAAGTTTTTTGAGAGAGACAGAGACACCAAATTTGAGAGAGAGAGACACCAAATTTGAGAGAGAGAGAGACACCAAATTTGAGAGAGAGAGAGAGACCAAATTTGAGAGAGAGAGAGAGAGAGACACCAAATTTGGGAGAGAGAGAGAGACACCAAATTTGAGAGAGAGAGAGAGACTAAATTTGAGAGAGAGAGACTTACACCAAATTTGAGAGAGAGAGACCAAATTTGAGAGAGAGGGAGACACCATATTTGAGAGAGAGACACCAAATTTGAGAGAGAGAGAGAGAGAGACACCAAATTTGTGAGAGAGAGATACCAAATTTGAGAGAGAGAGAGAGAGATGCCAAATTTGAGTGAGAGAGAGAGAGACAACAAATTTGAGAGAGAGAGAGAGAGACCAAGTTTGAGAGAGAGAGACACCAAATTTGAGAGAGTGAGAGAGACACCAAATTTGAGAGAGAGAGAGAGAGATACCAAATTTGAGAGAGAGAGAGAGACACCAAATTTGAGAGAGAGAGAGAGACACCAAATTTAAGAGAGAGAGACACCAAATTTGAGAGAGAGAGAGAGAGACACCAAATTTGTGAGAGAGAGACACCAAGTTTGAGAGAGAGAGAGACAGCAAATTTGAGAGAGAGAGAGACACCAAATTTGAGAGAGAGAGAGACACCAAATTTGAGAGAGAGAGAGGGACTAAATTTGAGAGAGAGAGACTTACACCAAATTTGAGAGAGAGAGACCAAATTTGAGAGAGAGGGAGACACCATATTTGAGAGAGAGAGAGACACCAAATTTGAGAGAGAGAGAGAGAGAGACGCCAATTTTGAGAGAGAGAGAGAGAGAGAGACACCAAATTTGAGAGAGAGAGACACCAAATTTGAGAGAGAGAGAGTGAGACACCAAATTTGAGAGAGACTAAATTTGAGAGAGAGAGACACCAAATTTGAGAGGGAGAGAGAGACAGCAAATTTGAGAGAGAGAGAGACACCAAATTTGAGAGAGAGAGAGAGACACCAAATTTGAGAGAGAGAGAGAAAGGCACCAAATTTGAGTAAGAGAGAGAGACACCAAATTTGGGAGAGAGAGAGAGACACCAAATTTGAGAGAGAGAGAGAGACCAAATTTGAGAGAGAGAGACCAAATTTGAGAGAGAGAGAGACACCAAATTTGATAGAGAGAGAGAGAGACACCAAATTTGAGAGAGAGAGAGAGAGACACTAAATTTGAGATAGAGAGAAACACCAAATATGAGAGAGACACCAAATTTGAGAGAGAGACACCAAATTTGAGAGAGAGAGAGAGACACCAAATTTGAGATAGAGAGAAACACCAAATTTGAGAGAGACACCAAATTTGAGAGAGCGAGAGAGACACCAAATTTGAGAGAGCGAGAGACACCAAATTTGAGAGAGAGAGAGACACCAAATTTGAGAGAGAGAGACACCAAATTTGAGAGAGAGACACCAAATTTGAGAGAGAGACACCAAATTTGAGATAGACACCAAATTTGAGAGAGAGAGAGACATCGAATTTGAGAGAGAGACACCAAATTTGAGAGAGAGAGACACCAAATTAGAGAGAGAGATACACCGAATTTGAGAGAGCGAGAGAGACAACAAATTTGAGAGAGATAGAGAAAGACACCAAATTTGAGAGAGAGAGAGAGAGACACACACCAAATTTGAGAGACAGTCCCCAAATTTGAGAGAGAGAGAGATACACCAAATTTGAGAGAGCGAGAGAGACACCAAATTTGAGAGAGATAGTGAAAGAAACCAAATTTGAGAAAGAGAGAGAGAGACACACCAAATTTGAGAGAGAGAGAGGGACCAAATTTGAGAAGGAGAGACACCAAATTTGAGAGAGAGAGAGACCAAATTTGAGAGAGAGGGAGACACCATATTTGAGAGAGAGAGAGACACCAAATTTGAGAGAGAGAGAGAGACACCAAATTTGAGAGAGAGAGAGAGACACCAAATTTGAGAGAGAGAGAGACAGGCACCAAATTTGAGAGAGACAGACACCAAATTTGAGAGAGAGAGACACCAAATTTAAGGGAGAGAGTGAGGGACACCAAATTTGAGAGAGAGAGTGAGACACCAAATTTTTTGAGAGAGACAGAGACACCAAATTTGAGAGAGACACCAAATTTGAGAGAGAGAGAGACACCAAATTTGAGAGAGAGAGAGAGACACCAAATTTGAGAGAGAGAGAGAGACACCAAATTTAAGGGAGAGAGTGAGGGACACCAAATTTGAGAGAGAGAGAGACACCAAATTTGAGAGAGAGACAGAGACACCAAATTTGAGAGAGAGAGAGAGACACCAAATTTGAGAGAGAGAGAGACACCAAATTTGAGAGAGAGAGAGAGACCAAATTTGAGAGAGAGAGAGAGAGAGACACCAAATTTGGGAGAGAGAGAGAGACACCAAATTTGAGAGAGAGAGAGAGACTAAATTTGAGAGAGAGAGACTTACACCAAATTTGAGAGAGAGAGACCAAATTTGAGAGAGAGGGAGACACCATATTTGAGAGAGAGACACCAAATTTGAGACAGAGAGAGAGAGACACCAAATTTGTGAGAGAGAGAGATACCAAATTTGAGAGAGAGAGAGAGAGATGCCAAATTTGAGTGAGAGAGAGAGAGACAACAAATTTGAGAGAGAGAGAGAGACACCAAGTTTGAGAGAGAGAGAGACTAAATTTGAGAGAGAGAGACTTACACCAAATTTGAGAGAGAGACACCAAATTTGAGAGAGTGAGAGAGACACCAAATTTGAGAGAGAGAGAGAGAGATACCAAATTTGAGAGAGAGAGAGAGACACCAAATTTGAGAGAGAGAGAGAGACACCAAATTTAAGAGAGAGAGACACCATATTTGAGAGAGAGAGAGAGAGAGACAACAAATTTGAGAGAGACAGACACCAAATTTGAGAGAGAGAGAGACACCAAATTTAAGGGAGAGAGTGAGGGACACCAAATTTGAGAGAGAGAGACACCAAATTTGAGAGTGAGAGAGAGAGACACCAAATTTGAGAGAGACACCAAATTTGAGAGAGAGAGAGAGAGACACCAAATTTGTGAGAGAGAGACACCAAGTTTGAGAGAGAGAGAGACAGCAAATTTGAGAGAGAGAGAGACACCAAATTTGAGAGAGAGAGAGACACCAAATTTGAGAGAGAGAGAGGGACTAAATTTGAGAGAGAGAGACTTACACCAAATTTGAGAGAGAGAGACCAAATTTGAGAGAGAGGGAGACACCATATTTGAGAGAGAGAGAGACACCAAATTTGAGAGAGAGAGAGGCACCAAATTTGAGAGAGAGAGAGAGAGAGATGCCAATTTTGAGAGAGAGAGAGAGAGAGACACCAAATTTGAGAGAGACACCAAATTTGAGAGAGAGAGAGTGAGACACCAAATTTGAGAGAGAGAGACTAAATTTGAGAGAGAGAGACACCAAATTTGAGAGGGAGAGAGAGACAGCAAATTTGAGAGAGAGAGAGACACCAAATTTGAGAGAGAGAGAGACACACCAAATTTGAGAGAGAGAGAGAAAGGCACCAAATTTGAGTAAGAGAGAGAGACACCAAATTTGGGAGAGAGAGAGAGACACCAAATTTGAGAGAGAGAGACCAAATTTGAGAGAGAGAGACCAAATTTGAGAGAGAGAGAGACACCAAATTTGATAGAGAGAGAGAGAGACACCAAATTTGAGAGAGAGAGAGACACTAAATTTGAGATAGAGAGAAACACCAAATATGAGAGAGACACCAAATTTGAGAGAGAGACACCAAATTTGAGAGAGAGAGAGACACCAAATTTGAGATAGAGAGAAACACCAAATTTGAGAGAGACACCAAATTTGAGAGAGAGAGACACCAAATTTGAAGAGAGAGAGAGAGACCAAATTTGAGAGAGGGACACCAATTTTGAGAGAGAGAGAGACACACCAAATTTGAGAGAGAGAGAGAGACCAAATTTGAGAGAGAGAGAGAGACACCAAATTTGAGAGAGAGAGAGAGACACCAAATTTGAGAGAGAGAGAGACTCCAAATTTGGGAGAGAGAGAGAGATTAAATTTGAGAGAGAGAGACTTACACCAAATTTGAGAGAGAGAGACCAAATTTGAGAGAGATGGAGACACCATATTTGAGAGAGAGAGAGACACCAAATTTGAGAGAGAGAGAGAGAGACACCAAATTTGAGAGAGAGAGAGAGACCAAATTTGAGAGAGAGAGACACCCAAATTTGAAAGAGCGAGAGAGACCAAATTTGAGAGAGAGAGAGACAGACACCAAATTTGAGGGAGACAGACACCAAATTTGAGAGAGAGAGAGACACCAAATTTAAGGGAGAGAGTGAGGGACACCAAATTTGAGAGAGAGAGAGAGACACCAAGTTTTTTGAGAGAGACAGAGACACCAAATTTGAGAGAGAGAGACACCAAATTTGAGAGAGAGAGAGACACCAAATTTGAGAGAGAGAGAGAGACCAAATTTGAGAGAGAGAGAGAGAGAGACACCAAATTTGGGAGAGAGAGAGAGGACACCAAATTTGAGAGAGAGAGAGAGACTAAATTTGAGAGAGAGAGACTTACACCAAATTTGAGAGAGAGAGACCAAATTTGAGAGAGAGGGAGACACCATATTTGAGAGAGAGACACCAAATTTGAGAGAGAGAGAGAGAGAGACACCAAATTTGTGAGAGAGAGATACCAAATTTGAGAGAGAGAGAGAGAGATGCCAAATTTGAGTGAGAGAGAGAGAGACAACAAATTTGAGAGAGAGAGAGAGAGACCAAGTTTGAGAGAGAGAGACACCAAATTTGAGAGAGTGAGAGAGACACCAAATTTGAGAGAGAGAGAGAGAGATACCAAATTTGAGAGAGAGAGAGAGACACCAAATTTGAGAGAGAGAGAGAGACACCAAATTTAAGAGAGAGAGACACCAAATTTGAGAGAGAGAGAGAGAGACACCAAATTTTTGAGAGAGAGACACCAAGTTTGAGAGAGAGAGAGGCACCAAATTTGAGAGAGAGAGAGACACCAAATTTGAGAGAGAGAGAGACACCAAATTTGAGAGAGAGAGAGAGACCAAATTTGAGAGAGAGAGACTTACACCAAATTTGAGAGAGAGAGACCAAATTTGAGAGAGAGGGAGACACCATATTTGAGAGAGAGAGAGAGACACCAAATTTGGGAGAGAGAGAGAGAGACACCAAATTTCAGAGAGAGAGAGAGAGAGAGACCAAATTTGAGAGAGAGAGACACCAAATTTGAGAGAGAGAGAGACACCAAATTTGAGAGAGACTAAATTTGAGAGAGAGAGACACCAAATTTGAGAGTGAGAGAGAGACAGCAAATTTGAGAGAGAGAGAGACACCAAATTTGAGAGAGAGAGAGAGACACCAAATTTGAGAGAGAGAGAGAAAGGCACCAAATTTGAGTGAGAGAGAGACACCAAATTTGGGAGAGAGAGAGAGACACCAAATTTGTGAGAGAGAGAGACACCAAATTTGAGAGAGAGACACCAAATTTGAGAGAGAGAGAGACACCAAATTTGAGAGAGAGAGAGAGAGGCACCAAATTTCAGAGAGAGAGAGAGAGACACTAAATTTGAGATAGAGAGAAACACCAAATATGAGAGAGACACCAAATTTGAGAGAGAGACACCAAATTTGAGAGAGAGAGAGACACCAAATTTGAGATAGAGAGAAACACCAAATTTGAGAGAGACACCAAATTTGAGAGAGCGAGAGAGACACCAAATTTGAGAGAGCGAGAGACACCAAATTTGAGAGAGAGAGAGACACCAAATTTGAGAGAGAGAGACACCAAATTTGAGAGAGAGACACCAAATTTGAGAGAGAGACACCAAATTTGAGATAGACACCAAATTTGAGAGAGAGAGAGACATCGAATTTGAGAGAGAGACACCAAATTTGAGAGAGAGAGACACCAAATTAGAGAGAGAGATACACCGAATTTGAGAGAGCGAGAGAGACAACAAATTTGAGAGAGATAGAGAAAGACACCAAATTTGAGAGAGAGAGAGAGAGACACACACCAAATTTGAGAGACAGTCACCAAATTTGAGAGAGAGAGAGATACACCAAATTTGAGAGAGCGAGAGAGACACCAAATTTGAGAGAGATAGTGAAAGAAACCAAATTTGAGAAAGAGAGAGAGAGACACACCAAATTTGAGAGAGAGAGAGGGACCAAATTTGAGAAGGAGAGACACCAAATTTGAGAGAGAGAGAGACCAAATTTGAGAGAGAGGGAGACACCATATTTGAGAGAGAGAGAGACACCAAATTTGAGAGAGAGAGAGAGACACCAAATTTGAGAGAGAGAGAGAGACACCAAATTTGAGAGAGAGAGAGAGACAGGCACCAAATTTGAGAGAGACAGACACCAAATTTGAGAGAGAGAGACACCAAATTTAAGGGAGAGAGTGAGGGACACCAAATTTGAGAGAGAGAGTGAGACACCAAATTTTTTGAGAGAGACAGAGACACCAAATTTGAGAGAGACACCAAATTTGAGAGAGAGAGAGACACCAAATTTGAGAGAGAGAGAGAGACACCAAATTTGAGAGAGAGAGAGAGAGAGAGACACCAAATATGGGAGAGAGAGACTAAATTTGAGAGAGAGAGACTTACACCAAATTTGAGAGAGAGAGACCAAATTTGAGAGAGAGGGAGACACCATATTTGAGAGAGAGGCACCAAATTTGAGAGAGAGAGAGAGACACCAACTTTGAGAGAGAGAGAGAAAGATACCAAATTTGAGAGAGAGAGAGACACCAAATTTGAGAGAGAGAGAGAGACTAAATTTGAGAGAGAGAGACTTACACCAAATTTGAGAGAGAGAGACCAATTTGAGAGAGAGGGAGACACCATATTTCAGAGAGAGACAAAAATTTGAGAGAGAGAGAGACACCAAATTTGAGAGAGAGAGTGATACCAAATTTGAGAGAGAGAGAGAGAAACCAAATTTGAGAGAGGGAGAGAGAGAGAGAAAATTTGAAAGAGAGAGAGAGCGACACCAAATTTGAAAGAGAGAGACTAAATCTGAGAGAGAGACATCAAATTTGAGAGGGAGAGAGAGACACCAAATTTGAGAGAGAGAGAGAGAGACACCAAATTTGAGAGAGAGAGAGAGAGACACCAAATATGGGAGAGAGAGACTAAATTTGAGAGAGAGAGACTTACACCAAATTTGAGAGAGAGAGAGAGACACCAAATTTAAGGGAGAGAGTGAGGGACACCAAATTTGAGAGAGAGAGACAACAAATTTGAGAGAGACACCAAATTTGAGAGAGAGAGAGAGAGAGACACCAAATCTGGGAGAGAGAGAGAGACACCAAATTTGTGAGAGAGAGACACCAAGTTTGAGAGAGAGAGAGACACCAAATTTGAGAGAGAGACACCAAATATGAGAGAGAGAGACTAAATTTGAGAGAGAGAGACTTACACCAAATTTGAGAGAGAGAGACCAAATTTGAGAGAGAGGGAGACACCATATTTGAGAGAGAAAGAGGCACCAAATTTGAGAGAGAGAGAGGCACCAAATTAGAGAGAGAGAGAGAGAGAGACGCCAAATTTGAGAGAGAGAGACACCAAATTTGAGAGAGAGAGAGAGAGAGACACCAAATTTGAGAGAGAGAGATTAAATTTGAGAGAGAGAGACACCAAATTTGAGAGGGAGAGAGAGACACCAAATTTGAGAGAGAGAGAGATACCAAATTTGAGAGAAAGAGAGAGACACCAAATTTGAGAGAGAGAGACACCAAACTTGCGAGAGAGACAGAGACACCAAATTTGAGAGAGAGAGAGAGACACCAAATTTGAGAGAGAGACACCAAATTTGAGAGAGACAGACACCAAATTTGAAAGAGAGAGAGAAACCAAATTTGAGAGAGAGACACCAAATTTGAAAGAGAGAGAGAGACACCAAATTTGAGAGAGAGAGAGAAAGACACCAAATTTGAGTAAGAGAGAGAGAGACACCAAATTTGGGAGAGAGAGAGACACCAAGTTTGAGAGAGAGAGAGACTAAATTTGAGAGAGAGAGACTTACACCAAATTTGAGAGAGAGACACCAAATTTGAGAGAGTGAGAGAGACACCAAATTTGAGAGAGAGAGAGAGAGATACCAAATTTGAGAGAGAGAGAGAGACACCAAATTTGAGAGAGAGAGAGAGACACCAAATTTAAGAGAGAGAGAGACCAAATTTGAGAGAGAGAGAGAGAGAGACAACAAATTTGAGAGAGACAGACACCAAATTTGAGAGAGAGAGAGACACCAAATTTAAGGGAGAGAGTGAGGGACACCAAATTTGAGAGAGAGAGACACCAAATTTGAGAGTGAGAGAGAGAGACACCAAATTTGAGAGAGACACCAAATTTGAGAGAGAAAGAGAGAGACACCAAATTTGTGAGAGAGAGACACCAAGTTTGAGAGAGAGAGAGACAGCAAATTTGAGAGAGAGAGAGACACCAAATTTGAGAGAGAGAGAGAGAGAGACGCCAATTTTGAGAGAGAGAGAGAGAGAGACACCAAATTTGAGAGAGAGAGACACCAAATTTGAGAGAGAGAGAGTGAGACACCAAATTTGAGAGAGACTAAATTTGAGAGAGAGAGACACCAAATTTGAGAGGGAGAGAGAGACAGCAAATTTGAGAGAGAGAGAGACACCAAATTTGAGAGAGAGAGAGAGACACCAAATTTGAGAGAGAGAGAGAAAGGCACCAAATTTGAGTAAGAGAGAGAGACACCAAATTTGGGAGAGAGAGAGAGACACCAAATTTGAGAGAGAGAGAGAGACCAAATTTGAGAGAGAGAGACCAAATTTGAGAGAGTGAGAGAGACACCAAATTTGATAGAGAGAGAGAGAGACACCAAATTTGAGAGAGAGAGAGAGACACTAAATTTGAGATAGAGAGAAACACCAAATATGAGAGAGACACCAAATTTGAGAGAGAGACACCAAATTTGAGAGAGAGAGACACCAAATTTGAGATAGAGTGAAACACCAAATTTGAGAGAGACACCAAATTTGAGAGAGCGAGAGAGACACCAAATTTGAGAGAGCGAGAGACACCAAATTTGAGAGAGAGAGAGACACCAAATTTGAGAGAGAGAGAGACACCAAATTTGAGAGAGAGACACCAAATTTGAGAGAGAGACACCAAATTTGAGATAGACACCAAATTTGAGAGAGAGAGAGACATCGAATTTGAGAGAGAGACACCAAATTTGAGAGAGAGAGACACCAAATTAGAGAGAGAGATACACCGAATTTGAGAGAGCGAGAGAGACAACAAATTTGAGAGAGATAGAGAAAGACACCAAATTTGAGAGAGAGAGAGAGAGACACACACCAAATTTGAGAGACAGTCACCAAATTTGAGAGAGAGAGAGATACACCAAATTTGAGAGAGCGAGAGAGACACCAAATTTGAGAGAGATAGTGAAAGAAACCAAATTTGAGAAAGAGAGAGAGAGAGACACACCAAATTTGAGAGAGAGAGAGGGACCAAATTTGAGAAGGAGAGACACCAAATTTGAGAGAGAGAGAGACCAAATTTGAGAGAGAGGGAGACACCATATTTGAGAGAGAGAGAGACACCAAATTTGAGAGAGAGAGAGAGACACCAAATTTGAGAGAGAGAGAGAGACACCAAATTTGAGAGAGAGAGAGAGACAGGCACCAAATTTGAGAGAGACAGACACCAAATTTGAGAGAGAGAGACACCAAATTTAAGGGAGAGAGTGAGGGACACCAAATTTGAGAGAGAGAGTGAGACACCAAATTTTTTGAGAGAGACAGAGACACCAAATTTGAGAGAGACACCAAATTTGAGAGAGAGAGAGACACCAAATTTGAGAGAGAGAGAGAGACACCAAATTTGAGAGAGAGAGAGAGACACCAAATTTGAGAGAGAGAGAGAGAGAGACGCCAATTTTGAGAGAGAGAGAGAGAGAGACACCAAATTTGAGAGAGAGAGACACCAAATTTGAGAGAGAGAGAGTGAGACACCAAATTTGAGAGAGAGACACCAAATTTGAGAGAGAGAGACACCAAATTTGAAGAGAGAGAGACACCAAATTTGAGAGAGGGACACCAATTTTGAGAGAGAGAGAGACACACCAAATTTGAGAGAGAGAGAGAAAGGCACCAAATTTGAGTAAGAGAGAGAGACACCAAATTTGGGAGAGAGAGAGAGACACCAAATTTGAGAGAGAGAGACCAAATTTGAGAGAGAGAGACCAAATTTGAGAGAGAGAGAGACACCAAATTTGATAGAGAGAGAGAGAGACACCAAATTTGAGAGAGAGAGAGAGACACTAAATTTGAGATAGAGAGAAACACCAAATATGAGAGAGACACCAAATTTGAGAGAGAGACATCAAACTTGAGAGAGAGAGAGACACCAAATTTGAGATAGAGAGAAACACCAAATTTGAGAGAGACACCAAATTTGAGAGAGAGAGACACCAAATTTGAAGAGAGAGAGACACCAAATTTGAGAGAGGGACACCAATTTTGAGAGAGAGAGAGACACACCAAATTTGAGAGAGAGAGAGAGACCAAATTTGAGAGAGAGAGAGAGACACCAAATTTGAGAGAGAGAGAGAGACACCAAATTTGAGAGAGAGAGAGACTCCAAATTTGGGAGAGAGAGAGAGACTAAATTTGAGAGAGAGAGACTTACACCAAATTTGAGAGAGAGAGACCAAATTTGAGAGAGATGGAGACACCATATTTGAGAGAGAGAGAGACACCAAATTTGAGAGAGAGAGAGAGAGACACCAAATTTGAGAGAGAGAGAGAGACCAAATTTGAGAGAGAGAGACACCAAATTTGAGAGAGCGAGAGAGACCAAATTTGAGAGAGAGAGAGACAGACACCAAATTTGAGGGAGACAGACACCAAATTTGAGAGAGAGAGAGACACCAAATTTAAGGGAGAGAGTGAGGGACACCAAATTTGAGAGAGAGAGAGAGACACCAAGTTTTTTGAGAGAGACAGAGACACCAAATTTGAGAGAGAGAGACACCAAATTTGAGAGAGAGAGAGACACCAAATTTGAGAGAGAGAGAGAGACCAAATTTGAGAGAGAGAGAGAGAGAGACACCAAATTTGGGAGAGAGAGAGAGACACCAAATTTGAGAGAGAGAGAGAGACTAAATTTGAGAGAGAGAGACTTACACCAAATTTGAGAGAGAGAGACCAAATTTGAGAGCGAGGGAGACACCATATTTGAGAGAGAGACACCAAATTTGAGAGAGAGAGAGAGAGACACCAAATTTGTGAGAGAGAGAGATACCAAATTTGAGAGAGAGAGAGTGAGAGATGCCAAATTTAAGTGAGAGAGAGAGAGACAACAAATTTGAGAGAGAGAGAGACACCAAGTTTGAGAGAGAGAGAGACTAAATTTGAGAGAGAGAGACTTACACCAAATTTGAGAGAGGGACACCAAATTTGAGAGAGAGGGAGACACCATATTTGAGAGAGAGAGAGACACCAAATTTGAGAGAGAGAGAGGCACCAAATTTGAGAGAGAGAGAGAGAGAGACGCCAATTTTGAGAGAGAGAGAGAGAGAGACACCAAATTTGAGAGAGAGAGACCCCAAATTTGAGAGAGAGAGAGTGAGACACCAAATTTGAGAGAGAGAGACTAAATTTGAGAGAGAGAGACACCAAATTTGAGAGGGAGAGAGAGACAGCAAATTTGAGAGAGAGAGAGACACCAAATTTGAGAGAGAGAGAGAGACACCAAATTTGAGAGAGAGAGAGAAAGGCACCAAATTTGAGTAAGAGAGAGAGACACCAAATTTGGGAGAGAGAGAGAGACACCAAATTTGAGAGAGAGAGACCAAATTTGAGAGAGAGAGACCAAATTTGAGAGAGAGAGAGACACCAAATTTGATAGAGAGAGAGAGAGACACCAAATTTGAGAGAGAGAGAGAGACACTAAATTTGAGATAGAGAGAAACACCAAATATGAGAGAGACACCAAATTTGAGAGAGAGACATCAAACTTGAGAGAGAGAGAGACACCAAATTTGAGAGAGAGAGAGACACCAAATTTGAGAGAGAGACACCAAATTTGAGAGAGAGAGACACCAAATTTGAAGAGAGAGAGACACCAAATTTGAGAGAGGGACACCAATTTTGAGAGAGAGAGGGAGACACCAAATTTGAGAGAGAGAGAGACACCAAATTTGAGAGAGAGAGAGACACCAAATTTGAGAGAGAGAGAGAGACACCAAATTTGAGAGAGAGAGAGACACCAAATTTGAGAGAGAGAGACACCAAATTTGAGAGAGAGAGAGACACCAAATTTGAGAGAGAGAGACCAAATTTGAAGAAGAGAGAGAGACCAATTTGAGAGAGAGAACACCAAATTTGAGAGAGAGAGAGACCAAAATTGAGAGAGAGAGAGAGACACCAAATTTGAGAGAGAGAGACACCAAATTTGAGAGAGAGAGAGACACCAAATTTGAGAGAGAGAGAGAGACACCAAATTTGAGAGAGAGAGAGACACCAAATTTTGAGAGAGAGAGAGACAAACCAAATTTGAGAGAGAGAGCACCAAATTTGAGAGAGAGAGAGAGACACCAAATTTGAGAGAGAGAGAGACACCAAATTTGGGAGAGAGAGAGACACCAAATTTGAGAGAGAGAGAGAGACACCAAATTTGAGAGAGAGAGAGACACCAAATTTGAGAGAGAGGGAGACACAAAATTAGGGAGAGAGAGAGAGAGACCAAATTTGAGAGAGAGAGAGACACCAAATTTGAAAGAGAAAGACTAAATCTGAGAGAGAGAGAGACACCAAATTTGAGAGAGAGAAGACACCAAATTTGAGAGAGAGAGAGACACCAAATTTGAGAGAAGAGACAACAAATTTGAGAGAGAGAGGAGACAACCAAATTTGAGAGAGAGAGAAGACCAAATTTGAGAGAGAGAGACACACCAAATTTGAGAGAGAGAGACACCAAATTTGAGAGAGAGAGAGAACACCAAATTTGAGAGAGAGAGAGAACCAAATTTGAGAGAGAGAGAGACACCAAATTTGAGAGAGAGAGAGACACCAAATTTGAGAGAGAGAGAACCAAATTTGAGAGAGAGAGAGAGAGAGACAAAACCAACAAATTGAGAGAGAGACACCAAATTTGAGAGAGAGAGAGACACCACATTTGAGAGAGAGAGAGAGACACCAAATTTGAGAGAGAGAGACACCAAATTTGAGAGAGAGAGAGAGAGACACCAAATTTGAGAGAGACACCAAATTTGAGAGAGAGACAGACAGACACCAAATTTGAGAGAGAGACAGACACCAAATATGAGAGAGAGAGACACCAAATTTGAGAGAGAGAGGGACACCAAATTTGAGAGAGAGAGAGACACCAAATTTGAGAGAGAGAGAGACAAATTTTGAGAGAGAGAGACACCAAATTTGAGAGAGAGAAGACACCAAATTTGAGAGAGAGAGACACCAAATTTGAGAGAGAGAGAGACACCAAATTTGAGAGAGAGAGAGAGACACCAAATTTGAGAGAGAGAGAGACAAAATTTGAGAGAGAGAGACACACCAAATTTGAGAGAGAGAGACACAAATTTGAGAGAGAGAGAACACCAAATTGAGAGAGAGAGACACCAAATTTGAGAGAGAGAGAGAGAGACACCAAATTTGAGAGAGAGACACCAAATTTGAGAGAGAGAGAGAGAGACCAAAATTGAGAGAGAGAGAGACACCAAATTTGAAGAGAGAGAGAGACACCAAATTTGAGAGAGAGAAGACCAAATTTGAGAGAGAGAGACACCAAATTTGAGAGAGGAGACACCAAATTTGAGAGAGAGAGAGACACCAAATTTGAGAGAGAGAGAGAGACACCAAATTTGAAGAGAGAGAAGACACCAAATTTGAGAGAGAGAAGACACCAAATTTGAGAGAGAGAGACACCAAATTTGAGAGAGAGAGAGAAGAGACAACAAAAATTTGAGAGAGAGAGACACCAAATTTGAGAGAGAGAGAGACACCAAATTTGAGAGAAGAGAGACACCAATTTTGAGAGAGAGAGACACCAAATTTGAGAGAGAGAGAGAGACACCAATTTGAGAGAGACACCAAAATTGAGAGAGAGAGAGACACCAAATTTGAGAGAGAGAGACACCAAATTTTTGAGAGAGAGACACCAAGTTTGAGAGAGAGAGAGACACCAAATTTGAGAGAGAGAGAGACACCAAATTTGAGAGAGAGAGAGAGACTAAATTTGAGAGAGAGAGACTTACACCAAATTTGAGAGAGAGAGACCAAATTTGAGAGAGAGAGAGACACCAAATTTGAGAGAGAGAGACACCAAATTTGAGAGAGAGAGAGCACCAAATTTGAGAGAGAGAGAGAGAGACCACCAAATTTGAGAGAGAGAGAGAGAGACACCAAATTTGAGAGAGAGAGACACCAATTTTGAGAGAGAGAGAGAGACACCAAATTGAGAGAGAGACCAAATTTAGAGAGAGAGAGAGAAACCAAATTGGGAGAGAGAGAGACACCAAATTCGTGAGAGAGAGACACCAAATTTGAGAGAGAGAGAGACACCAAATTTGAGAGAGAGAGAGAGGGGCACCAAATTTGAGAGAGAGAGAGAGACACCAAATTTGAGAGAGAGAGAGAGAGACACCAAATTTGAGAGAGAGAGACCAAATTTGAGAGAGAGAGACCAAATTTGAGAGAGAGAGAGACCAAATTTGAGAGAGAGAGAGAGACACCAAATTTGAGAGAGAGAGAGAGACACCAAATTTGAGAGAGAGAGAGACACCAAATTTGAGAGAGACACCAAATTTGAGAGAGAGACACCAAATTTGAGAGAGAGAGAGACACCAAATTTGAGAGAGAGAGACACCAATTTGAGAGAGAGAGACCAAATTTGAGAGAGAGAGAGAGACACCAATTTGAGAGAGAGAGAGACACCAAATTTGAGAGAGAGAGAGACACCAAATTTGAGAGAGAGAGAGAAACCAAATTTGAGAGAGAGAGAGACACCAAATTTGAGAGAGAGAGACAACCAAATTTGAGAGAGAGAGACAAATTTTGAGAGAGAGAGAGACACCAAATTTGAGAGAGAGACACCAAATTTGAGAGAGAGAGACACACAAATTGAGAGAGAGAGACACCAAATT
Source organism: Carcharodon carcharias (assembly GCF_017639515.1). NCBI lineage: Eukaryota > Metazoa > Chordata > Chondrichthyes > Lamniformes > Lamnidae > Carcharodon > Carcharodon carcharias. The sequence goes on along the minus strand of NC_054482.1, from coordinate 60,676,305 downwards.
TGAGAGAGAGAGAGAGACACCAAATTTGAGAGAGAGAGAGAGACACCAAATTTGAGAGAGACACCAAATTTGAGAGAGAGAGACACCAAATTTGAGAGAGAGAGAGACACCAAATTTGAGAGAGAGAGATACCAAATTTGAGAGAGAGAGAGAGACACCAAATTTGAGAGAGTGAGAGACACCAAATTTGAGAGAGAGACACCAAATTTGAGAGAGAGAGAGACAACAAATTTGAGAGAGAGAGACACCAAATTTGAGAGAGAGAGAGACACCAAATTTGAGAGAGAGAGAGACACCAAATTTGAGAGAGAGAGACACCAAATTTGAGAGAGAGAGACACCAAATTTGAGAGAGTGACACCACATTTGAGAGAGAGACACCAAATTTGAGAGAGACACCAAATTTGAGAGAGAGAGACACCAAATTTTGAGAGAGAGAGAGACACCAAATTTGAGAGAGAGAGACACCAAATTTGAGAGAGAGAGAGAGACACCAAATTTGAGAGAGAGACACCAAATTTGAGAGAGAGAGAGACACACACCAAATTTGAGAGAGAGAGAGACACCAAATTTGAGAGAGAGAGACACTAAATTTGAGAGAGAGAGACCAAATTTGAGAGAGAGGAGACACCAAATTTGAGAGAGAGAGAAAGAGACACCAAATTTGAGAGAGAGAGACAGACACCAACTTTGAGAGAGAGAGAGACACCAAATTTGAGAGAGACACCAAATTTGAGAGAGAGAGAGAGCGACACCCCAAATTTGGGAAAGAGAGAGAGACACCAAATTTTTGAGAGAGAGACACCAAGTTTGAGAGAGAGACACCAAATTTGAGAGAGAGAGAGACACCAAATTTGAGAGAGAGAGACACCAAATTTGAGAGAGAGAGACACCAAATTTGAGAGAGAGAGAGAGAGGCACCAAATTTCAGAGAGAGAGAGAGACACCAAATTTGAGAGAGAGACACCAAATTTGAGAGAGAGACACCAAATTTGAAGAGAGAGAGACACCAAATTTGAGAGAGAGAGACACCAACTTTGAGAGAGAGAGAGAGACACCAAATTTGAGAGAGAGAGAGAGAGACACACAACCAAATTTGAGAGAGAGACACCAAATTTGAGAGAGAGAGAGAGACACCAAATTTGAGAGAGAGAGAGAGACACCAAATTTGAGAGAGAGAGAGAGACACACCAAATTTGAGAGAGAGAGAGAGACCAAATTTGAGAGAGAGAGAGACCAAATTTGAGAGAGAGAACACAAAATTTGAGAGAGAGAGACCAATTTGAGAGAGAGAGACACCAAATTTGAGAGAGAGAAGACACCAAATTTGAGAGAGAGAGAGAACCCAAATTTGAGAGAGGGAGACACCAAATTTGAGAGAGAGAGAGAGCAAATTTGAGAGAGAGAGACAGACACCAAATTTGAGAGAGAGAGACACCAAATTTGAGAGAGAGAGAGACACCAAATTTGAGAGAGAGAGAGACACCAAATTTGAGAGAGAGAGAGAGACACCAAATTTGAGAGAGAGAGAGACACCAAATTTGAGAGAGAGAGACACCAAATTTGAGAGAGAGAGAGACACCAAATTTGAGAGAGATAGAGAAGGACACCAAATTTGAGTGAGAGAGAGAGAGAGACACCAAATTTGAGAGAGAGAGAGACACCAAATTTGAGAGAGAGAGAGAGACCAAATTTGAGAGAGAGAGAGACACCAAATTTGAGAGAGGGACACCAAATTTGAGAGAGAGAGACACAAATTGGAGAGAGAGACACAAATTTGAGAGAGAGAGAGAGAGACACCAAATTTGGAGAAGAGAGAGACACCAAATTTGAGAGAGAGAGAGAGAGACCAAATTTGAGAGAGAGAGAGAGACAACAAATTTGAGAGAGAGAGAGAGACACCAAATTTGAGAGAGAGAGAGACTAAATTTGAGAGAGAGAGACTACACCATTTGAGAGAGAGACACCAAATTTGAGAGAGACACCAAATTTGAGAGAGAGAGAGACACCAAATTTGAGAGAGAGAGAGACACCAAATTTGAGAGAGAGAGAGAGAGAGACACCAAATTTGAGAGAGAGAGAGAGAGACACCAAATTTGAGAGAGAGAGAGACACCAAATTTGAGAGAGAGAGACACCAAATTTGAGAGAGAGAGACTAAATTTGAGAGAGAGAGACACCAAATTTGAGAGAGAGAGAGACACCAAATTTGAGAGAGAGAGAGACACCAAATTTGAGAGAGAGACACCAAATTTGAGAGAGAGAGAGAGACACCAAATTTGAGAGAGAGAGAGACACCAAATTTGAGAGAGAGAGAGAGACACCAAATTTGAGAGAGAGAGACCAAATTTGAGAGAGAGAGACCAAATTTGAGAGAGAGAGAGACACCAAATTTGAGAGAGAGAGAGAGACACCAAATTTGAGAGAGAGAGACACCAAATTTGAGAGAGAGAGAGACACCAAATAGAGAGAGACACCAAATTTGAGAGAGAGACACCAAATTTGAGAGAGAGAGAGACACCAAATTTGAGAGAGAGAGAGACACCAAATTTGAGAGAGACACCAAATTTGAGAGAGAGTGAGGCACCAAATTTGAGAGAGTGACACCAAATTTGAGAGAGACAGACACCAAATTTGAGAGAGAGAGAGACACCAAATTTGAGAGAGAGAGAGACAAATTTGAGAGAGAGAGAGAGACACCAAATTTCAGAGAGAGAGAGAGACACCAAATTTGAGAGAGAGAGAGACACCAAATTTGGAGAGAGAGAGACAAATTTGAGAGAGAGAGACACACCAAATTTGAGAGAGAGAGACCAAATTTGAGAGAGAGAGAGACCAAATTTGAGAGAGAGAGACACCAAATTTCAGAGAGAGGGAGACACCAAATTTGAGAGAGAGAGAGACAGACACCAAATTTGAGAGAGAGAGACACCAAATTTGAGAGAGAGACAGACACCAAATTTGAGAGAGAGAGAGGGACACCAAATTTGAGAGAGAGAGAGACACCAAATTTGAGAGAGAGAGAGACACCAAATTTGAGAGAGAGAGACACCAAATTTGAGAGAGAGAGAGCAAACCAAATTTGAGAGAGAGAGAGAGACCAAATTTGAGAGAGAGAGAGAGACACCAAATTTGAGAGAGAGAGAGACACCAAATTTGAGAGAGAGAGAGACTAAATTTGAGAGAGAGAGAGAGACACCAAATTTGAGAGAGAGAGACCAAATTTGAGAGAGAGAGAGACACCAAATTTGAGAGAGAGACACCCAATTTGAGAGAGAGAGAGAGAGACACCAAATTTGAGAGAGAGAGAGACACCAAATTTGAGAGAGAGAGAGAGAGAGACCAAATTTGAGAGAGAGAGAGACAAAAAAATAGAGAGAGAGAGACACAAATTTGAGAGAGAGAGAGACACAAATTTGAGAGAGAGAGAGAGAGACACCAAATTTGAGAGAGAGACACCAAATTTGAGAGAGAGAGAGACACCAAATTTGAGAGAGAGAGAGAGAGACACCAAATTTGAGAGAGAGAGAGAGACACCAAATTTGAGAGAGAGAGAGATACACCAAATTTGAGAGAGAGAGAGACCAAAATTGAGAGAGAGAGAGAGAGAGACCAAATTTGAGAGAGAGAGACACCAAATTTGAGAGAGAGAGAGACACCAAATTTGAAGGGAGAGAGAGAGAGACACCAAATTTGAGAGAGAGAGACACCAAATTTGAGAGAGAGAGAGAGACACCAAATTTGAGAGAGAGAGACCAAAATTGAGAGAGAGAGAGAGACACCAAATTGGAGAGAGAGACAGACACCAAATTTGAGAGAGAGAGACACCAAATTTGAGAGAGAGAGAGACACCAAATTTGAGAGAGAGAGAGACACCAAACTTGAGAGAGAGAGAGAGACCAAATTTGAGAGAGGGACACCAAATTTGAGAGAGAGACACAAAATTTGAGAGAGAGAGACACCAAATTTGAGAGAGAGAGAGACACCAAATTTGAGAGAGAGAGAGACACCAAATTTGAGAGAGAGAGAGACACCAAATTTGAGAGAGAGAGACACACCAAATTTGAGAGAGAGAGACCAAATTTGAGAGAGAGAGAGACACCAAATTTGAGAGAGAGACACCAAATTTGAGAGAGAGAGAGAGAGACACCAAATTTGAGAGAGAGAGACACCAAATTTGAGAGAGAGAGAGAGAGACACCAAATTTGAGAGAGAGAGAGAGAGACAACAAATTTGAGAGAGAGAGAGAGACACCAAATTTGAGAGAGAGAGAGACCAAATTTGAGAGAGAGAGAGACACCAAATTTGAGAGAGAGACACCAAATTTGAGAGAGAGAGAGAGACACCAAATTTGAGAGAGAGAGAGAGAGACACCAAATTTGAGAGAGAGAGAGACACCAAATTTGAGAGAGAGAGAGACACCAAATTTGAGAGAGAGAGACACCAAATTTGAGAGAGAGAGAGAGAGAGACAGCAAATTTGAGAGAGAGAGACACCAAATTTGAGAGAGAGAGAGACACCAAATTTGAGAGAGAGAGAGACACCAAATTTGAGAGAGAGAGACACCAAATTTGAGAGAGAGAGAGAAATCAAATTTGAGAGAGTGACAACAAATTTGAGAGAGAGAGAGAGACACCAAATTTGAGAGAGAGAGACACCAAATTTGAGAGAGAGAGACACCAAATTTGAGAGAGAGAGAGACACCAAATTTGAGAGAGAGAGAGACACCAAATTTGAGAGAGAGAGACACCAAATTTGAGAGAGAGAGACACACCAAATTTGAGAGAGAGAGACACAAATTTGAGAGAGAGAGAGACACCAAATTTGAGAGAGAGAGAGACACCAAATTTGTGAGAGAGAGAGACACCAAATTTGAGAGAGAGAGAGAGAGACACCAATTTGAGAGAGAGAGAGAGAGACACCAAATTGAGAGAGAGAGACACCAAATTTGAGAGAGAGAGAGAAGACACCAAATGTGAGAGAGACAAATTTGAGAGAGAGAGACAAATTTGAGAGAGAGAGAGAGACAAATTTGAGAGAGAGAGAGACACCAAATTTCAGAGAGAGAGAGACACCAAATTTGAGAGAGAGAGAGAGACACCAAATTTGAGAGAGAGAGACACCAAATTTGAGAGAGAGAGAGAGACACCAAATTTGAGAGAGAGAGAGAGACCAAATTTGAGAGAGAGAGACCAAATTTGAGAGAGAGAGAGACACCAAATTTGAGAGAGAGAGAGAGAGACACCAAATTGGGGAGAGAGAGAGAGAGACACGAAATTTCAGAGAGAGAGAGACACCAAATTTGAGAGAGAGACCAAATTTGAGAGAGAGACACCAAATTTGAGAGAGAGAGAGACAGCAAATTTGAGAGAGAGAGAGACACCAAATTTGAGAGAGACACCAAATTTGAGAGAGAGAGAGACACCAAATTTGAGAGAGAGAGACACCAAATTTGAGAGAGAGAGAGACACCAAATTTGAGAGAGTGACACCAAATTTGAGAGAGAGACACCAAATTTGAGAGAGAGACACCAAATTGAGAGAGAGACAACCAAATTGAGAGAGAGAGAGACACCAAATTTGAGAGAGAGACACCAATTTGAGAGAGAGAGACACCAAATTTGAGAGAGAGAGACACCAATTTGAGAGAGAGAGAGAGACACCAAATTTGAGAGGGAGAGAGAGACACCAAATTTGAGAGAGAGAGAGAGAGACACACACCAAATTTGAGAGAGAGAGAGAGAGAGAGACACCAAATTTGAGAGAGAGAGAGAGACACCAAATTTGAGAGAGAGAAAGACAGCAAATTTGAGAGAGAGAGAGAGACACCAAATTTGAGAGAGAGAGAGAGACCAAATTTGAGAGAGAGGGAGACACCATATTTGAGAGAGAGAGACACCAAATTTGAGAGAGAGAGAGAGACCAAATTTGAGAGAGAGAGACACCAAATTTGAGAGAGAGGGAGAGACACCAAATTTGAGAGAGAGAGAGAGACACCAAATTTGAGAGAGAGAGAGAGACACCAAATTTGAGAGAGAGAGACACCAAATTTGAGAGAGAGAGACACCAAATTTGAGAGAGAGAGAGAGGGACACCAAATTTGAGAGAGAGAGAGACACCAAATTTGAGAGAGAGAGAGACACCAAATTTGAGAGAGACACCAAATTTGAGAGAGAGAGAGACACCAAATTTGAGAGAGAGAGAGACACCAAATTTGAGAGAGAGAGAGAGAGAGAGACACCAAATTTGAGAGAGAGAGACTAAATTTGAGAGAGAGAGACTTACACCAAATTTGAGAGAGAGAGACCAAATTTGAGAGAGAGAGAGACACCCAATTTGAGAGAGAGAGACACCAAATTTGAGAGAGAGAGAGACACCAAATTTGAGAGAGAGAGAGAGAGACACCAAATTTGAGAGAGAGAGAGACACCAAATTTGAGAGAGAGAGAGACCAAATTTGAGAGAGAGAGAGACACCAAATTTGAGAGAGAGAGACCAAATTTGAAGGAGAGACACCAAATTTGAGAGAGAGACAAAATTTGAGAGAGAGAGAGACACCAAATTTGAGAGAGAGAGAGACCCAAATTTGAGAGAGAGAGACACCAAATTTTAGAGAGAGAGAGAGAGAAAAATTTGGATAGAGAGAGAGAGAGACACCAAATTTGAGAGAGAGAGACACAATTTGAGAGAGAGACACCAAATTTGAGAGAGAGAGAGACACCAAATTTGAGAGAGAGAGAGAGACACCAAATTTGAGAGAGAGAGAGAGAGACACCAAATTTGAGAGAGAGAGACCAAATTTGAGAGAGAGAGACACCAAATTTGAGAGAGAGAGAGACACCAAATTTGAGAGAGAGAGAGAGAGAGACACCAAATTTGAGAGAGAGAGACACCAAATTTGAGAGAGACACCAAATTTGAGAGAGAGAGAGAGAGAGACACACAAATTTGGGAGAGAGAGAGACACCAAATTCGTGAGAGAGAGACACCAAATTTGAGAGAGAGAGACACCAAATTTGAGAGAGAGAGACACCAAATTTGAGAGAGAGAGACTAAATTTGAGAGAGAGAGACACACCACCAAATTTGAGAGAGAGAGACCAAATTTGAGAGAGAGAGAGACACCAAATTTGAGAGAGAGAGAGGCACCAAATTTCAGAGAGAGAGAGAGACACCAAATTTACAGAGAGAGAGAGAGAGACACCAAATTGGAGAGAGAGAGAGACACCAAATTTGAGAGAGAGAGAGAGAGACACCAAATTTGAGAGAGAGAGACCAAATTTGAGAGAGAGAGACACCAAATTTGAGAGAGAGAGAGACACCAAATTTGAGAGAGAGAGAGACACCAAATTTGAGAGAGAGAGAGAGACACCAAATTTGAGAGAGAGAGACACCAAATTTGAGAGAGAGAGAGAGACACCAAATTTGAGAGAGAGAGAGAGACACCAAATTTGAGAGAGAGACACCAAATTTGAGAGAGAGAGACACCAAATTTGAGAGAGAGAGAGACACCAAATTTGAGAGAGAGACACCAAATTTGAGAGAGAGAGAGACACCAAATTTGAGAGAGAGACAACAAATTTGAGAGAGAGAGAGACACCAAATTTGAGAGAGAGAGAGAGACACCAAATTTGAGAGAGAGAGACACCAAATTTGAGAGAGAGAGAGAGAGAGAGAGACCAAATTTGAGAGAGAGAGACACCAAATTTGAGAGAGAGGGAGAGACACCAAATTTGAGAGAGAGAGAGACACCAAATTTGAGAGAGAGAGAGACCAAATTTGAGAGAGAGAGAGAGAGACACCAAATTTGAGAGAGAGAGACACCAAATTTGAGAGAGAGAGAGAGACACCCAAATTTGAGAGAGAGAGAGAGAGACAAAAAAATTGAGAGAGAGAGAGACACCAAATTTGAGAGAGAGAGAGACCAAATTTGAGAGAGAGAGACACACCAAATTTGAGAGAGAGACACCAAATTTGAGAGAGAGAGAGAGACACCAAATTTGAGAGAGAGAGAGAGACACCAAATTTGAGAGAGAGAGAGAGACACCAAATTTGAGAGAGAGAGAGACACCAAATTTGAGAGAGAGAGAGACCAAATTTGAGAGAGAGAGAGAGAGACAACAAATTTGAGAGAGAGAGACACCAAATTTGAGAGAGAGAGAGACACCAAATTTGAGAGAGAGAGAGAGAGACACCAAATTTGAGAGGGAGAGAGAGACACCAAATTTGAGAGAGAGAGAGAGAGACACCAAATTTGAGAGAGACACCAAATTTGAGAGAGAGAGAGAGACACCAAATTTGAGAGAGACACCAAATTTGAGAGAGAGAGAGCTAGACACCCCAAATTTGAGAGAGAGAGAGACACCAAATTTGAGAGAGAGAGAGACACCAAATTTGAGAGAGAGAGAGAGACTAAATTTGAGAGAGAGAGACTTACACCAAATTTGAGAGAGAGAGACCAAATTTGAGAGAGAGGGAGACACCAAATTTGGGAGAGAGAGAGACACCAAATTTGAGAGAGAGAGAGGCACCAAATTTGAGAGAGAGAGAGAGAGAGACCAAATTTGAGAGAGAGAGAGAGAGACACCAAATTTGAGAGAGAGAGACACCAAATTTGAAAGAGAGAGAGAGAGAGACACCAAATTTGAGAGAGAGAGACCAAATTTGAGAGAGAGAGACACCAAATTTGAGAGGGAGAGAGAGACACCAAATTTGAGAGAGAGAGAGGCACCAAATTTGAGAGAGAGAGAGAGACACCAAATTTGAGAGAGAGAGAGAAAGACACAAATTTGAGAAGAGAGAGAGACACCAAATTTGAGAGAGAGAGAGACACCAAATTTGAGAGAGAGAGAGACCAAAATTTGAGAGAGAGAGACCAAATTTGAGAGAGAGAGAGACACCAAATTTGAGAGAGAGAGAGAGAGAGACACACCAATTTGAGAGAGAGAGAGACACCAAATTTGAGAGAGAGAGAACACCAAATTTGAGAGAGACACCAAAATTGAGAGAGAGACACCAAATTTGAGAGAGAGGGAGACACCAAATTTGAGAGAGAGAGAGAGACACCAAATTTGAGAGAGAAACATCAAATTTGAGAGAGACACCAAATTTGAAGGAGAGACACCAAATTTGAGAGAGAGGACACCAAATTTGAGAGAGAGAGAGAGACACCAAATTTGAGAGAGAGAGAGAGAGAGAGAGAGAGAGACACCAAATTTGAGAGAGAGAGAGAGACACCAAATTTGAGAGAGAGAGAGACCAAATTTGAGAGAGAGAGAGACGCCATGTTTGAGAGAGACACCAAATTTGAGAGAGAGAGACCAAATTTGAGAGAGAGGAGACACCAAATTTGAGAGAGAGAGGGACACCAACTTTGAGAGAGAGAGAGAGAGACACCAAATTTGAGAGAGAGAGAAAGAGACTAAATTTGAGGGAGAGAGACTTACACCAAATTTGAGAGAGAGAGAGACACCAAATTTGAGAGAGAGAGACAGACACCAAATTTGAGAGAGAGAGAGACACACACACCAAATTTGAGAGAGAGAGAGACACCAAATTTGAAGGAGAGAGAGAGGGACACCAAATTTGAGAGAGAGAGAGAGACACCAAATTTTTTGAGAGAGAGAGAGACCCAAATTTGAGAGAGAGAGACACCAAATTTGAGAGAGAGAGAGACACCAAATTTGAGAGAGAGAGAGAGACAAAATTTGAGAGAGAGAGAGAGAGAGACACCAAATTTGGAGAGAGAGAGACACCAAATTTGAGAGAGAGAGAGACCAAATTTGAGAGAGAGAGACTTACACCAAATTTGAGAGAGAGAGACCAAATTTGAGAGAGAGGAGACACCAAATTTGAGAGAGAGACCCCAAATTTGAGAGAGAGAGAGAGACACCAAATTTGAGAGAGAGAGACACCAAATTTGAGAGAGAGAGAGAGAGACCAAATTTGAGAGAGAGAGAGAGACACCAAATTGAGAGAGAGAGAGAGACACCAAATTTGAGAGAGAGAGAGAGACACCAAATTTGAGAGAGAGAGAGACACCAAATTTGAGAGAGAGAGACACCAAATTTGAGAGAGAGAGACACCAAATTTGAGAGAGAGAGAGACACCAAATTTGAGAGAGAGACACCAAATTTGAGAGAGAGACACCAAATTTGAGAGAGACACCAAATTTGAGAGAGAGAGACACCAAATTTGAGAGAGAGAGAGACACCAAATTTGAGAGAGAAGAGAGACACCAAATTTGAGAGAGAGAGAGAAAGGCACCAAATTTGAGAGAGAGAGAGACACCAAATTTGAGAGAGAGAGACCAAATTTGAGAGAGAGAGACCAAATTTGAGAGAGAGAGAGAGACACCAAATTTGAGAGAGAGAGAAACACCAAATTTGAGAGAGAGAGACAAATTTGAGAGAGAGGGAGACACCAAATTGAGAGAGAGAGAGAGAGACACCAAATTTGAGAGAGAGAGACACAGACACAAATTTGAGAGAGAGAGACAGACACCAAATTTGAGAGAGAAGAGGACACCAAATTTGAGAGAGAGAGACTTACACCAAATTTGAGAGAGAGAGAGACACCAAATTTGAGAGAGAGACACCAAATTTGAGAGAGAGAGACACCAAATTTGAGAGAGAGAGAGACACCAAATTTGAGAGAGAGAGACACCAAATTTGAGAGAGAGACACCAAATTTGAGAGAGAGACACCAAATTTGAGAGAGAGAAAACAAATTTGAGAGAGAGGGAGACACCATATTTCAGAGAGAGAGACCACCAAATTTGAGAGAGAGACACACCAATTAGAGAGAGAGAGACACCAAATTTGAGAGAGAGAGAGAGACAACAAATTTGAGAGAGAGAGAGAGACACCAAATTTGAGAGAGAGAGAGAGAGAGAGACACCAAATTTGAGAGAGAGACACCAAATTTGAGAGAGAGAGAGACACCAAATTTGAGAGAGAGAGAGAGACACAAAATTTGAGAGAGAGAGAGAAAGACACCAAATTTGAGAGAGAGAGAGAGAGACACCAAATTTGAGAGAGAGAGAGACACCAAATTTGAGAGAGAGAGACCCAAATTTGAGAGAGAGAGACACCAAATTTGAGAGAGAGAGACACCAAATTTGAGAGAGAGGAGACACCAAATTTGAGAGAGAGAGAGACACCAAATTTGAGAGAGAGAGAGAGACACCAAATTTGAGAGAGAGAGAGAGACCAAATTTGAGAGAGAGAGACACCCAATTTTGAGAGAGAGAGAGAACCAAATTTGAGAGAGAGAGAGACACCAAATTTGAGAGAGAGAGACACCAAATTTCAGAGAGAGAGAGACACCAAATTTGAAGAGAGAGAGAGACACCAAATTTGAGAGAGAGAGAGACACCAAATTTGAGAGAGAGAGAGACACCAAATTTGAGAGAGAGAGACACCAAATTTGAGAGAGAGAGAGACACCAAATTTGAGAGAGAGAGAGAGACAAATTTGAGAGAGAGAGAGAGAGAGACACCAAATTTGAGAGAGAGAGAGAGACACCAAATTTGAGAGAGAGAGACAGACAAAATTTGAGAGAGAGAGACACACCAAATTTGAGAGAGAGAGACCAAATTTGAGAGAGAGGGAGACACCAAGTTTGAGAGAGAGACACCAAATTTGAGAGAGAGAGAGAGACACCAAATTTGAGAGAGAGAGAGACCAAATTTGAGAGAGAGAGAGACCAAATTTGAGAGAGAGGAGACACCAAATTTGAGAGAGAGAGAGAGACACCAAATTTGAGAGAGAGAGAGACACAGACACAAATTTGAGAGAGAGAGAGACACCAAATTTGAGAGAGAGAGACACCAAATTTGAGAGAGAGAGAGAGACACCAAATTTGAGAGAGAGAGAGAGACACCAAATTTGAGAGAGAGAGAGACACCAAATTTGAGAGAGAGAGAGACACCAAATTTGAGAGAGAGAGACACCAAATTTGAGAGAGAGAGAGAGAGACACAAATTTGAGAGAGAGAGACACCAAATTTGAGAGAGAGAGAGACACCAAATTTGAGAGAGAGAGAGAGACACCAAATTTGAGAGAGAGAGACACCAAATTTGAGAGAGAGAGAGAGACACCAAATTTGAGAGAGACACCAAATTTGAGAGAGAGAGAGAGAGACACCAAATTTGGGAAAGAGAGAGAGACACCAAATTCGTGAGAGAGAGACACCAAATTTGAGAGAGAGAGAGACACCAAATTTGAGAGAGAGAGAGACACCAAATTTGAGAGAGAGAGAGACCAAATTTGAGAGAGAGAGACACACCAAATTTGAGAGAGAGAGACCAAATTTGAGAGAGAGAGAGACACCAAATTTGAGAGAGAGAGAGACACCAAATTTGAGAGAGAGAGAGGCACCAAATTGAGAGAGAGAGAGAGAGAGACACCAATTTTGAGAGAGAGAGAGAGAGACACCAAATTTGAGAGAGAGAGACACCAAATTTGAGAGAGAGAGAGAGAGACACCAAATTTGAGAGAGAGAGAGAGAGACACCAAATTTGAGAGAGAGAGAGACACCAAATTTGAGAGAGAGAGAGACACCAAATTTGAGAGAGAGAGAGACACCAAATTTGAGAGAGAGAGAGAGAGACACCAAATTTGAGAGAGAGAGAGAGACACAAATTTGAGAGAGAGAGAGACACCAAATTTGAGAGAGAGAGAGAGACTAAATTTGAGAGAGAGAGACACAAAATTTGAGAGAGAGAGAGACACCAAATTTGAGAGAGAGAGAGAGACACCAAATTTGAGAGAGAGAGAGACACCAAATTTGAGAGAGAGAGAAACACCAAATTTGAGAGAGACACCAAATTTGAGAGAGAGACACCAAATTTGAGAGAGAGAGAGACACCAAATTTGAGAGAGAGAGAAACACCAAATTTGAGAGAGAACCAAATTTGAGAGAGAGAGAGAGACACCAAATTTGAGAGAGAGAGAGACACCAAATTTGAGAGAGAGAGAGACACCAAATTTGAGAGAGAGAGACACCAAATTTGAGAGAGAGACACCAAATGTTTGAGAGAGAGACACCAAATTTGAGAGAGACACCAAATTTGAGAGAGAGTGAGGCACCAAATTTGAGAGAGTGACACCAAATTTGAGAGAGACAGACACCAAATTTGAGAGAGAGAGAGACACCAAATTTGAGAGAGAGAGAGAGACACCAAATTTGAGAGAGAGAGAGAAAGACACCAAATTTGAGAGAGAGAGAGAGACACCAAATTTGAGAGAGAGAGACACCAAATTTGAGAGAGAGAGAGAGACCAAATTGAGAGAGAGAGAGAGAGAGAGACCAAATTTGAGAGAGAGAGAGAAGACACAAATTTGAGAGAGAGAGAGAGAGACACACCAAATTTGAGAGAGAGAGAGCACCAAATTTGAGAGAGAGAGACACCAAATTTGAGAGAGAGAGAGACCAAATTTGAGAGAGAGAGAGACACCAAATTTGAGAGAGAGAGAGACACCAAATTTGAGAGAGAGAGAGACACCAAATTTGAGAGAGAGAGAGAGACACACCAAATTTGAGAGAGAGAGAGACAGGCACAAACCAATTTGAGAGAGAGAGACACCAAATTTGAGAGAGAGAGACACCAAATTTGAGAGAGAGAGAGAGACACCAAATTTGAGAGAGAGAGAGAGACACCAAATTTGAGAGAGAGAGAGACACCAAATTTGAGAGAGACACCAAATTTGAGAGAGAGAGAGACACCAAATTTGAGAGAGAGAGAGAGAGACACCAAATTGAGAGAGAGAGAGAGAGAGAGAGACACCAAATTTGAGAGAGAGAGAAGACCAAATTTGAGAGAGAGAGACACACCAAATTTGAGAGAGAGAGACCAAATTTGAGAGAGAGAGAGAGACACCAAATTTGAGAGAGAGAGACACCAAATTTGAGAGAGAGAGAGAGAGACACCAAATTTGAGAGAGAGAGAGACACCAAATTTGAGAGAGAGAGAGAGACCAAATTTGAGAGAGAGAGACACAACAAATTTTGAGAGAGAGAGACCAAATTTGAGAGAGAGAGAGACACCAAATTTGAGAGAGAGACAACAAATTTGAGAGAGAGAGAGAGACACCAAATTTGGGAGAGAGAGAGAGACACCAAATTTGAGAGAGAGAGAGAGAAACCAAATTTGAGAGAGAGAGAGAGAGAGAGAAAATTTGAAGAGAGAGAGAGAGACACCAAATTTGAGAGAGAGAGACCAAATTTGAGAGAGAGACACCAAATTTGAGAGAGAGAGAGAGACACCAAATTTGAGAGAGAGAGAGAGAGACACCAAATTTGAGAGAGAGAGAGAGAGACCCCAAATTTGAGAGAGAGAGACAAAATTTGAGAGAGAGAGAGACACCAAATTTGAGAGAGAGAGAGAGACACCAAATTTGAGAGAGAGAGAGACACCAAATTTGAGAGAGAGAGAGACACCAAATTTGAGAGAGAGAGACCAAATTTGAGAGAGAGAGACACCAAATTTGAGAGAGAGAGAGACACCAAATTTGAGAGAGAGAGAGACACCAAATTTGAGAGAGAGACAAAATTTGAGAGAGAGAGAGACACACCAAATTTGAGAGAGAGAGACACCAAATTTGAGAGAGAGAGAGACACCAAATTTGAGAGAGAGAGAGACACCAAATTTGAGAGAGAGAGAGACACCAAATTTGAGAGAGAGAGAGAGAGAGACACCAAATTTGAGAGAGAGAGACACCAAATTTGAGAGAGAGAGAGAGAGACACCAAATTTGAGAGAGAGAGACCAAATTTGAGAGAGACAGACACCAAATTTGAGAGAGAGAGAGAGACACCAAATTTGAGAGAGAGAGAGACACCAAATTTGAGAGAGAGAGAGAGACACCAAATTTGAGAGAGAGAGACACCAAATTTGAGAGAGAGAGAGAGACACCAAATTTGAGAGAGAGAGAGAGACACCAAATTTGAGAGAGTGACAACAAATTTGAGAGAGACAGACACCAAATTTGAGAGAGAGAGAGACACCAAATTTGAGAGAGAGACACCAAATTTGAGAGAGAGAGAGAGACACCAAATTTGAGAGAGAGAGAGAGACACCAAATTTGAGAGAGAGAGAGACACCAAATTTGAGAGAGAGAGAGAGAGAGCAAATTTGAGAGAGAGAGAGAAAGAGAGACACCAAATTTGAGAGAGAGAGAGAGAGAGAGACCAAATTTGAGAGAGAGAGACACCAAATTTGAGAGAGAGGGAGAGACACCAAATTTGAGAGAGAGAGAGACACCAAATTTGAGAGAGAGAGAACAAATTTGAGAGAGAGAGAGAGACACCAAATTTGAGAGAGAGAGAGACACCAAATTTGAGAGAGAGAGAGAGAGACCAAATTTGAGAGAGAGAGAGAGACATCAAATTTGAGAGGTAGAGAGAGACACCAAATTTGAGAGAGAGAGAGAGACCAAATTTGAGAGAGAGGGAGACATCATATTTGAGAGAGAGACACCAAATTTGAGAGAGAGAGAGAGACACCAAATTTGAGAGAGAGAGAGAGAGACACCAAATTTGAGAGAGAGAGAGAGACACCAAATTTGAGAGAGAGAGAGACACCATATTTGAGAGAGACACCAAATTTGAGAGAGAGAGAGAGAGAGACAACAAATTTGAGAGAGAGAGACACCAAATTTGAGAGAGAGAGAGACACCAAATTTGAGAGAGAGAGAGAGAGACACCAAAAAAGAGAGAGAGAGACCAAATTTTGAGAGAGAGAGACACCAAATTTGAGAGAGAGAGAGAGACACCAAATTTGAGAGAGACACCAAATTTGAGAGAGAGAGAGAGAGACACCAAATTTGAGAGAGAGAGACACCAAATTTGAGAGAGAGAGAGACACCAAATTTGAGAGAGAGAGAGACACCAAATTTGAGAGAGAGAGAGACACCAAATTTGAGAGAGAGAGAGAGACCAAATTTGAGAGAGAGAGACTTACACCAAATTTGAGAGAGAGAGACCAAATTTGAGAGAGAGGGAGACACCAAATTTGAGAGAGAGAGAGACACCAAATTTGAGAGAGAGAGACACTAAATTTGAGAGAGAGAGAGAGAGAGACACCAAGTTTGAGAGAGAGAGAGAGAGACACCAAATTTGAGAGAGAGAGACACCAAATTTGAGAGAGAGAGAGAGACACCAAATTTGAGAGAGAGAGACCAAATTTGAGAGAGAGAGACACCAAATTTGAGAGAGAGAGAGAGACACCAAATTTGAGAGAGAGAGAGACACCAAATTTGAGAGAGAGAGAGAGAGAGAGAGACACCAAATTTGAGAGGGAGAGAGAGAGACACCAAATTTGAGAGAGACACCAAATTTGAGAGAGAGAGAGAGACACCAAATTTGAGAGAGAGAGAGACCAAATTTGAGAGAGAGAGACCAAATTTGAGAGAGAGAGACACCAAATTTGAGAGAGAGGGAGAGACACCAAATTTGAGAGAGAGAGAGAGACACCAAATGAGAGAGAGAGAAACACCAAATTTGAGAGAGAGAGACACAAATTTGAGAGAGAGACACCAAATTTGAGAGAGAGAGAGAACACACAATTTGAGAGAGAGAGAAACACCAAATTTGAGAGAGACACCAAATTTGAGAGAGAGAGACCCAATTTGAAGAGAGAGAGACACCAAATTTGAGAGAGAGAGACACCAAATTTGAGAGAGAGAGAGACACACCAAATTTGAGAGAGAGAAGAGACAAAATTTGAGAGAGAGAGAGAGACACCAAGTTTGAGAGAGAGAGAGACACCAAATTTGAGAGAGAGAGAGAAAGCAAATTTGAGAGAGAGAGAGACTAAATTTGAGAGAGAGAGACTTACACCAAATTTGAGAGAGAGAGACCAAATTTGAGAGAGAGAGAGACACCAAATTTGAGAGAGAGAGACCAAATTTGAGAGAGAGAGAGAGACACCAAATTTGGGAGAGAGAGAGACACCAAATTTGAGAGAGAGAGACACCAAATTTGAGAGAGAGAGAGACACCAAATTTGAGAGAGAGAGAGAGAGACACCAAATTTGAGAGAGAGAGACACCAAATTTGAGAGAGAGAGAGACACCAAATTTGAGAGAGAGAGAGACACCAAATTTGAGAGAGAGAGAGACACCAAATTTGAGAGAGAGAGAGACACCAAATTTGAGAGAGAGAGACACCAAATTTGAGAGAGAGAGAGACACCAAATTTGAGAGAGAGAGAGACACCAAATTTGAGAGAGAGAGAGAGAGAGACACCAAATTTGAGAGAGAGAGACAGACACCAAATTTGAGAGAGAGAGACCAAATTTGAGAGAGAGAGAGACACCAAATTTGAGAGAGAGACACCAAATTTGAGAGAGAGAGAGAGAGACACAAAATTTGAGAGAGAGAGAGACACCAAATTTGAGAGAGAGAGAGAGAGACACCAAATTTGAGTGAGAGAGAGAGAGACAACAAATTTGAGAGAGAGAGAGAGACACCAAATTTGAGAGAGAGAGAGAGACACCAAATTTGAGAGAGAGAGAGACACCAAATTTGAGAGAGAGAGACACCAAATTTGAGAGAGAGAGACACCAAATTTGAGAGAGAGAGAGACACCAGATTTGAGAGAGAGAGACCCCAATTTGAGAGAGAGACACCAAATTTGAGAGAGAGAGACACCAAATTTGAGAGAGAGAGACACCAAATTTGAGAGAGAGAGAGACACCAAATTTGAGAGAGAGAGACACCAAATTTGAGAGAGATAGAGAAAGACACCAAATTTGAGAGAGAGACACCAAATTTGAGAGAGAGAGAGAGACACACACCAAATTTGAGAGAGAGAGAGACACCAAATTTGAGAGAGAGAGAGACCAAATTTGAGAGAGAGAGAGACCAAATTTGAGAGTGAGAGAGACACCAAATTTGAGAGAGAGAGAAAGAGACACCAAATTTGAGAGAGAGAGAGACACAGACACAAATTGAGAGAGAGAGAGACACCAAATTGGAGAGAGAGAGACAGACACCAAATTTGAGAGAGAGAGAGACACACTCCAAATTTGAGAGAGAGAGACACTAAATTTGAGAGAGAGAGACACCAAATTTGAGAGAGAGAGACACCAAATTTGTGAGAGAGAGAGAGAGACCAAATTTGAGAGAGAGAGACACCAAATTTGAGAGAGAGAGAGACCAAATTTGAGAGAGAGAGAGACACCATGTTTGAGAGAGACACCAAATTTGAGAGAGAGAGAGACACCAAATTTGAGAGAGAGACACCAAATTTGAGAGAGAGACACCAAATTTGAGAGAGAGAGAGACACCAAATTTGAGAGAGAGAGAGAGACAACAAATTTGAGAGAGAGAGAGAGAGACAGAGACCAAATTTGAGAGAGAGAGAGAGAGAGAGAGAGAGAGAGACACCAAATTTGAGAGAGAGAGAGACACCAAATTTGAGAGAGAGAGAGAGACACCAAATTTGAGAGAGAGAGAGAAAGAGAGACACCAAATTTGAGAGAGAGAGAGAGAGACACACCAAATTTGAGAGAGAGAGAGAGACCAAATTTGAGAGAGAGAGAGACCAAATTTGAGAGAGAGAGACACCAAATTTGAGAGAGAGAGACCAAATTTGAGAGAGATGGAGACACCATATTTGAGAGAGAGAGAGACACCAAATTTGAGAGAGAGAGAGAGACCAAATTTGAGAGAGAGAGACACCAAATTTGAGAGAGCGAGAGAGACCAAATTTGGGAAAGAGAGAGAGACACCAAATTTTTGAGAGAGAGACACCAAATTTGAGAGAGAGAGAGACACCAAATTTGAGAGAGAGAGAGAGACACCAAATTTGAGAGAGAGAGACACCAAATTTGAGAGAGAGAGAGACACCAAATTTGAGAGAGAGAGAGAGACACCAAATTTGAGAGAGAGAGAGAGACACCAAATTTGAGAGAGAGAGAGAGACACCAAATTTGAGAGAGAGAGAGAGAGACACACCAAATTTGAGAGAGAGAGAGAGACCAAATTTGAGAGAGAGAGACACAAATTTGAGAGAGAGAGACACCAATTTGAGAGAGAGAGACCAAATTTGAGAGAGAGAGAGACACAAAATTTGAGAGAGAGAGACACCAAATTTGAGAGAGAGAGAGAGACACCAAATTGAGAGAGAGAGACAGACCAAATTTGAGAGAGAGAGACACACCAAATTTGAGAGAGAGAGAACCAAATTTGAGAGAGAGAGACACCAAATTTGAGAGAGAGAGACACCAAATTTGAGAGAGAGAGAGACACCAAATTTGAGAGAGAGAGAGACCAAAATTTGAGAGAGAGAGACCAAATTTGAGAGAGAGGAGACACCAAATTTGAGAGAGAGAAAGAGACACCAAATTTGAGAGAGAGAGACACAGACACAAATTTGAGAGAGAGAGACAGACACCAAATTTGAGAGAGAAGAGGGACACCAAATTTGAGAGAGAGAGAGACACACAAAATTTGAGAGAGAGAGACACCAATTTTGAGAGAGAGAGACACCAAATTTGAGAGAGAGACACCAAATTTGAGAGAGAGACTTACACCAAATTTGAGAGAGAGAGACACCAAATTTGAGAGAGAGACACCAAATTTGAGAGAGAGACACCAATTTGAGAGAGACACCAAATTTGAGAGAGAGAGAGACACCAAATTTGAGAGAGAGACACCAAATTTGAGAGAGAGAGAACCCAAATTAGAGAGAGAGAGACACCAAATTTGAGAGAGAGAGAGAGACAACAAATTTGAGAGAGATAGAGAAAGACACCAAATTTGAGAGAGAGAGAGAGAGAGAAGAGAGACACCAAATTTGAGAGAGAGACACCAAATTTGAGAGAGAGAGATACACCAAATTTGAGAGAGAGAGAGAGACACCATATTGGAGAGAGAGAGAGAGAGACAGCAAATTTGGGAGAGAGAGAGAGAGACACACACCAAATTTGAGAGAGAGAGAGAAACCAAATTTAAGAGAGAGAGAGACACCAAATTTGAGAGAGAGAGAAGACCAAATTTGAGAGAGAGAGAGACACACCAAATTTGAGAGAGAGAGACACCAAATTTGAGAGAGAGAGACACCAAATTTGAGAGAGAGAGAGACACCAAATTTGAGAGAGAGAGAGAGAGAGAGAACAAATTTGAGAGAGAGAGAGAGAAAGAGAGACACCAAATTTGAGAGAGAGAGACACTAAATTTGAGAGAGAGAGAGACCAAATTTGAGAGTGAGAGAGAGGGACACCAAGTTTGAGAGAGAGAGACACCAAATTTGAGAGAGAGAGAGACACCAAATTTGAGGGAGAGAGAGAGACTAAATTTGAGAGAGAGAGACAGACCCAATTTGAGAGAGAGAGAGACACCAAATTTGAGAGAGAGAGACACCAAATTTGAGAGAGAGAGAGACACCAAATTTGAGAGAGAGAGAGAGACCAAATTTGAGAGAGAGAGAGAGAGACACCAAATTTGGAGAGAGAGAGAGACACCAAATTTGAGAGAGAGAGAGACCAAATTTGAGAGAGAGAGACACACCAAATTTGAGAGAGAGAGACCAAATTTGAGAGAGAGAGAGACACCAAATTTGAGAGAGAGACACCCAAATTTGAGAGAGAGAGAGAGAGACACCAAATTTGAGAGAGAGAGAGAACAAATTTGAGAGAGAGAGAGAGACACCAAATTTGAGAGAGAGAGAGAGAGACAACAAATTTGAGAGAGAGAGAGAGACACCAAATTTGAGAGAGAGAGAGACTATATTTGAGAGAGAGAGACTTACACCAAATTTGAGAGAGAGAGAGACACCAAATTTGAGAGAGAGAGAGAGACACCAAATTTGAGAGAGAGAGAGAGAGAGAGACACCAAATTTGAGAGAGAGACACCAAATTTGAGAGAGAGAGAGACACCAAATTTGAGAGAGAGAGAGACACCAAATTTGAGAGAGAGAGAGAGAGACACACCAAATTTGAGAGAGAGAGAGAGAGACCAAATTTGAGAGAGAGAGAGACCAAATTTGAGAGAGAGAGAGACACCAAATTTGAGAGAGAGAGACCAAATTTGAGAGAGAGAGACACCAAATTTGAGAGAGAGAGAGACACAGCAAATTTCAGAGAAGAGAGAGAGACACCAAATTTGAGAGAGAGAGAGAGAGACACCAAATTTGGGAGAGAGAGAGAGGGGCAAATTTGAGAGAGAAGAGAGACACCAAATTTGAGAGAGAGAGAGAAAGAGAGACACCAGATTTGAGAGAGAGAGACACTAAATTTGAGAGAGAGAGAGACACCAAATTTAGGAGAGAGAGAGGGACACCAAATTTGAGAGAGAGAGAGAGACACCAAATTTGAGAGAGAGAGAGAGAGACCAAATTTGAGTGAGAGAGACCAAATTTGAGAGAGAGAGACACCAAATTTGAGAGAGAGAGAGACACCAAATTTGAGAGAGAGAGAGAGAGAGACACCAAATTTGAGAGAGAGAGAGAGACACCAAATTTGAGAGAGAGAGAGAGACAAAATTGAGAGAGAGAGAGAGACACCAAATTTGAGAGAGAGAGACCAAAATTGAGAGAGAGGGAGACACCAAATTTGAGAGAGAGAGACACAAAATTTGAGAGAGAGAGAGACACCAAATTTGAGAGAGAGAGAGACCAAATTTGAGAGAGAGAGAGACCAAATTTGAGAGAGAGGGAGACACCATATTTGAGAGAGAGAGAAAGAGACACCAAATTTGAGAGAGAGAGAGACACAGACACAAATTTGAGAGAGAGAGAGAACACCAAATTTGAGAGAGAAGAGACACCAAATTTGAGAGAGAGAGAGACACACCAAATTTGAGAGAGAGAGACACCAAATTTGAGAGAGAGAGACACCAAATTTGAGAGAGAGAGAGAAATTTAGAAGAACCAAATTTGAGAGAGAGACACCAAATTTCAGAGAGAGAGAGAGACACCAAATTTGAGAGAGAGAGACAGACACCAAATTTGAGAGAGAGAGAGACACCAAATTTGAGAGAGAGAGAGAGACACCAAATTTGAGAGAGAGAGAGAGACACCAAATTTGAGAGAGAGAGAGACACCAATTTGGAGAGAGAGAGAGACACCAAATTTGAGAGAGAGAGACCAAATTTGAGAGAGAGAGACCAAATTTGAGAGAGAGAGAGACACCAAATTTGAGAGAGAGGGAGGGACACCAAATTTGAGAGAGAGAGAGAGACACCAAATTTGAGAGAGAGAGAGAGACACCAAATTTGAGAGAGACCAAATTTGAGAGAGAGACACCAAATTTGAGAGAGAGAGAGACACCAAATTTGAGAGAGAGAGAAACACCAAATTTGAGAGAGAGAGAGACCAAATTTGAGAGAGAGAGAAAGACACCAAATTGAGAGAGAGAGAGAGAGACACACCAAATTTGAGAGAGAGAGACCAAATTTGAGAGAGAGAGAGAGAGACACACACCAAATCTGAGAGAGAGAGAGACACCAAATTTGAGAGAGAGAGACCAAATTTGAGAGAGAGAGACCAAATTTGAGAGAGAGAGAGACACCAAATTTGAGAGAGAGGGAGAGACACCAAATTGGGGAGAGAGAGAGAGAGACACGAAATTTGGGAGAGAGAGAGAGACACCAAATTTGAGAGAGTGAGAGACACCAAATTTGAGAGAGAGGGAGACACCATATTTGAGAGACACCAAATTTGAGAGAGAGAGACACCAAATTTGAGAGAGAGACACCAAATTTGAGAGAGAGAGAGACACCAAATTTGAGAGAGAGAGACACCAAATTTGAGAGAGAGACACCAAATTTGAGAGAGAGACACCAATTTGAGAGAGAGAAAACCAAATTTGAGAGAGAGAGACACCAAATTTGAGAGAGAGACACCAAATTTGAGAGAGAGACACCAAATAGAGAGAGAGACACCAAATTTGAGAGAGAGAGAGAGACAACAAATTTGAGAGAGATAGAGAAAGACACCAAATTTGAGAGAGAGAGAGAGAGAGACACAGACACCAAATTTGAGAGAGAGACACCAAATTTGAGAGAGAGAGAGACACCAAATTTGAGAGAGAGAGAGAGACACCAAATTTGAGAGAGAGAGAGACACACCAAATTTGAGAGAGAGAGAGAGACACCAAATATGAGAGAGAGAGAGACCAAATTTGAGAGAGAGACACCAAATTGGAGAGAGAGAGACCAAAATTGAGAGAGAGAGGAGACACCAAATTTGAGAGAGAGAGAGACACCAAATTTGAGAGAGAGAGAGACACACCAAATTTGAGAGAGAGAGAGAGACCAAATTTGAGAGAGAGAGAGACCAAATTTGAGAGAGAGAGACACCAAATTTGAGAGAGAGAGACCAAATTTGAGAGAGAGGAGACACCAACTTTGAGAGAGAGAGAGACACCAAAATTGAGAGAGAGAGAGAGACACCAAATTTGAGAGAGAGAGAGACCAAATTTGAGAGAGAGAGACACCAAATTTGAGAGAGAGAGAGAGACCAAATTTGAGAGAGACACCAAATTTGAGAGAGAGACAGACAGACACCAAATTTGAGAGAGAGACAGACACCAAATTTGAGAGAGAGTGAGGGACACCAAATTTGAGAGAGAGAGAGAAACCAAATTTGAGACAGTGACAACAAATTTGAGAGAGACAGACACCAAATTTGAGAGAGAGAGAGACACCAAATTTGAGAGAGAGACACCAAATTTGAGAGAGAGAGAGAGAGACACCAAATTTGAGAGAGAGAGAGACACCAAATTTGAGAGAGAGAGACACCAAATTTGAGAGAGAGAGAGAGACACCAAATCTGAGAGAGAGACACCAAATTTGGGAGAGAGGGAGACACCAAATTTGAGAGAGAGACACCAAGTTTGAGAGAGAGAGAGAGAGAGAGACACCAAATTTGAGAGAGAGAGAGAGACACCAACTTTGAGAGAGAGAGAGAGACCAAATTTGAGAGAGAGAGTGAGGGACACCCAATTTGAGAGAGAGAGAGAGACACCAAATTTGAGAGAGAGAGAAAGAGACTAAATTTGAGAGAGAGAGACTTACACCAAATTTGAGAGAGAGACACCAAATTTGAGAGAGGGAGAGACACCAAATTTGAGAGAGATAGAGAAGGACACCAAATTTGAGAGAGAGAGAGAGACACCAAATTTGAGAGAGAGAGAGACACCAAATTTGAGAGAGAGAGAGACCCAAATTTGAGAGAGAGAGAGACACAAATTTGAGAGAGAGAGAGACACAAAATTTGAGAGAGAGGAGAGACACCAAATTTGAGAGAGAGAGAGAGACCAAATTTGAGAGAGAGAGACCAAATTTGAGAGAGAGAGAGAGACCCCAAATTTGAGAGAGAGAGAGAGACACCAAATTTGAGAGAGAGAGAGACCAAATTTGAGAGAGAGAGAGAGAGACACACACACAAATTTGAGAGAGAGAGACACACAAATTTGAGAGAGAGAGAGAGAGACAAAATTTGAGAGAGAGAGACACACCAAATTTGAGAGAGAGAGACACCAAATTTGAGAGAGAGAGAGAGACACCAAATTTGAGAGAGAGGGAGACACCAAATTTGAGAGAGAGAGAGACCAAATTTGAGAGAGAGAGACACCAAATTTGAGAGAGAGAGAGACACCAAACTTGAGAGAGAGAGAGACACCAAATTTGAGAGAGAGACACCAATTTTGAGAGAGAGACACCAAATTTGAGAGAGAGAGAAACCAAATTTGAAGAGAGAGAGACACCAAATTTGAGAGAGAGAGAGAGACCCAAATTGAGAGAGAGAGAGAGACACCAAATTTGAGAGAGAGAGACCAAATTTGAGAGAGAGACACCAAGTTTGAGAGAGAGAGAGACACCAAATTTGAGAGAGAGAGAGAGAGACACCAAATTTGAGAGAGAGAGACAACAAATTTGAGAGAGAGAGAGACACCAAATTTGAGAGAGAGAGAGGACACCAAATTTGAGAGAGACACCAAATTTGAGAGAGAGAGAGAGAGACACCAAATTTGAGAGAGAGAGACACCAAATTTGAGAGAGAGAGAGAGACACCAAATTTGAGAGAGAGAGACCAAATTTGAGAGAGAGAGACACCAAATTTGAGAGAGAGAGAGACACCAAATTTGAGAGAGAGAGAGAGACACCAAATTTGAGAGAGAGAGAGACACCAAATTTGAGAGAGAGAGAGACACCAAATTTGAGAGAGAGAGAGACACCAAATTTGAGAGAGAGAGAGAGCAAAAATTTGAGAGAGAGAGACACCAAATTTGAGAGAGAGAGACACCCAAATTTGAGAGAGAGAGAACCAAATTTGAGAGAGAGAGACACCAAATTTGAGAGAGAGAGACACCAAATTTTGAGAGAGAGACACCAAATTTGAGAGAGAGAGAGACACCAAATTTGAGAGAGAGAGACACCAAATTTGAGAGAGAGAGACACCAAATTTGAGAGAGAGAGAGAGACACCAAATTTGAGAGAGAGAGAGACACAAATTTGAGAGAGAGAGAGACACCAAATTTGAGAGAGAGAGAGACACCAATTTGAGAGAGAGAGAGACACCAAATTTGAGAGAGAGAGAGACACCAAATTTGAGAGAGAGAGAGACACCAATTTGAGAGAGAGACACCAAATTTGAGAGAGAGAGAGACACCAAATTTGAGAGAGAGACACCAAATTTGAGAGAGAGAGACACACCAAATTTGAGAGAGAGAGAGACACCAAATTTGAGAGAGAGAGACACCAAATTTGAGAGAGAGAGAGAGACACCAAATTTGAGAGAGAGAGAGAGAGAGAGACACCAAATTTGAGAGAGAGACACCAAATTTGAGAGAGAGAGAGACCAAATTTGAGAGAGAGAGAGACACCAAATTTGAGAGAGAGACACCAAATTTGAGAGAGAGAGAGACACCAAATTTGAGAGAGAGAGAGAGAGACACCAAATTTGAGAGAGAGAGAGAGACACCAAATTTGAGAGAGAGAGACACCAAATTTGAGAGAGAGAGACCAAATTTGAGAGAGAGACACCAAATTTGAGAGAGAGAGAGACACCAAATTTGAGAGAGAGAGAGACACCAAATTTGAGAGAGAGAGAGAGAGACACCAGAGAGAGAGAAGAAAAATTTGAGAGAGAGAGAGAAGACCAAATTTGAGAGAGAGAGAGAGACACCAAATTTGAGAGAGAGAGAGACCAAATTTGAGAGAGAGAGAGAGACACCAACCAAATTTGAGAGAGAGAGAGACACCAAATTTGAGAGAGAGAGAGAGAGACCAAATTTGAGAGAGAGAGAGAGACACCAAATTTGAGAGAGAGAGACACCAAATTTGAGAGAGAGAGAGAAACAAAATTCAATTTGAGAGAGAGAGAGACACCAAATTTGAGAGAGAGAGAGAGACACCAAATTTGAGAGAGAGAGAGACACCAAATTTGAGAGAGAGAGAGAGACACCAAATTTGAGAGAGAGAGAGAGAGAGAGACCAAATTTGAGAGAGAGAGAGAGACACCAACTTTGAGAGAGAGACTAAATTTGAGAGAGAGACACCAAATTTGAGAGGGATAGAGGGACACCAAATTTGAGAGAGAGAGAGAGACACCAAATTTGAGAGAGAGAGAGACACCAAATTTGAGAGAGAGAGACACCAAATTTGAGAGAGAGACACCAAATTTGAGAGAGAGAGAAACCAAATTTGAGAGAGAGAGAGACACCAAATTTGAGAGAGAGAGAGAGACACCAAATTTGAGAGAGAGAGAGACACCAAATTTGAGAGAGAGAGACACCAAATTTGAGAGAGAGAGACACCAAATTTGAGAGAGAGAGAGAGACACCAAATTTGAGAGAGAGAGAGACACCAAATTTGAGAGAGAGAGAGAGACACCAAATTTGAGAGAGAGAGACACCAAATTTGAGAGAGAGAGAGACACCAAATTTGAGAGAGAGAGACACCAAATTTGAGAGAGAGAGAGACACCAAATTTGAGAGAGACACCAAATTTGAGGGAGAGACACAAATTTGAGAGAGAGAGACACCAAATTTGAGAGAGAGAGACACCAACTTTGAGAGAGAGAGAGACACCAAATTTGAGAGAGAGAGAGACACCAAATTTGAGAGAGATAGAGAAAGACACCAAATTTGAGTGAGAGAGAGAGAGACACACCAAATTTGGGAGAGAGACACCCAATTTGAGAGAGAGAGAGAGACACACACCAAATTTGAGAGAGAGAGAGACACCAAATTTGAGAGAGAGAGAGACCAAAATTGAGAGAGAGAGACAAATTTGAGAGAGAGGGAGACACCAAATTTGAGAGAGAGAGAAAGAGACACCAAATTTGAGAGAGAGAGACACAGACACAAATTTGAGAGAGAGAGACAGACACCAAATTTGAGAGAGAAGAGAGACACCAAATTTGAGAGAGAGAGAACACAAAAAATGAATTTGAGAGAGAGAGACACCAAATTTGAGAGAGAGAGACACCAAATTTGAGAGAGAGACACCAAATTTGAGAGAGAGAGAGACACCAAATTTGAGAGAGAGAGACACCCAATTTGAGAGAGAGAGACACCAAATTTTGAGAGAGAGACACCAATTTGAGAGAGACACCAAATTTGAGAGAGAGAGACACCAAATTTGAGAGAGAGAGACACCAAATTTGAGAGAGAGACACCAAATTGTAGAGAGAGAGAGACACCAAATTTGAGAGAGAGAGAGAGACAACAAATTTGAGAGAGAGAGAGAGACACCAAATTTGAGAGAGAGAGAGAGAAGAGAAGAGAAGACACCAATTTGAGAGAGAGACACCAAATTTGAGAGAGAGAGACACCAAATTTGAGAGAGAGAGAGACACCAAATTTGAGAGAGAGAGACACCAAATTTGAGAGAGAGAGAGAGAGACACCAAATTTGAGAGAGAGAGACACCAAATTTGAGAGAGAGAGAGAGAGACCAAATTTGAGAGAGAGAGAGAGAGACACCAAATTTGAGAGAGAGAGAGAGACACCAAATTTGAGAGAGAGAGAGACTAAATTTGAGAGAGAGAGAGACACAAACCAAATTTGAGAGAGAGACACCAAATTTGAGAGAGAGAGAGAGACACCAAATTTGAGAGAGAGAGAGAGAGACACCAAATTTGAGAGAGAGAGAGAGACACCAATTTGAGAGAGAGAGACACCAAATTTGAGAGAGAGAGAGACACAACCAAATTAGAGAGAGAGAGACACCAAATTGAGAGAGAGAGAGAGACACCAAATTTGAGAGAGAGAGAGAGACCAAATTTGAGAGAGAGAGAGACCAAATTTGAGAGAGAGAGAGAGACACAAATTTGAGAGAGAGAGAGAGAGACCAAATTTGAGAGAGAGAGAGACCAAATTTGAGAGAGAGAGAGAGACAGACACCAAATTTGAGAGAGAGAGAGACACCAAATTTGAGAGAGAGAGAAAGAGACTAAATTTGAGAGAGAGAGAGACACCAAATTTGAGAGAGAGAGACACCAAATTTGAGAGAGAGAGAGAGAGAGACACCAAATTTGAGAGAGAGAGAGAGAGACCAAATTTGAGAGAGAGAGAGACACCAAATTTGAGAGAGAGAGCCACAAAATTTGAGAGAGAGAGAGACACCAAATTTGAGAGAGAGAGAGACACCAAATTTGAGAGAGAGACACCAAATTTGAGAGAGAGACAACCAAATTTGAGAGAGACACCAAATTTGAGAGAGAGAGAGACACAAATTTGAGAGAGAGAGAGACCAAATTTGAGAGAGAGAGAGAGACAACCAAATTTGAGAGAGAGAGACAAATTTGAGAGAGAGACACCAAATTAGAGAGAGAGAGAGACAAATTTGAGAGAGAGAGAGAGACACCAAATTTGAGAGAGAGAGACACCAAATTTGAGAGAGAGAGAGAGACACCAAATTTGAGAGAGAGAGAGACACCAAATTTGAGAGAGACACCAAATTTGAGAGAGAGAGAGAGAGACACCAAATTTGAGAGAGAGAGACACCAAATTTGAGAGAGAGAGAGAGACACCAAATTTGAGAGAGAGAGACCAAATTTGAGAGAGAGAGACACCAAATTTGAGAGAGAGAGAGACACCAAATTTGAGAGAGAGAGAGACACCAAATTTGAGAGAGAGAGAGAGACACCAAATTTGAGAGAGAGAGAGACAAGAACAAATTTGAGAGAGAGAGACACCAAATTTGAGAGAGAGACACCAAATTTGAGAGAGAGAGAGACACCAAATTTGAGAGAGAGACACCAAATTTGAGAGAGAGAGAGACACCAAATTTGAGAGAGAGAACAAATTTGAGAGAGAGAGACACCAAATTTGAGAGAGAGACACCAAATTTGAGAGAGAGAGACACCAAATTTGAGAGAGAGAGACACCAAATTTGAGAGAGAGAGACACCAAATTTGAGAGGGAGAGAGAGACACCAAATTTGAGAGAGAGAGAGACACCAAATTTGAGAGAGAGAGAGAGACACCAAATTTGAGAGAGAGAGACACCAAATTTGAGAGAGAGAGAGACACCAAATTTGAGAGAGAGAGAGACACCAAATTTGAGAGAGAGAGAGACACCAAATTTGAGAGAGAGACACCAAATTTGAGAGAGAGACACCAAATTTGAGAGAGACACCAAATTTGAGAGAGAGAGACACCAAATTTGAGAGAGAGAGAGACACACCAATTTGAGAGAGAGAGACACCAAATTTGAGAGAGATAGAAAGACACCAAATTTGAGAGAGAGAGAGAGAGAGACACACCAAATTTGAGAGAGAGACACCAAATTTGAGAGAGAGAGAGACTAAATTTGAGAGAGAGAGACTTACACCAAATTTGAGAGAGAGAGAGAGAGACACCAAATTTGAGAGAGAGAGAGAGACACCAAATTTGAGAGAGAGAGAGAGACACCAAATTTGAGAGAGAGAGAGACACCAAATTTGAGAGAGAGAGACACCAAATTTGAGAGAGAGAGACACCAAATTTGAGAGAGAGAGAGACACCAAATTTGAGAGAGAGAGAGACACCAAATTTGAGAGAGAGAGAGAGACACCAAATTTGAGAGAGAGAGAGAGACCAAATTTGAGAGAGAGAGAGAGACTAAATTTGAGAGAGAGAGAGAGAGCCAAATTTGAGAGAGAGAGAGACACCAAATTTGAGAGAGAGAGAGACCAAATTTGAGAGAGAGAGAGAGACACACAACCAAATTTGAGAGAGAGAGAGACACCAATTTGAGAGAGAGAGAGAGAGACCAAATTTGAGAGAGAGAGAGACACACCAAATTTGAGAGAGAGAGACACCAAATTTGAGAGAGAGAGACCAAATTTGAGAGAGAGAGAGACACCAAATTTGAGAGAGAGAGAGACACCAAATTTGAGAGAGAGAGAGACACCAAATTTGAGAGAGGGAGACACCAAATTTGAGAGAGAGAGAGAGAGAGAGCAAATTTGAGAGAGAGAGCTAGAGACACCAAATTTGAGAGAGAGAGACTAAATCTGAGAGAGAGACACCAAATTTGAGAGAGAGAGAGACACCAAATTTGAGAGAGAGAGAGAGACACCAAATTTGAGAGAGAGAGAGACACCAAATTTGAGAGAGAGAGAGACAGCAAATTTGAGAGAGAGAGAGACACCAAATTTGAGAGAGACACCAAATTTGAGAGAGAGAGAGACACCAAATTTGAGAGAGACACCAAATTTGAGAGAGAGTGAGGCACCAAATTTGAGAGAGAGAGAGAGAGACCAAATTTGAGAGAGAGAGACACCAAATTTGAGAGAGAGAGAGAGACACCAAATTTGAGAGAGAGAGAGACACCAAATTTGAGAGAGAGAGA
The DNA here is from genome assembly GCF_017639515.1 of Carcharodon carcharias. Taxonomy (NCBI): domain Eukaryota; kingdom Metazoa; phylum Chordata; class Chondrichthyes; order Lamniformes; family Lamnidae; genus Carcharodon; species Carcharodon carcharias. The sequence continues at coordinate 60,645,523 of NC_054482.1, read as the reverse complement.
GAGACACCAAATTTGAGAGAGAGAGAGACACCAAATTTGAGAGAGAGAGACACCAAATTTGAGAGAGAGAGACACCAAATTTGAGAGGAGAGAGACACCAAATTTGAGAGAGAGAGACACCCAAATTTGAGAGAGACACCAAATTTGAGAGAGACACCAAATTTGAGAGAGAGAGAGACACCAAATTTGAGAGAGAGAGAGACACCAAATTTGAGAGAGAGAGACACCAAATTTGAGAGAGAGAGAGAAAGACACCAAATTTGAGAGAGAGAGAGAGAGACACACCAAATTTGAGAGAGAGAGAAACCAAATTTGAGAGAGAGAGAGAGACACACCAAATTAGAGAGAGAGAGACACCAAATTTGAGAGAGAGAGAGACCAAATTTGAGAGAGAGAGACCAAATTTGAGAGAGAGGGAGACACCAAATTTGAGAGAGAGAGAAAGAGACACCAAATTTGAGAGAGAGAGACACAGACACAAATTTGAGAGAGAGAGACAGACACCAAATTTGAGAGAGAGAGGGACACCAAATTTGAGAGAGAGAGAGAGACACACCAATTTGAGAGAGAGAGACACCAAATTTGAGAGAGAGAGACACCAAATTTGAGAGAGAGACACCAAATTTGAGAGAGAGAGAGACACCAAATTTGAGAGAGAGAGACACCAAATTTGAGAGAGAGACAACCAAATTTGAGAGAGAGACACCAATTTGAGAGAGACACCAAATTTGAGAGAGAGAGACACCAAATTTGAGAGAGAGACACCAATTTGAGAGAGAGACACCAAATTAGAGAGAGAGAGACACCAAATTTGAGAGAGAGAGAGAGACCACAATTTGAGAGAGAGAGAGAAAGACACCAAATTTGAGAGAGAGAGAGAGAGAGAGACACAGACACCAAATTTGAGAGAGAGACACCAAATTTGAGAGAGAGAGAGACACCAAAGAGAACCAAATTTGAGAGAGAGAGAGACACCAAATTTGAGAGAGAGAGAGAGAGAGACACACCAAATTGAGAGAGAGAGAGAGACCAAATTTGAGAGAGAGAGAGACCAAATTTGAGAGAGAGAGACACCAAATTTGAGAGAGAGAGACCAAAATTTGAGAGAGAGAGACACCAAATTGAGAGAGAGAGAGACACCAAATTTGAGAGAGAGAGAGAGAGACACCAAATTTGAGAGAGAGAGAGAGACCAAATTTGAGAGAGAGACACCAAATTTGAGAGAGAGAGGGACACCAAATTTGAGAGAGAGAGAGACAGACACCAAATTTGAGAGAGAGAGACACCAAATTTGAGAGAGAGTGAGAGACACCAAATTTAAGGGAGAGAGTGAGGGACACCAAATTTGGGAAAGAGAGAGAGACACCAAATTTTTGAGAGAGAGAGAGACACCAAATTTGAGAGAGAGAGCCACCAAATTTGAGAGAGAGAGAGACACCAAATTTGAGAGAGAGAGGGACACCAAATTTCAGAGAGAGAGAGAGACACCAAATTTGAGAGAGAGAGAGAGACACCAAATTTGAGAGAGAGAGAGAGACTAAATTTGAGAGAGAGAGACTTACACCAAATTTGAGAGAGAGACACCAAATTTGAGAGAGAGGGAGACACCCAATTTTGAGAGAGAGACACCAATTTGAGAGAGAGAGAGAGAGACACCAAATTTGAGAGAGAGAGAGAACCAAATTTGAGAGAGAGAGAGAGAGACCAAATTTGAGTGAGAGAGAGAGAGACAAAAATTTGAGAGAGAGAGAGAGACACCAAATTTGAGAGAGAGAGAGACTAAATTTGAGAGAGAGACTTACACCAAATTTGAGAGAGAGACACCAAATTTGAGAGAGAGACACCAAATTTGAGAGAGAGAGAGAGACACCAAATTTGAGAGAGAGAGAGAAAGACACCAAATTTGAGAGAGAGAGACACCAAATTTGAGAGAGAGACACCAAATTTGGGAGAGAGAGAGACACCAAATTTGAGAGAGAGAGAGACACCAAATTTGAGAGAGAGGGAGAGACACCAAATTTGTGAGAGAGAGAGAGACACCCAATTTGAGAGAGAGGGACCAAATTTGAGTGAGAGAGAGAGAGAGCCACCATTTGAGAGAGAGAGAGAGAGACCAAATTTGAGAGAGAGAGAGACACAAATTTGAGAGAGAGAGAGAGACACACCAAAATTTGAGAGAGAGAGAGACACACCAAATTTGAGAGAGAGAGAGAAAGAGACCAAATTTGAGAGAGAGAGACTTACACCAAATTTGAGAGAGAGAGACACCAAATTGAGAGAGAGAGAGAGACACCAAATTTGAGAGAGAGAGAGAGAGACCAAATTTGAGAGAGAGAGACACCAAATTTGAGAGAGAGAGACACCAAATTTGAGAGAGAGAGACACCAAATTTGAGAGAGAGAGAGAGACACCAAATTTGAGAGAGAGAGACCCAAATTTGAGAGAGAGACACCAAATTTGAGAGAGACACCAAATTTGAGAGAGAGAGAGAGACCAAATTTGAGAGAGAGAGAGACACCAAATTTGAGAGAGAGAGAGAGACACCAACTTTGAGAGAGAGACTAAATCTGAGAGAGAGACATCAAATTTGAAAGAGAGAGAGACACCAAATTTGAGAGAGAGAGAGAGACACCAAATTTGAGAGAGAGACACCAAATTTGAGAGAGAGAGAGACACCAAATTTGAAGGAGAGAGAGAGACACCAAATTTGAGAGAGACACCAAATTTGAGAGAGAGAGAGAGAGACACCAAATTTGAGAGAGAGAGAGACACCAAATTTGAGAGAGAGAGAGTGAGACACCAAATTTGGGAGAGAGAGACTAAATTTGAGAGAGAGAGACAACCAAATTTGAGAGAGAGAGAGAGACACCAAATTTGAGAGAGAGAGACACCAAATTTGAGAGAGAGAGAGAGACACCAAATTTGAGAGAGAGGGACTTACACCAAATTTGAGAGAGAGAGACACCAAATTTGAGAGAGAGAGAAACACCAAACTTGAGAGAGAGAGAGACACCAAATTTGAGAGAGGGACACCAAATTTGAGAGAGAGACACCAAATTTGAGAGAGAGAACCAAATTTGAGAGAGAGAGACACCAAATTTGAGAGAGAGACACCAAATTTGAGAGAGAGAGAGACACCAAATTTTGAGAGAGAGAGACACCAAATTTGAGAGAGAGAGACACCAAATTTGAGAGAGAGAGAGAGACACAAATTTGAGAGAGAGACACCAAATTTGAGAGAGAGAGAGAGACACCAAATTTGAGAGAGAGAGAGACACCAAATTTGAGAGAGAGAGACACCAAATTTGAGAGAGAGAGACACCAAATTTGAGAGAGAGTGAGACACCAAATTTGAGAGAGTGACACCAAATTTGAGAGACAGACGCCAAATTTGAGAGAGAGAGAGACACCAAATTTGAGAGAGAGACACCAAATTTGAGAGAGAGAGACACCAAATTTGAGAGAGAGAGAGAAAGACACCAAATTTGAGAGAGAGAGAGAGAGAGAGAGACACACCAAATTTGAGAGAGAGACACCAAATTTGAGAGAGAGAGAGAGACACACACCAAATCTGAGAGAGAGAGAGACACCAAATTTGAGAGAGAGAGAGACCAAATTTGAGAGGGAGAGACCAAATTTGAGAGAGACACCAAATTTGAGAGAGAGAGACACCAAATTTGAGAGAGAGACACCAAATTTGAGAGAGAGAGAGACACCAAATTTGAGAGAGAGAGACACCAATTTTGAGAGAGGGAGAGACCAAATTGAGAGAGAGAGAGACACCAAATTTCAGAGAGAGAGAGACACCAAATTTGAGAGAGAGAGAGAGACACCAAATTTGAGAGAGAGAGAGACACCAAATTTGAGAGAGAGAGACACCAAATTTGAGAGAGAGAGACACCAAATTTGAGAGAGAGAGACACCAAATTTGAGAGAGAGACACCAAATTTGAGAGAGAGACACCAAATTTGAGAGAGAGACACCAAATTTGAGAGAGAGAGACACCAAATTTGAGAGAGAGAGAGACACCAAATTTGAGAGAGAGAGACACCAAATTTGAGAGAGAGAGAGAGACACCAAATTTGAGAGAGAGAGAGAGAGACACACCAAATTTGAGAGAGAGAGAAACCAAATTTGAGAGAGAGAGAGAGACACACACCAAATTTGAGAGAGAGAGAGACACCAAATTTGAGAGAGAGAGAGACCAAATTTGAGAGAGAGAGACCAAAATTGAGAGAGAGAGAGACACCAAATTTGAGAGAGAGAGAGAGACACCAAATTTGAGAGAGAGAGAGACACAGACACAAATTGAGAGAGAGAGACAGACACCAAATTTGAGAGAGAAGAGAGACACCAAATTTGAGAGAGAGAGAGAGACACCAAATTTGAGAGAGAGAGACACAAAATTTGAGAGAGAGAGACACCAAATTTGAGAGAGAGACACCAAATTTGAGAGAGAGAGAAACACCAAATTTGAGAGAGAGAGACACCAAATTTGAGAGAGAGACACCAAATTTGAGAGAGAGAGACCAATGAGAGAGACACCAAATTTGAGAGAGAGAGAGACACCAAATTTGAGAGAGAGACAACCAATTTGAGAGAGAGACACAAATTTGAGAGAGAGAGACACCAAATTTGAGAGAGAGAGAGAGACACCAAATTTGAGAGAGAGAGAGAAAGACACCAATTTGAGAGAGAGAGAGAAGACACACACCAAATTTGAGAGAGAGACACCAAATTTGGGAGAGAGAGAGACACCAAATTTGAGAGAGAGAGAGAGACACCAAATTTGAGAGAGAGAGAGAGAGAGACACACCAATTTGAGAGAGAGAGAGAGACCAAATTTTGAGAGAGAGAGAGACCAAATTTGAGAGAGAGAGAGACACCAAATTTGAGAGAGAGAGACCAAATTTGAGAGAGAGAGAGACACCAAATTTGAGAGAGAGAGAGACACACCAAATTTGAGAGAGAGGGAGACACCAAATTTGAGAGAGAGAGAGAGACCAAATTTGAGAGAGAGAGACACCAAATTTGAGAGAGAGAGAGAGACCAAATTTGAGAGAGAGAGAGAGAGACACCAAATTGGAGAGAGAGAGAGACACCAAATTTGAGAGAGAGAGAGACACCAAATTTAAGAGAGAGAGTGAGGGACACCAAATTTGAGAGAGAGAGAGAGACAACAAATTTTTGAGAGAGAGAGAGACACCAAATTTGAGAGAGAGAGACACCAAATTTGAGAGAGAGAGAGACACCAAATTTGAGAGAGAGAGAGAGACCAAATTTGAGAGAGAGAGAGAGAGAGAGACACCAAATTTGGGAGAGAGAGAGACACCAAATTTGAGAGAGAGAGACAGACTAAATTTGAGAGAGAGAGACTTACACCAAATTTGAGAGAGAGAGACCAAATTTGAGAGAGAGGGAGACACCAATTTGAGAGAGAGACACCAAATTTGAGAGAGAGAGAGACACCAAATTTGAGAGAGAGAGAGACCAAATTTGAGAGAGAGAGAGACCAAATTTGAGAGAGAGGAAGACACCAAATTTGAGAGAGAGAGAAAGAGACACCAAATTTGAGAGAGAGAGAGACACAGACACGAATTTGAGAGAGAGAGACAGACACCAAATTTGAGAGAGAGAGAGAGACACCAAATTTGAGAGAGAGAGAGAGACACCAAATTTGAGAGAGAGAGACACCAAATTTGAGAGAGAGAGAGACACCAAATTTGAGAGAGAGAGACACCAAATTTGAGAGAGAGACACCAATTTTGAGAGAGACACCAAATTTGAGAGAGAGAGAGACACCAAATTTGAGAGAGAGAGAGACACCAATTTGAGAGAGAGACACCCAATTTGAGAGAGAGAGACACAAATTTGAGAGAGAGAGAGAGACAACAAATTTGAGAGAGAGAGAGAAAGACACCAAATTTTGAGAGAGAGAGAGACACACAAAATTTGAGAGAGAGAGACAACCAAATTTGAGAGAGAGGAGAGACACCAAATTTGAGAGAGAGAGAGACACCAAATTTGAGAGAGAGAGAGAGACACCAAATTTGAGAGAGAGAGAGAGACACACCAAATTTGAGAGAGAGAGAGACACCAAATTTGAGAGAGAGAGAGAGAGACACCAAATTTGAGAGAGAGAGAGACACCAAATTTGAGAGAGAGAGAGACACCAAATTTGAGAGAGAGAGAGAGACCAAATTTGAGAGAGAGAGACACCAAATTTGAGACAGAGGGAGAGACACCAAATTTGAGGGAGAGAGAGACACCAAATTTGAGAGAGAGAGAGAGAGACACCAAATTTGAGAGAGAGGGAGACACCAAATTTGAGAGAGAGAGACGACCAAATTTGAGAGAGAGAGAGAGACACCAAATTTGAGAGAGAGAGAGACACCAAATTTGAGAGAGAGAGACACCAAATTTGAGAGAGAGAGAGACACCAAATTTAAGGGAGAGAGTGAGGGACACCAAATTTGAGAGAGAGAGAGAGACACCAAATTTGAGAGAGAGAGAGAGACACCAAATTTGAGAGAGAGAGACACCAAATTTGAGAGAGAGAGAGACACCAAATTTGAGAGAGAGAGAGAGACCAAATTTGAGAGAGAGAGAGAGACACCAAATTTGAGAGAGAGAGTGAGGGACACCAAATTTGAGAGAGAGAGAGAGACCAAATTTGAGAGAGAGAGACCACCAATTTGAGAGAGAGAGAGACCAAATTTGAGAGAGAGAGAGACACCAAATTTGAGAGAGAGAGACACCAAATTTGAGAGAGAGAGAGAGACACAAATTTGTGAGAGAGAGAGAGAGACACACCAAATTTGAGAGAGAGAGACACCAAATTTGAGAGAGAGAGAGAGACACACACCAATTTGAGAGAGAGAGAGACACCAAATTTGAGAGAGAGAGAGACAAATTTGAGAGAGAGAGACCAAATTTGAGAGAGAGAGAACACAAATTTGAGAGAGAGAGAGAGACACCAAATTTGAGAGAGAGAGAGAGACAGACACCAAATTTGAGAGAGAGAGAGAGACACCAAATTTGAGAGAGAGAGACCAAATTTGAGAGAGAGAGACCAAATTTGAGAGAGAGAGACACCAAATTTGAGAGAGAGAGACACCAAATTTGAGAGAGAGAGACACCAAATTTGAGAGAGAGAGAGACACCAAATTTGAGAGAGAGAGAGACACCAAATTTGAGAGAGACACCAAATTTGAGAGAGAGAGACACCAAATTTGAGAGAGACACCAAATTTGAGAGAGAGAGAGACACCAAATTTGAGAGAGAGACACCAAATTTGAGAGAGAGAGACACCAAATTTGAGAGAGAGAGACACCAAATTTGAGAGAGAGAGAGAGACACCAAATTTGAGAGAGAGAGAGAAAGACACCAAATTTGAGAGAGAGAGAGAGAGACACAAACACCAAATTTGAGAGAGAGACACCAAATTTGAGAGAGAGAGAGACACCAAATTTGAGAGAGAGAGAGAGACCCAAATTTGAGAGAGAGAGAGAAGACACACCAAATTTGAGAGAGAGAGAGAGACCAAATTTGAGAGAGAGAGAGACACAAATTTGAGAGAGAGAGACAAACCAAATTTGAGAGAGAGAGACCAAATTTGAGAGAGAGGTGACACCAAATTTGAGAGAGAGAGAGACACCAAATTTGAGAGAGAAGAGAGACACCAAATTTGAGAGAGAGAGAGAGACCAAATTTGAGAGAGAGAGAGAGACACCAAATTTGAGAGAGAGAGAGAGACACCAAATTTGAGAGAGAGAGGGAGACACCAAATTTGAGGGAGAGAGACACCAAATTTGAGAGAGAGAGAGACACCAAATTTAAGGAGAGAGTGAGGGACACCAAATTTGAGAGAGAGAGAGACACCAAATTTGAGAGAGAGAGAGACACCAAATTTGAGAGAGAGAGACAACAAATTTGAGAGAGAGAGAGACACCAAATTTGAGAGAGAGAGAGACACCAAATTTGAGAGAGAGAGAGAGAGAGACACCAAATTTGGGAGAGAGAGAGACACCAAATTTGAGAGAGAGAGAGACACCAAATTTGAGAGAGAGAGAGACACAAAATTAGGGAGAGAGAGAGAGACCAAATTTGAGAGAGAGAGAGACACCAAATTTGAGAGAGAGACACCAAATTTGAGAGAGAGAGAGAGAGAGAGACACCAAATTTGAGAGAGAGAGAGACACCAAATTTGAGAGAGTGAGAGACACCAAATTTGAGAGAGAGAGAGAGACACCAAATTTGAGAGAGAGAGAGAGACACCAAATTTGAGAGAGAGAGAGACTAAGTTTGAGAGAGAGAGACTTACACCAAATTTGAGAGAGAGACACCAAATTTGAGAGAGAGAGAGAGACACCAAATTTGAGAGAGAGAGAGAGACACCAAATTTGAGAGAGAGAGAGACACCAAATTTGAGAGAGAGAGACACCAAATTTGAGAGAGAGACACCAAATTTGAGAGAGAGAGACACCAAATTTGAGAGAGAGAGAGACACCAAATTTGAGTGAGAGAGAGACACCAAATTTAGGAGAGAAAGACCAAATTTGAGAGAGAGCGACCAAATTTGAGAGAGAGAGAGAGACACCAAATTTGAGAGAGAGAGAGAAACACCAAATTTGAGATAGAGAGAAACCAAATTTGAGAGAGAGAGAGAGACACACCAAATTTGAGAGAGAGAGACGACACACAATTTGAGAGAGAGAGAGAGACACAATTTGAGAGAGAGAGACTTCACCAAATTTGAGAGAGAGAGACACCAAATTTGAGAGAGAGAGAGAGACACCAATTTGAGAGAGAGAGAGAGACACCAAATTTGAGAGAGAGAGACACCAAATTTGAGAGAGAGAGAGACACCAAATTTTGGAGAGAGAGAGACACCAAATTTGAGAGAGAGAGAGAGAGACACCAAATTTGAGAGAGAGACACCAAATTTGAGAGAGAGAGACACCAAATTTGAGAGAGACACCAAATTTGAGACAGAGAGAGAGACTAAATTTGAGAGAGAGAGAAGACACCAAATTTGAGAGAGAGAGAGAGAGACACCAAATTTGAGAGAGAGAGACAAAATTGAGAGAGAGAGATCAAAATTGAGAGGGAGAGAGAGACACCAAATTTGAGAGAGAGAGAGAGAGACACCAAATTTGAGAGAGAGAGACAACCAAATTTTGAGAGAGAGAGACACCAAATTTGAGGGAGAGAGAGAGGGACCCAAATTTGAGAGAGACACCAAATTTGAGAGAGAGAAGAGAGACACCAATTTTGAGAGAGAGACACCAAATTTGAGAGAGAGAGAGAGACACCCAATTTGAGAGAGAGAGACCAAATTTGAGAGAGAGAGACACCAAATTTGAGAGAGAGAGACACCAAATTTGAGAGAGAGAGAGACACCAAATTTGAGAGAGAGAGAGAGACACAAATTTGAGAGAGAGAGAGACAGACAAATTTGAGAGAGAGAGACACCAAATTTGAGAGAGAGACACCAAATTTGAGAGAGAGAGAGACACCAAATTTGAGAGAGAGACCACCAAATTGAGAGAGAGACACCAAATTTGAGAGAGACACCAAATTTGAGAGAGAGAGACACCAAATTTGAGAGAGAAGAGACACCAAATTTGAGAGAGAGAGATACACCCAAATTTGAGAGAGAGAGAGACACCAAATTTGAGAGAGAGAGAGACACCAAATTTGAGAGAGAGAGACGAGACGACCCAAATTTGAGAGAGAGGAGACACAAATTTGAGAGAGAGGAGAGACTACCAAATTTGAGAGAGAGAGACAACAAATTTGAGAGCGAGAGACACCAAATTTTGAGAGAGAGAGACACCAAATTTGAGAGGGAGAGAGACACCAAATTTGAGAGAGAGAGACACCAAATTTGAGAGAGAGAGAAACCAAATTTGAGAGAGAGAACCAAATTTGAGAGAGAGAGACACCAAATTTGAGAGAGAGAGAGAGAGACACCAAATTTGAGAGAGAGAGACACCAAATTTGAGAGAGAGAGAGAAAGACACCAAATTGAAGAGAGAGAGAGAGAGAGACACCAAATTTGAGAGAGAGACACCAAATTTGAGAGAGAGAGAGAGACACACCAAATTTGAGAGAGAGAGAGACACCAAATTTGAGAGAGAGAGAGACCAAATTTGAGAGAGAGAGACCAAATTTGAGAGAGAGAACCAAATTTGAGAGAGAGAGACACACAAATTTGAGAGAGAGACACCAAATTTGAGAGAGAGAGAGACACCAAATTTGAGAGAGAGAGACACCAAATTTGAGAGAGAGAGACACCAAATTTAGAGAGAGAGAGAGACACCAAATTGAGAGAGAGAGAGACACCAAATTTGAGAGAGAGAGAGAGACACCAAATTTGAGAGAGAGAGAGCACCAAATTTGAGAGAGAGAGACACCAAATTTGAGAGAGAGAGACACCAAAATTGAGAGAGAGAGAGACACCAAATTTGAGAGAGAGAGACCCCAAATTTGAGAGAGAGACACCAAATTTGAGAGAGACAAACCAATTTGAGTGAGAGAGAGACACCAAATTTGAGAGAGAGAGAGACACCAAATTTGAGAGAGAGAGAGAGAGGCACCAAATTTCAGAGAGAGAGAGAGAGACACCAAATTTGAGAGAGAGAGAGAGAGAGACACCAAATTTGAGAGAGAGAGAGACCAAATTTGAGAGAGAGAGAGAGACACACACCAAATTTGAGAGAGAGAGAGACACCAAATTTGAGAGAGAGAGAGACCAAATTTGAGAGAGAGAGACCAAATTTGAGAGAGAGGGAGACACCAAATTTGAGAGAGAGAGAAAGAGACACCAAATTTGAGAGAGAGAGAGACACAGACACAAATTTGAGAGAGAGAGACAGACACCAAATTTGAGAGAGAAGAGACACCAAATTTGAGAGAGAGAGAGACACACCAAATTTGAGAGAGAGAGACACAAATTTGAGAGAGAGAGACACCAAATTTGAGAGAGAGACACCAAATTTGAGAGAGAGGACACACAAATTTGAGAGAGAGAGACACCCAAATTTGAGAGAGAGACACCAAATTGAGAGAGAGAGACACCAATTTGAGAGAGACAACCAAATTTGAGAGAGAGAGAGACACCAAATTTGAGAGAGAGACACCAAATTTGAGAGAGAGAGAACAACACTAAAGAGAGAGAGAGACACCAAATTTGAGAGAGAGAGAGAGACAACAAATTTGAGAGAGATAGAGAAAGACACCAAATTTGAGAGAGAGAGAGAGAGACACACACACCAAATTTGAGAGAGAGACAACCAAATTTGAGAGAGAGAGAGACACCAAATTTGAGAGAGAGGAGAGGAGACACCAAATTTGAGAGAGAGAGAGAGACACACCAAATTGAGAGAGAGAGAGAGACCAATTTGAGAGAGAGAGACCAAATTTGAGAGAGAGAGAGACACCAAATTTGAGAGAGAGAGACAAATTTGAGAGAGAGGAGACACCAAATTTGAGAGAGAGAGAGACACCAAATTTGAGAGAGAGAGAGAGACACCAAATTTGAGAGAGAGAGAGAGACCAAATTTGAGAGAGAGAGACACCAAATTTGAGAGAGAGAGACCAAATTTGAGAGAGAGAGAGACAGACACCAAATTTGAGAGAGACAGACACCAAATTTGAGAGAGAGAGAGACACCAAATTAAGGAGAGAGTGAGGACACCAAATTTGAGAGAGAGAGAGAGACACCAAATTTTTGAGAGAGAGAGAGACACCAAATTTGAGAGAGAGAGACACCAAATTTGAGAGAGAGAGAGACACCAAATTTGAGAGAGAGAGAGAGACCAAATTTGAGAGAGAGAGAGAGAGAAAGACCACCAAATTTGGGAGAGAGAGAGAGACACCAAATTTGAGAGAGAGAGACAGACTAAATTTGAGAGAGAGAGACTTACACCAAATTTGAGAGAGAGAGACCAAATTTGAGAGAGAGAGACACCAAATTTGAGAGAGAGACACCAAATTTGAGAGAGAGAGAGACACCAAATTTGAGAGAGAGAGAGAGACCAAATTTGAGAGGGAGAGACCAAATTTGAGAGAGAGAGAGACACCAAATTTGAGAAGAGAGAAGACACCAAATTTGAGAGAGAGAGAGACAGACACAAATTTGAGAGAGAGAGAGAGACACCAAATTTGAGAGAGAGAGAGAAAGAGAGACACCAAATTTGAGAGAGAGAGAGACACCAAATTTGAGAGAGAGAGACACCAAATTTGAGAGAGAGAGAGACACCAAATTTGAGAGAGAGACACCAAATTTGAGAGAGAGAGAGACACCAAATTTGAGAGAGAGACACCAAATTTGAGAGAGAGAGAGAACCAAACTTGAGAGAGAGAGAGACACCAAATTTGAGAGAGAGACACCAAATTTGAGAGAGAGACACCAAATTTGAGAGAGAGAGACACCAAATTTGAGAGAGAGAGAGAGACACCAAATTTGAGAGAGAGAGAGACACCAAATTTGAGAGAGAGAGAGAGACACACCAAATTTGAGAGAGAGACACCAAATTTGAGAGAGAGAGAGAGAGAGAGAGAGAGAGAGACACCAAATTTGAGAGAGAGAGAGAGAGACACCAAATTTGAGAGAGAGAGAGAGACACCAAATTTGAGAGAGAGAGAGAGACCAAATTTGAGAGAGAGAGAGAGACACCAAATTTGAGAGAGAGAGAGAGACACCAAATTTGAGAGAGAGAGAGACACAAAATTAGGGAGAGAGAGAGAGACCAAATTTGAGAGAGAGAGACACAAATTTGAGAGAGAGGAACAAAAAACCAAATTTGAGAGAGAGAGAGACACCAAATTTGAGAGAGAGAGAGAGAGACACCAATTTGAGAGAGAGAGAGAACCAAATTTGAGAGAGAGAGAGAAACCAAATTTGAGAGAGAGAGAGAGACAAATTTGAGAGAGAGAGAGAGAGACACCAAATTTGAGAGAGAGAGACACCAAATTTGAGAGAGAGAGAGACACCAAATTTGAGAGAGAGAGTGAGACACCAAATTTGAGAGAGAGAGAGAGACACCAAATTTGTGAGAGAGAGAGACACCAAATTTGAGAGAGAGAGACACAAAATTTGAGAGAGAGAGAGACACCAAAATTGAGAGAGAGAGAGAGACACCAAATTTGAGAGAGAGAGAGAGAGAGACACCAAATTTGAGAGAGAGGGAGAAACCAAATTTGAGAGAGAGAGAGAGACCAATTTTGAGAGAGTGAGACACACCAAATTGAGAGAGAGAGACCAAATTTGAGAGAGAGGGAGACACACAAATTTGAGAGAGAGAGACACCAAATTTGAGAGAGAGAGAAGACACAAATTTGAGAGAGAGAGAGACCAAATTTGAGAGAGAGAGAGACCCAAATTTGAGAGAGAGAGAGAGAGACAACAAATTTGAGAGAGAGAGAGAGAGACACAAATTTGAGAGAGAGAGAGACCAAATTTGAGTGAGAGAGAGACAGACACCAAATTTGAGAGAGAGAGACACCAAATTTGAGAGAGAGAGAGAGACACCAAATTTGAGAGAGAGAGAGAGAGACACCAAATTTGAGAGAGAGAGAGAGACACCAAATTTGAGAGAGAGAGAGAGACAGCAAATTTCAGAGAGAGAGAGACACCAAATTTGAGAGCGAGAGAGAGAGACACCAAATTCGTGAGAGAGAGACACCAAATTTGAGAGAGAGAGAGACACCAAATTTGAGAGAGAGAGAGAGGGACACCAAATTTGAGAGAGAGAGACACCAAATTTGAGAGAGAGAGAGAGAGACACCAAATTTGAGAGAGAGAGAGGCACCAAATTTGAGAGAGAGAGAGAGAGAGAGACACCAAATTTGAGAGAGAGAGAGAGACACCAAATTTGAGAGAGAGAGAGAGAGACACCAAATTTGAGAGAGAGAGAGACACCAAATTTGAGAGAGAGAGAGAGACACCAAATTGAGAGAGAGAGAGAGACACCAAATTTGAGAGAGAGAGACCAAATTGAGAGAGAGAGAGACACCAATTTGAGAGAGAGAGAGAGACACCAAATTTGAGAGAGAGAGAGAGACACCAAATTTGAGAGAGAGAGAGACACCAAATTTTGAGAGAGACACCAAATTTGAGAGAGAGACACCAAATTTGAGAGAGAGAGAGACACCAAATTTGAGAGAGAGAGAGACACCAAATTTGAGAGAGAGAAACACCAAATTTGAGAGAGAGAGAGAGACACCAAATTTGAGAGAGAGAGAGACACCAAATTTGAGAGAGAGAGAGAGACACCAAATTTGAGAGAGAGAGAGACACCAAATTTGAGAGAGAGACACCAAATTTGAGAGAGAGACACCAAATTTGAGAGAGAGAGACACCAAATTTGAAGAGAGAGAGAGACACCAAATTTGAGAGAGAGAGACACCAAATTTGAGAGAGAGAGACACCAAATTAGAGAGAGAGAGACACCAAATTTGAGAGAGAGAGAGAGACACAAATTTGAGAGAGAGAGAGAGACACCAAATTTGAGAGAGAGAGAGAGACACACACCAAATTTGAGAGAGAGACACCAAATTTGAGAGAGAGAGAGACACCAAATTTGAGAGAGAGAGAGACACCAAATTTGAGAGAGAGAGAGAAAGACACCAAATTTGAGAGAGAGAGAGAGAGACACCAAATTTGAGAGAGAGAGAGAGACCAAATTTGAGAGAGAGACACCAAATTTGAGAGAGAGAGAGAGACAAATTTGAGAGAGAGAGAGACACCAAATTTGAGAGAGAGAGAGACACCAAATTTGAGAGAGAGAGAGACACCAAATTTGAGAGAGAGAGAGACACCAAATTTGAGAGAGAGAGAGAGAGACACCAAATTTGAGAGAGAGAGACACCAAATTTGAGAGAGAGAGACACCAAATTTGAGAGAGAGAGAGAGAGACACCAAATTTGAGAGAGAGAGAGAGACACCAAATTTGAGAGAGAGAGAGAGACACCAAATTTGAGAGAGACAACAAATTTGAGAGAGAGAGAGACACCAAATTTGAGAGAGAGAGAGAGACACCAAATTTGAGAGAGAGAGAGAGAGAGAGAACAAATTTGAGAGAGAGAGAGAGAGAGACACCAAATTTGAGAGAGAGAGACCAAATTTGAGAGAGAGAGACACCAAATTTGAGAGAGAGAGACACCAAATTTGAGAGAGAGAGAGAGACACCAAATTTGAGAGAGAGAGAGAGAGACACCAAATTTGAGAGAGAGAGAGAGACACAAATTGAGAGAGAGAGAGAGACTAAATTGAGAGAGAGAGACTTACACCAAATTTGAGAGAGAGAGACCAAATTTGAGAGAGAGAGAGACACCAAATTTGAGAGAGAGACAAAAATTTGAGAGAGAGAGAGACACCAAATTTGAGAGAGAGAGAGACACCAAATTTGAGAGAGAGAGAGAGACACCAAATTTGAGAGAGAGAGAGAGACAAAATTTGAGAGAAGAGAGAGAGAGACACAAAATTTGAGAGAGAGAGACCAAAATTTGAGAGAGAGACACCAAATTTGAGAGAGAGAGAGAGAGACACCAAATTTGAGAGAGAGAGAGAGAGACACCAAATTTGAGAGAGAGAGAGAGAGAGACACCAAATTTGAGAGAGAGAGACCAAATTTGAGAGAGAGAGAGACACCAAATTTGAGAGAGAGAGAGACAACAAATTTGAGAGAGAGAGAGACACCAAATTTGAGAGAGAGAGAAACACCAAATTTGAGAGAGAGAGAGACAGACACCAAATTTGAGAGAGAGAGACACCAAATTTGAGAGAGAGAGAGCACCAAATTTGAGAGAGAGTGAGACACAACCAAGTTTGAGAGAGAGAGAGACACCAAATTTGAGAGAGAGAGAGACACCAAATTTGAGAGAGAGAGAGACACCAAATTTGAGAGAGAGAGAGACACCAAATTTGAGAGAGAGAGAGAGACCAAATTTGAGAGAGAGAGAGAGAGAGAGAGACCAAATTTGAGAGAGAGAGAGACACCAAATTTGAGAGAGAGAGACAGACCAAATTGAGAGAGAGAGAGACACCAAATTTGAGAGAGAGAGACAAAATTTGAGAGAGAGAGAGACACCAATTTGAGAGAGAGACACCAAATTTGAGAGAGAGAGAGACACCAAATTTGAGAGAGAGAGAGACCAAATTTGAGAGAGAGAGACCCAAATTTGAGAGAGAGGAGACACCAAATTTGAGAGAGAGAGAAAGAGACACCAAATTTGAGAGAGAGAGAGACACAGACACAAATTTGAGAGAGAGAGACAGACACCAAATTTGAGAGAGAAGAGAGACACCAAATTTGAGAGAGAGAGAGACACCAAATTTGAGAGAGAGAGACACCAAATTTGAGAGAGAGAGACACCAAATTTGAGAGAGAGAGACACCAAATTTGAGAGAGAGAGAGACACCAAATTTGAGAGAGAGACACCAATTTGAGAGAGAGAACCAAAATTTGAAGAGAGAGAGACACCACAATTTGAGAGAGAGAGACACCAAATTTGAGAGAGAGAGACACCAAATTTAGAGAGAGAGAGACACCAAATTTGAGAGAGAGAGAGAGACAACAATTTGAGAGAGAGAGAGACAGACACCAAATTTGAGAGAGAGAGAGACACAAACACACACAAATTTGAGAGAGAGAGAGACACCAAATTTGGGAGAGAGAGAGACACCAAATTTGAGAGAGAGGGAGAGACACCAAATTTGAGAGAGAGAGAGACACCCAATTTGAGAGAGAGGGAGACACAAATTAGGGAGAGAGAGAGAGAGACCAAATTTGAGAGAGAGAGAGAGACACCAAATTTGAAAGAGAGAGAGAGACACCAAATTTGAGAGAGAGAGAGACCAAATTTGAGAGAGAGAGAGAGACACCAAATTTGAGAGAGAGAGAGACACCAAATTTGAGAGAGAGAGACCAAATTTGAGAGAGAGGAGACACCAAATTTGAGAGAGAGAGAGACACCAAATTTGAGAGAGAGAGAGAGAGACACCAAATTTGAGAGAGAGAGAGAGACCAAATTTGAGAGAGAGAGACACCAATTTGAGAGAGAGAGAGAGACCAAATTTGAGAGAGAGAGAGACAGACACCAAATTTGAGAGAGAGAGACACCAAATTTGAGAGAGAGAGAGACACCAAATTTGAGGAGAGAGAGGGACACCAAATTTGAGAGAGAGAGAGAGACACCAAATTTTTTGAGAGAGAGAGAGACACCAAATTTGAGAGAGAGAGACACCAAATTTGAGAGAGAGAGAGACACCAAATTTGAGAGAGAGAGAGAGACCAAATTTGAGAGAGAGAGAGAGAGAGACACCAAATTTGAGAGAGAGAGAGACACCAAATTTGAGAGAGAGAGAGAGACCAAATTTGAGAGAGAGAGACTTACACAAATTGTGAGAGAGAGAGACGAAATTTGAGAGAGAGGGAGACACCAAATTTGAGAGAGAGAGACACCAAATTTGAGAGGGAGAGAGAGAGACACCAAATTTGAGAGAGAGAGAGACACCAAATTTGAGAGAGAGAGAGACACCAAATTTGAGAGAGAGAGAGAAGACACAAATTTGAGAGAGAGAGAGAGACACCAAATTTGAGAGAGAGAGAGACCAAATTTGAGAGAGAGAGACTTACACCAAATTTGAGAGAGAGAGACACCAAATTTGTGAGAGAGACACCAAATTTGAGAGAGAGAGAGAGAGATACCAAATTGAGAGAGAGAGAGAGACACCAAATTTGAGAGAGAGAGAGAGACACCAAATTTGAGAGAGAGAGAGACACCAAATTTGAGAGAGAGGAGAGAAAACAAAAAAGAGAAGAAACACCAATTTGAGAGAGAGAGAGACACCAAATTTGAGAGAGAGAGAGAGACAAAATTTGAGAGAGAGAGAGACACCAAATTTGAGAGAGAGAGACCAAATTTGAGAGAGAGAGAGACACCAAATTTGAGAGAGAGACACCAAATTTGAGAGAGAGAGAGACACCAAATTTGAGAGAGAGAGAGAGACACCAAATTTGAGAGAGAGAGAGACACCAAATTTGAGAGAGAGAGACACCAAATTTGAGAGAGAGAGAGAGAGAGACACCAAATTTGAGAGAGAGAGACACCAAATTTGAGAGAGAGAGAGACACCAAATTTGAGAGAGAGAGAGAGACACCAAATTTGAGAGAGAGAGAGACACCAAATTTGAGAGAGAGAGAGAGACACCAAATTTGAGAGAGAGATACCAAATTTGAGAGAGAGAGAGAGACACCAAATTGAGAAAGAGAGAGAGACACCAAATTTGAGAGAGAGGGAGACACCAAATTTGGGAGAGAGAGAGAGAGACAACAGACACCAAATTTGAGAGAGAGAGAGAGACACCAAATTTGGGAGAGAGAGAGACACCAAATTTGAGAGAGAGAGCCACCAAATTTGAGAGAGAGAGAGACACCAAATTTGAGAGAGAGAGAGACACCAAATTTGAGAGAGAGAGAGACCAAATTTGAGAGAGAGAGAGAGACACCAAATTTGAGAGAGAGAAACACCAAATTTGAGAGAGAGAACCAAATTTGAGAGAGAGACACCAAATTTGAGAGAGAGAGAGACAGCAAATTTGAGAGAGAGAGAGACACCAAATTTGAGAGAGAGACCCAAATTTGAGAGAGAGAGAGAGACACCAAATTTGAGAGAGAGAGAGACACCAAATTTGAGAGAGAGAGAACACCAAATTTAGAGAGAGAGAGACACCAAATTTGAGAGAGAGACACCCAAATTTGAGAGAGAGACACCAAATTTGAGAGAGAGACACCAAATTTGAGAGAGAGAGGGACACCAAATTTGAGAGAGAGACACAAAATTTGAGAGAGAGAGACACCAAATTTGAAGAGAGAGAGACACCAAATTTGGGAGAGAGAGAGAGAGACACCAAATTTGAGAGAGAGACACCAAATTTGAGAGAGAGAGAGAGAGACACCACACCAAATTTGAGAGAGAGACACCAAATTTGAGAGAGAGAGAGAGACACCAAATTTGAGAGAGAGAGAGAGACAAACCAATTTGAGAGAGAGAGAAAGACACCAAATTTGAGAGAGAGAGAGAGACACACACAAATTTGAGAGAGAGAGAGGGACCAAATTTGAGAAGGAGAGACACCAAATTTGAGAGAGAGAGAGACCAAATTTGAGAGAGAGAGAGACACCAAATTTGAGAGAGAGAGAGACACCAAATTTGAGAGAGAGAGAGACATCGAATTTGAGAGAGAGAGAGACACCAAATTTGAGAGAGAGAGAGACACGCACCAAATTTGAGAGAGAGACACCAAATTTGAGAGAGAGACACCAAATTGGAGAGAGAGAGAGGGACACCAAATTTGAGAGAGAGAGAGAGAGAGAGACACCAAATTTGAGAGAGAGAGAGAGACACCAAATTTGAGAGAGAGAGACCAAATTTGAGAGAGAGACAGACACCAAATTTGAGAGAGAGAGAGACACACCAAATTTGAGAGAGAGAGAGAGAAGAGACACCAAATTTGAGAGAGAGAGACTAAATTTGAGAGAGAGAGACTTACACCAAATTTGAGAGAGAGAGACCAAATTTGAGAGAGAGGGAGACACCAAATTTGAGAGAGAGACACCAAAATTGAGAGAGAGAGAGACACCAAATTTGAGAGAGAGAGAGAGAGAGATACCAAATTGAGAGAGAGAGAGACACCAAATTTGAGAGAGAGAGAGAGACTAAATTTGAGAGAGAGAGACTTACACCAAATTTGAGAGAGAGAGACAAATTTGAGAGAGAGGGAGACACCAATTTGAGAGAGAGACAAAAATTTGAGAGAGAGAGACACCAAGTTTGAGAGAGAGAGAGACACCAAATTTGAGAGAGAGAGAGAAACCAAATTTGAGAGAGAGAGAGAGAGAGAGAAAATTTGAAAGAGAGAGAGAGACACCAAATTTGAGAGAGAGAGACTAAATCTGAGAGAGAGACACCAAATTTGAGAGAGAGAGAGAGACACCAAATTTGAGAGAGAGAGAGAGAGACACCAAATTTGAGAGAGAGAGAGAGAGACACCAAATTTGAGAGAGAGAGAGAGAGAGAGAGAGACCAAATTTGAGAGAGAGAGAGAGACACCAAATTTGAGAGAGAGAGAGAGAGAGGCACCAAATTTGAGAGAGAGAGACACCAAATTTGAGAGAGAGAGAGAGAGAGACCAAATTTGAGAGAGAGAGACCAAATTTGAGAGAGAGACACCAAATTGGAGAGAGAGAGAGACACCAAATTTGAGAGAGAGACACCAAAATTTGAGAGAGAGAGACCAAATTTGAGAGAGAGGGAGAGACACCAAAATTGAGAGAGAGACACCAAATTTGAGAGAGAGGGAGACACCAAATTTGAGAGAGAGAGAGAGACACCAAATTTGAGAGAGAGAGAGACAAATTTGAGAGAGAGAGAGAGAGAGACCAAATTTGAGAGAGAGAGACACCAAATTTGAGAGAGAGAGAGAGAGACACCAAATTTGAGAGAGAGAGACCAAATTTGAGAGAGAGAGACACCAAATTTGAGAGAGAGAGAGACACCAAATTTGAGAGAGAGAGAGACACCAAATTTGAGAGAGAGAGAGAGACACCAAATTTGAGAGAGAGAGAGACACCAAATTTGAGAGAGAGAGAGAGACACCAAATTTGAGAGAGAGAGAGAGACACCAAATTTGAGAGAGAGACACCAAATTTGAGAGAGAGAGACACCAAATTTGAGAGAGAGAGACACCAAATTTGAGAGAGAGACACCAAATTTGAGAGAGAGAGAGACACCAAATTTGAGAGAGAGAGAGAGAGACACCAAATTTGAGAGAGAGAGAGAGACACCAAATTTGAGAGAGAGAGACACACCAAATTTGAGAGAGAGAGAGAGAGAAACAAATTTGAGAGAGAGAGACACAAAATTTGAGAGAGAGAGAGAGACACCAAATTTGAGAGAGAGAGAGAGACCAAATTTGAGAGAGAGAGACCCAAATTTGAGAGAGAGAGAGAGAGACCCAATTTGAGAGAGAGAGAGAGACCAAATTTGAGAGAAGAGAGAGACCAAATTGAGAGAGAGAGAGAGAGACACACCAAATTTGAGAGAGAGAGAGACACCAAATTTGAGAGAGAGAGAGAGAGACCAATTTGAGAGAGAGACACACCAAATTTGAGAGAGAGAGACACCAAATTTGAGAGAGAGAGAGACACCAAATTTGAGAGAGAGAGAGAGACACCAATTTGAGAGAGAGAGACACCAAATTTGAGAGAGAGAGACAACCAAATTTGAGAGAGAGAGACACCAAATTTGAGAGAGAGAGAGAAGACACCAAATTTGAGAGAGAGAGACCCAAATTTGAGAGAGAGACACCAAATTTGAGAGAGACACCAAATTTGAGAGAGAGAGAGACACCAAATTTGAGAGAGAGAGAGACACCAAATTTGAGAGAGAGAGAGAGACACCAAATTTGAGAGAGAGAGAGAGAGAGAGAGAATTTGAAGAGAGAGAGAGAGACACAAATTTGAGAGAGAGAGACTAAATATGAGAGAGAGAGACCAAAATTTGAGAGAGAGAGAGAGACACCAAATTTGAGAGAGAGAGAGAGAGACACCAAATTTGAGAGAGAGAGAGACAACAAATTTGAGAGAGAGAGAGACACCAAATTTGAGAGAGAGAGAGAGAGACACCAAATTTGAGAGAGAGAGAGACACCAAATTTGAGAGAGAGAGAGAGACACCAAATTTGAGAGAGAGAGACACCAAATTTGAGAGAGAGAGAGAGAGACAACCAAATTTGAGAGAGAGAGACCAAATTTGAGAGAGAGAGACACCAAATTTGAGAGGGAGAGAGAGACACCAATTTGAGAGAGAGAGAGACACCAAATTTGAGAGAGAGAGAGAGACACCAAATTTGAGAGAGAGAGAGAGAAGAACACCAAATTTGAGAGAGAGAGACACCAAATTTGAGAGAGAGAGACCAAATTTGAGAGAGAGAG
Source organism: Carcharodon carcharias (assembly GCF_017639515.1). NCBI lineage: Eukaryota > Metazoa > Chordata > Chondrichthyes > Lamniformes > Lamnidae > Carcharodon > Carcharodon carcharias. Next base: position 60,623,520 of record NC_054482.1, on the reverse strand, counting down.
AGAGAACACCAAATTTGAGAGAGAGAGACCCAAATTTGAGAGAGAGAGACACCAAATTTGAGAGAGAGACACCAAATTTGAGAGAGAGAGACAACCAAATTTGAGAGAGAGACACCAAATTTGAGAGAGAGAGAGACACCAAATTTGAGAGAGAGAGACACCAAATTTGAGAGAGAGAGACACCAAATTTGAGAGAGAGAGAGACACCAAATTTGAGAGAGAGAGAGACACCAAATTTGAGAGAGAGAGAGAGACACCAAATTTGAGAGAGAGAGAGACACCAAATTTGAGAGAGAGAGAGACACCAAATTTGAGAGAGAGAGACACCAAATTTGAGAGAGAGAGAGACACCAAATTTGAGAGAGTGACAACAAATTTGAGAGAGAGAGACACCAAATTTGAGAGAGACACCAAATTTGAGAGAGAGAGACACCAAATTTGAGAGAGAGAGAGACACCAAATTTGAGAGAGAGACACCAAATTTGAGAGAGAGAGAGAGAGACACCAAATTTGAGAGAGAGAGAGAGAGACACACAAATTTGAGAGAGAGACACCAAATTTGAGAGAGAGAGAGAGACACACACCAAATTTGAGAGAGAGAGAGACACCAAATTTGAGAGAGAGAGAGACCAAATTTGAGAGAGAGAGACCAAATTTGAGAGAGAGAGAGACACCAAATTTGAGAGAGAGAGAAAAGACACCAAATTTGAGAGAGAGAGAGACACAGACACGAAATTTGAGAGAGAGAGAGAGACACCAAATTTGAGAGAGAGAGGGACACCAAATTTGAGAGAGAGAGAGAGACACCAAATTTGAGAGAGAGAGAGACACCAAATTTGAGAGAGAGAGAGAAATCAAATTTGAGAGAGTGACACCAAATTTGAGAGAGACAGACACCAAATTTGAGAGAGAGAGAGAGACACCAAATTTGAGAGAGAGAGATACCAAATTTGAGAGAGAGAGACACCAATTTGAGAGAGACACCAAATTTGAGAAAGACACCAAATTTGAGAGAGAGACAACAAATTTGAGAGAGAGACACCAAATTTGAGAGAGAGAGAGACACCAAATTTGAGAGAGAGAGAGAGACACCAAATTTGAGAGAGAGAGAGAGACCCAAATTTGAGAGAGAGAGAGAGAGACACCAAATTTGAGAGAGAGAGACACCAAATTTGAAGAGAGAGAGACACCAAATTTGAGAGAGAGAGAGAGACACCAAATTTGAGAGAGAGAGAGAGAGAGAGAGACCAAATTTGAGAGAGAGAGAGACACCATATTTGAGAGAGACGCCAAATTTGAGGGAGAGACACCAAATTTGAGAGAGAGAGAGAGAGAGAGCAAATTTGAGAGAGAGAGAGAGACACCAAATTTGAAAGAGAGAGACTAAATCTGAGAGAGAGACACCAAATTTGAGAGGGAGAGAGTGACACCAAATTTGAGAGAGAGAGAGAGAGACACCAAATTTGAGAGAGAGAGACACCAAATTTGAGAGAGAGAGAGAGACACCAAATTTGAGAGAGAGAGAGACACCAAATTTGAGAGAGAGACCAAATTTGAGAGAGAGAGAGAGACACCAAATTCGTGAGAGAGAGACACCAAATTTGAGAGAGAGAGAGAGAGACACCAAATTTGAGAGAGAGAGGCCAAATTTGAGAGAGAGAGACACCAAATTTGAGAGAGAGACAGACACCAAATTTGAGAGAGAGAGAGACACCAAATTTGAGAGAGAGAGAGACACCAAATTTGAGAGAGAGAGAGACACCAAATTTGAGAGAGAGAGACACCAAATTTGAGAGAGAGACACCAAATTTGAGAGAGAGAGAGACACCAAATTTGAGAGAGAGACACCAAATTTGAGAGAGAGAGACACCAAATTTGAGAGAGAGACACCAAATTTGAGAGAGAGAGACACCAAATTTGAGAGAGAGAGAGACACCAAATTTGAGAGAGAGAGAGACACCAAATTTGAGAGAGAGAGAGAGACACCAAATTTGAGAGAGAGAGAGACACCAAATTTGAGAGAGAGAGACACCAAATTTGAGAGAGAGAGAGACACCAAATTTGAGAGGAGAGACACCAAATTTTGAGAGAGAGACACCAAATTTGAGAGAGAGACACCAAATTTGAGAGAGAGAGACAACCAAATTTGAGAGAGAGAGACACCAAATTTGAGAGAGAGAGAGACACCAAATTTGAGAGAGAGAGAGCCCAAATTTGAGAGAGAGAGAGAGACACCAAATTTGAGAGAGAGAGAGAGACACACCAAATTTGAGAGAGAGAGACACCAAATTTGAGAGAGAGAGAGAGACACACACCAAATTTGAGAGAGAGAGAGACACCAAATTTGAGAGAGAGAGAGACCAAATTTGAGAGGGAGAGACCCAAATTTGAGAGAGAGGAGACACCATATTTGAGAGAGAGAGAAAGAGAGACACCAAATTTGAGAGAGGGAGAGACACAGACACAAATTTGAGAGAGAGAGACAGACACCAAATTTCAGAGAGAGTGAGGGACACCAAATTTGAGGGAGAGAGAGACACACCAAATTTGAGAGAGAGAGACACCAAATTTGAGAGAGAGAGACACCAAATTTGAGAGAGACACCAAATTTGAGAGAGAGAGAGACACCAAATTTGAGAGAGAGAGACACCAAATTTGAGAGAGAGTGAGACACCAAATTTGAGAGAGTGACACCAAACTGAGAGAGAGACACCAAATTTGAGAGAGAGAGAGACACCAAATTTGAGAGAGAGACACCAAATTTGAGAGAGAGACACCAAATTAGAGAGAGAGAGACACCGAATTTGAGAGAGAGAGAGAGACAACAAATTTGAGAGAGATAGAGAAAGACACCAAATTTGAGAGAGAGAGAGAGAGACACACACCAAATTTGAGAGAGAGACACCAAATTTGAGAGAGAGAGAGACACCAAATTTGAGAGAGCGAGAGAGACACCAAATTTGAGAGAGAGAGAGAGAGACACACCAATTTGAGAGAGAGAGAGAACCTAAATTTGAGAGAGAGAGAGACAAATTTGAGAGGAGAGAGACACCAAATTTGGAGAGGATGAGAGACACCAAATTGAGGAGAGATAGAGACACCAAATTTGAGAGAGAGAGAGACACCAAATTGGAGAGAGAGAGAGACACCAAATTGAGAGAGGAGAGACACCAAAATTTGAGAGAGAGAGAGAGACCAACTTTGAGAGAGAGAGAGAAGACCCCAAATTTGAGAGAGAGACACCAAAATTTGAGAGAGAGAGAGACAACCAAATTTGAGGAGAGAGAGACTCAAATTTGAGAGAGAGAGACACCATAATTTTGAGAGAGAGAGAGACACCAAATTTGAGAGGAGAGAGAGGACACAAAATTGAGAGAGAGAGACACCCAATTTGAGAGGAGAGAGAGACACCAAATTTGAGAGAGAGAGAGACACCAAATTTGAGAGAGAGAGAGACACCAAATTTGAGGAGAGAGAGACACCAATTTGAGAGAGAGAGACTTACACCAAATTTGAGAGAGAGAGACCAAATTTGAGAGAGAGGGAGACACCAAATTTGAGAGAGAGACACCAAATTTGAGAGAGAGAGAGACACCAAATTTGAGAGAGAGAGAGACCAAATTTGAGAGAGAGAGACCAAATTTGAGAGAGAGGGAGACACCATATTTGAGAGAGAGAAAGAGACACCAAATTTGAGAGAGGGAGAGACACAGACACGAATTTGAGAGAGAGAGACAGACACCAAATTTGAGAGGAGAGAGACACCAAATTGAGAGGAGAGAGAGAGACACCAAATTTGAGAGAGAGAGAGAGACACCAAATTTGAGAGAGAGAGAGAAGCACCAAATTTGAGAGAGAGAGAGACACAAATTTGAGGAGAGAGAGAGAGACAACCAAATTTGAGAGTGAGAGACCAAATTGAGAGAGAGAGAACCAAATTTGAGAGAGAGAGTGAGACACCAATTTTGAGGAGAGAGAAACACAAAATTTGAGAGTGAGAGACAGACACCAAATTTGAGAGGAGAAGACAAAACCAAATTTGAGAGAGAGAGAGAAGACACCAAATTTGGAGAGAGAGAGAGACCAAATTTGGAGAGAGAGAGAGACACAAATTTTGAGAGAGAGAGAGAGAACACCAAATTTTAGAGAGAGAGAGAGACACAAATTTGAAGAGAGAGAGAGAGACACAAATTGAGAGAGACTGACACCAAATTTGAGAGAGAGAGAGACCAAATTTGAGAGAGAGAGAGAGACACCAAATTTGAGAGAGAGAGAGAGACACCAAATTTGAGAGAGAGAGAGACACCAAATTTGAGAGAGAGAGAGAGACTAAATTTGAGAGAGAGAGAGACACCAAATTTGAAAGAGAGAGAGACCAAATTTGAGAGAGAGGAGACACCAAATTGAGAGAGAGAGAGACACCAAATTTGAGAGAGAGAGAGAGAGACACCAAATTTGAGAGAGAGAGAGAGACCAAATTTGAGAGAGAGAGACACCAAATTTGAGAGAGAGAGAGAGACCAAATTTGAGAGAGAGAGAGAGACACCAAATTTGAGAGAGAGAGACACCAAATTTGAGAGAGAGAGAGACACCAAATTTGAGAGAGAGAGAGGACACCAAATTTGAGAGAGAGAGAGAGACACCAATTTGAGAGAGAGAGAGACACCAAATTTGAGAGAGAGAGACACCAAATTTGAGAGAGAGAGAGACACCAAATTTGAGAGAGAGAGAGAGACCAAATTTGAGAGAGAGAGAGAGAGACACCAAATTTGAGAGAGAGAGAGAGACACCAAATTTGAGAGAGAGAGAGACACCAAATTTGAGAGAGAGAGACTTACACCAAATTTGAGAGAGAGAGACCAAATTTGAGAGAGAGGGAGACACCAAATTTGAGAGAGAGACACCAAATTTGAGAGAGAGAGAGAGAGACACCAAATTTGAGAGAGAGAGAGACACCAAATTTGAGAGAGAGAGAGAGAGACCAAATTTGAGAGAGAGAGAGAGAGACAACAAATTTGAGAGAGAGAGAGACACCAATTTTGAGAGAGAGAGAGACCAAATTTGAGAGAGAGAGACTTACACCAAATTTGAGAGAGAGACACCAAATTTGAGAGAGAGAGAGAGACACCAAATTTGAGAGAGAGAGAGAGACACCAAATTTGAGAGAGAGAGAGACACCAAATTTGAGAGAGAGAGAGAGACACCAAATTTGAGAGAGAGAGACACCAAATTTGAGAGAGAGAGAGAAAGAGAGACACCAAATTTGAGAGAGAGAGACACCAAATTTGAGAGAGAGAGAGACACCAAATTTGGGAGAGAGAGAGAGAGACACCAAATTTCAGATAGAGAGAGACACCAAATTTGAGAGAGAGAGAGAGAGACACCAAATTTGGGAGAGAGACCAAATTTCAGAGAGAGAGAGAGACACCAAATTTGAGAGAGAGAGACACCAAATTTGAGAGAGAGAGAGACACCAAATTTGAGAGAGAGAGAGACAACCAATTTGAGAGAGAGAGAGACACCAAATTTGAGAGAGAGAGAGAGACTAAATTTGAGAGAGAGAGACTTACACCAAATTTGAGAGAGAGAGAGACACCAAATTTGAGAGAGAGAGAGACACCAAATTTGAGAGAGAGAGAGACACCAAATTTGAGAGAGAGAGAGACACCAAATTTGAGAGAGAGAGAGAGACACCAATTTTGAGAGAGAGAGAGAGAGACACCAAATTTGAGAGAGAGAGACACCAAATTTGAGAGAGAGAGAGAGAGACACCAAATTTGAGAGAGAGAGACCAAATTTGAGAGAGAGAGACACCAACTTTGAGAGAGAGAGAGAGACACCAAATTTGAGAGAGAGAGAGACACCAAATTTGAGAGAGATAGAAAGACACCAAATTTGAGAGAGAGAGAAAGAGACTAAATTTGAGAGAGAGAGACACCAACTTTGAGAGAGAGAGAGACACCAAACTTGAGAGAGAGAGAGACACCAAATTTGAGAGAGAGAGAGACCAAATTTGAGAGAGAGAGAGACACCAAATTTGAGAGAGAGAGAGAGAGACACCAAATTTGAGAGAGAGAGAGACACCAAACTTGAGAGAGAGAGAGACACCAAATTTGAGAGAGAGACACCAAATTTGAGAGAGAGACACCAAATTTGAGAGAGAGAGAGACACCAAATTTGAGAGAGAGAGAGACACCAAATTTGAGAGAGAGACACCAAATTTGAGAGAGAGAGACACCAAATTTGAAGAGAGAGAGACACCAAATTTGAGAGAGAGACACCAAATTTGAGAGAGAGAGAGACACCAAATTTGAGAGAGAGAGAGATACCAAATTTGAGAGAGAGAGAGAGACACCAAATTTGAGAGAGAGAGAGAGACACCAAATTTGAGAGAGTGGGAGACACCAAATTTGAGAGAGAGAGAGAGACCAAATTTGAGAGAGAGTGAGAGACACCAAATTTGAGAGAGAGAGACACCAAATTTGAGAGAGAGAGACCAAATTTGAGAGAGATGGAGACACCATATTTGAGAGAGAGAGAGACACCAAATTTGAGAGAGAGAGAGAGACCAAATTTGAGAGAGAGAGACACCAAATTTGAGAGAGCGAGAGAGACCAAATTTGAGAGAGAGAGAGACAGACACCAAATTTGAGGGAGACAGACACCAAATTTGAGAGAGAGAGAGACCAAATTTAAGGGAGAGAGGAGGACACCAAATTTGAGAGAGAGAGAGAGGACACCAATTTTTGAGAGAGAGAGAGACACAAATTTGAGAGAGAGAGACACCAAATTTGAGAGAGAGAGAGACACCAAATTTGAGAGAGAGAGAGAGACCAAATTTGAGAGAGAGAGAGAGAGACACCAAATTTGAGAGAGAGAGAGACACCAAATTTGAGAGAGAGAGAGAGAGAGACTAAATTTGAGAGAGAGAGACTTACACCAAATTTGAGAGAGAGAGACCAAATTTGAGAGAGAGGGAGACACCATATTTGAGAGAGAGAGAGAGACAACAAATTTGAGAGAGAGAGAGGCACCAAATTTGAGAGAGAGAGTGAGAGAGAGAGAGAGAGACAAATTTGAGAGAGAGAGAGAGACACCAAATTTGAGAGAGAGAGAGACACCAAATTTCAGAGAGAGAGAGACACCAAATTTGAGAGAGAGAGAGAGAGAGAGAGACAAATTTGAGAGAGAGAGACCAAATTTGAGAGAGAGAGAGACACCAAATTTGAGAGAGAGAGAGAGACACCAAATTTGAGAGAGAGAGAGAGAGACACCAAATTTGAGAGAGAGAGACACCAAATTTGAGAGAGAGAGAGACAAATTTGAGAGAGAGAGAGACACCAAATTTGAGAGAGAGAGAGAGAGACACCAAATTTGAGAGAGAGAGAGAGACACCAAATTTGAGAGAGAGAGAGACCAAATTTGAGAGAGAGAGAGAGAGACACCAAATTTGAGAGAGAGACACCAAATTTGAGAGAGAGAGAGATACAAAATTTGAGAGAGAGAGAGACACACACCAAATGAGTAGAGAAGAGACACCAAATTTGAGAGAGAGGCAGATACACCAAATTGATGAGAGCGAGAGAGACACCAAATTGAAGAGAGAGAGAAAGACACCAAATTTGAGAGGAGAGAGAGAAGACACCAAATTTGAGAGAGAGAGAGACCCAAATTTGAGGAGAGAGAGAGAGACACCAAATTTGAGAGAGAGAGAGAGACACCAAATTTGAGAGAGAGAGAGACTCCAAATTTGGGAGAGAGAGAGAGACTAAATTTGAGAGAGAGAGACTTACACACCAAATTTGAGAGAGAGAGACCAAATTTGAGAGAGAGGAGACACCAAAATTTGAGAGAGAGAGAGACAACCAAATTTGAGAGAGAGAGAGAGAGACACCAAATTTGAGAGAGAGAGAGAGACCAAATTTGAGAGAGAGAGACAACCAAATTTGAGAGAGCGAGAGAGACCAAATTTGAGAGAGAGAGAGACAGACACCAAATTTGATGGAGAGAGACACCAAATTTGAGAGAGAGAGACACCAAATTTGAGAGAGAGAGAGAGAGACACCAATTTTGAGAGAGAGAGAGAGACACCAAATTTGAGAGAGAGAGACACCAAATTTGAGAGAGAGAGAGAGAGACACCAAATTTGAGAGAGAGAGAAAATTTGAGAGAGAGAGACACCAAATTTGAGAGAGAGAGAGAGACACCAAATTTGAGAGAGAGAGAGACACCAAATTTGAGAGAGAGAGAGAGACACCAAATTTGAGAGAGAGAGAGAGACACCAAATTTGAGAGAGAGAGAGACACCAAATTTGAGAGAGAGAGAGACACCAAATTTGAGAGAGAGAGAGACCAAATTTGAGAGAGAGAGAGACCAAATTTGAGAGAGAGAGAGACACCAAATTTGAGAGAGAGAGAGACACCAAATTTGAGAGAGAGAGAGACACCAAATTTGAGAGAGAGAGAGAGACACCAAATTTGAGAGAGAGAGAGACACCAAATTTGAGAGAGAGAGACCAAATTTGAGAGAGAGAGAGACACCAAATTTGAGAGAGAGAGAGAGAGACACCAAATTTGAGAGAGAGAGAGAGACACCAAATTTGAGATAGAGAGAAACACCAAATTTGAGAGAGACACCAAATTTGAGAGAGAGACACCAAATTTGAGAGAGAGACAGACACCAAATTTGAGAGAGAGAGAAACACCAAATTTGAGAGAGACACCAAATTTGAGAGAGAGAGAGACCAAATTTGAGAGAGAGAGAGACACCAAATTTGAGAGAGAGAGAGAGACCATATTTGAGAGAGACAGCAAATTTGAGAGAGAGAGACACCAAATTTGAGAGAGTGAGAGACACCAAATTTAAGGGAGAGTGAGGGACACCAAATTTGAGAGAGAGAGAGACCAAATTTGAGAGAGAGAGAGAGACACCAAATTTGAGAGAGAGAGAGACACCAAATTTGAGAGAGAGAGAGACACCAAATTTGAGAGAGAGAGACACCAAATTTGTGAGAGAGAGAGACAACAAATTTGAGAGAGAGAGAGACACCAAATTTGAGAGAGAGAACACCAAATTTGAGATAGAGACATCAAATTTGAGAGAGAGAGACACCAAATTGTGAAGAGAGAGAGACACCCAAATTTGAGAGAGGGACACCTATTTTGAGAGAGAGAGAGAGCACACCATATTGAGAGAGAGAGAGACACCAAATTTGAGAGAGAGAGTGAGGTCACCATTGTGAGTGAGAGAGAGAGTAGACAACCAAATTTGAGAGAGAGAGAGACAACCAAATTTGAGGAGTGAGTGAGAGAGAGGACCAAATTTGAGAAGAGAGAGGGACACTAAATTTGAGAGAGAGAGAGACCAAATTTGAGAGAGTGGAGACACCAAATTTGAGAGAGAGAGAGATATCAAATTTGAGAGAGTGAGAGACACCAAATTTGAGAGAGAGAGAGAGACACCAAATTTGAGAGAGAGAGACACCAAATTTGAGAGAGAGAGAGAGAAAAAATTTGAGAGAGAGAGAGACACCAAATTTGAGACAGTGAGACACCAGATTTGAGAGAGAGAGAGACACCAAATTTGAGAGAGAGAGAGAGAGACCAAATTTGAGAGAGACAGAGGGACCAAATTTGAGAGAGAGAGAGAGACAGACACCAAATTTGAGAGAGAGAGAGACACCAAATTTGAGAGAGAGAGAGAGAGACCAAATTTGAGAGAGAGAGAGAGACCAAATTTGAGAGAGAGAGAGACAAATTTGAGAGAGAGAGAGAGACACACGAGAAAATTTGAGAGAGAGAGACCAAATTTGAGAGAGAGAGAGAGAGACCAAATTTGAGAGAGAGAGAGAGACACCAAATTTGAGAGAGAGACACCAAATTTGAGAGAGAGAGAGAGACACCAAATTTGAGAGAGAGAGAAAGACACCAAATTTGAGAGAGAGAGAAAGAGACTAAATTTGAGAGAGAGAGACACCTAATTTGAAGAGAGAGAGACACCAAATTTGGGAGAGAGAGAGAGAGACACCAAATTTGAGAGAGAGAGACACCAAATTTGAGAGAGAGAGACACCAAATTTGAGAGAGAGAGAGACACCAAATTTGAGAGAGAGAGACACCAAATTTGAGAGAGAGAGAGACACCAAATTTGAGAGAGAGAGAGACACCAAATTTGAGAGAGAGACACCAAATTTGAGAGAGAGAGACACCAAATTTGAGAGAGAGAGACACCAAATTTGAGAGAGAGAGAGAGAGAGAGACACCAAATTTGAGAGAGAGAGAGACACCAAATTTGAGAGAGAGAGAGACACCAAATTTGAGAGAGAGAGAGAGACACCAAATTTGAGAGAGAGAGACACCAAATTTGAGAGAGAGAGAGAGACCAAATTTGAGAGAGAGAGAGACACCAAATTTGGGAGAGAGAGACACCAAATTTGAGAGAGAGAGACACCAAATTTGAGAGAGAGAGAGAGACACCAAATTTGAGAGAGAGAGAGACACCAAATTTGAGAGAGAGAGAGACACCAAATTTAAGAGAGAGAGAGACCAAATTGAGAGAGAGAGAGAGAGAGAAACAAATTTGAGAGAGACAGACACCAAATTTGAGAGAGAGAGACACCAAATTTAAGGGAGAGAGTGAGGGACACCAAATTTGAGAGAGAGAGACACCAAATTTGAGAGTGAGAGAGAGAGGACACCAAATTTGAGAGAAGACACCCAAATTTGAGAGAGAGAGAGAGAGACACCAAATTGAGAGAGAGAGACACCAATTTTTGAGAGAGAGAGAGACAGCAAATTTGAGAGAGAGAGAGACACCAAATTTGAGAGAGAGAGAGACACCAAATTTGAGAGAGGAGAGAGGGACTAAATTTGAGAGAGAGAGACTTACACCAAATTTGAGAGAGAGAGAACCAAATTTGAGAGAGAGGGAGACACCATGTTTGCGAGAGAGAGAGACACCAAATTGGAGGAGAGGAGAGAGACACCAAATTTGAGAGAGAGAGAGAGACCAAATTTGAGAGAGAGAGAGAAAACAAATTTGAGAGTGAGAGACACCAAATTTGAGAGAGAGAGAGAGACAGACACCAAATTTGAGAGAGAGAGAGAGACACCAAATTTGAGAGAGAGAGAGAGAGACCAAATTTGAGAGAGAGAGAGAGACACCAAATTTGAGAGAGAGAGAGACACCAAATTTGAGAGAGAGAGACCAAATTTGAGAGAGAGAGAGAGAGACACCAAATTTGTGAGAGAGAGAGATACCAAATTTGAGAGAGAGAGAGAGAGATGCCAAATTTGAGAGAGAGAGAGAGAGACCAAATTTGAGAGAGAGAGACCAAATTTGAGAGAGAGAGAGAGACACACCAAATTTGAGAGAGAGAGAGACACCAAATTTGAGAGAGAGAGAGAAACCAAATTTGAGAGAGAGACACCAAATTTGAGAGAGAGAGACACCAAATTTGAGAGAGAGAGAGAGACACCAAATTTGAGAGAGAGAGACACCAAATTTGAGAGAGAGAGACACCAAATTTGAGAGAGAGAGAGACACCAAATTTGAGAGAGAGAGACACCAAATTTGAGAGAGAGAGACACCAAATTTGAGAGAGAGAGAGACACCAAATTTGAGAGAGAGACACCAAATTTGAGAGAGAGACACCAAATTTGAGAGAGAGAGACCAAATTTGAGAGAGAGAGAGAGAGACACCAAATTTGAGAGAGAGAGAGACACCAAATTTGAGAGAGAGAGAGACACACCAAATTTGAGAGAGAGAGAGAGACACCAAATTTGAGAGAGAGAGACACCAAATTTGAGAGAGAGAGAGAGACCAAATTTGAGAGAGAGAGAGACACCAAATTTGAGAGAGAGAGACACCAAATTTGAGAGAGAGAGAGACACCAAATTTGAGAGAGAGAGAGAGACACCAAATTTGAGAGAGAGAGAGACACCAAATTTGAGAGAGAGAGAGAGAGAGACCAAATTTCAGAGAGAGAGAGAGAGACACCAAATTTGAGAGAGAGAGAGAGAGAGACACCAAATTTGAGAGAGAGAGAGAGAGAGACACCAAATTTGAGAGAGAGAGAGAAAGAGAGACACCAAATTTGAGAGAGAGAGAGAGAGAGAGACCAAATTTGAGAGAGAGAGACACACCCAATTTGAGAGAGAGAGACACCAAATTTGAGAGAGAGAGAGACACCAAATTTGAGAGAGAGAGAGAGACACCAAATTTGAGAGAGAGAGACACCAAATTTGAGAGAGAGAGAGACACCAAATTTGAGAGAGAGAGACACCAAATTTGAGAGAGAGAGAGACACCAAATTTGAGAGAGAGAGAGACACCAAATTTGAGAGAGAGAGAGACACCAAATTTGAGAGAGAGACACCAAATTTGAGAGAGAGAGAGACACCAAATTTGAGAGAGAGAGACACCAAATTTGAGAGAGAGAGAGACACCAAATTTGAGAGAGAGACACCAAATTTGAGAGAGAGAGAGAGACACCAAATTTGAGAGAGAGAGAGGCACCAAATTTGAGAGAGAGAGTGAGAGAGAGAGACAAATTTGAGAGAGAGAGAGAGACAAATTTGAGAGAGAGAGAGAGACACCAAATTTCAGAGAGAGAGAGAGACACCAAATTTGAGAGAGAGAGAGAGACACCAAATTTGAGAGAGAGAGACCAAATTTGAGAGAGAGAGAGAGAGACACCAAATTTGAGAGAGAGAGACACCAAATTTGAGAGAGAGAGACACCAAATTTGAGAGAGAGACACCAAATTTGAGAGAGAGAGAGACACCAAATTTGAGAGAGAGAGACACCAAATTTGAGAGAGAGAGAGAGACACCAAATTTGAGAGAGAGAGAGACACCAAATTTGAGAGAGAGAGAGAGACACCAAATTTGAGAGAGAGAGAGACACCAAATTTGAGAGAGAGAGACACCAAATTTGAGAGAGAGAGAGACACCAAATTTGAGAGAGAGAGAGACACCAAATTTGAGAGAGACACCAAATTTGAGAGAGAGACACCAAATTTGAGAGAGAGAGACACCAAATTTGAGAGAGAGAGACACCAAATTTGAGAGAGAGACACCAAATTTGAGAGAGAGACACCAAATTTGAGAGAGAGAGACACCAAATTTGAGAGAGAGAGAGACACCAAATTTGAGAGAGAGAGAGACACCCAAATTTGAGAGAGAGAGAGACACCAAATTTGAGAGAGAGAGAGACACCAAATTTGAGAGAGAGAGACACCAAATTTGAGAGAGAGACACCAAATTTGAGAGAGAGAGACCAAATTTGAGAGAGACACCAAATTTGAGAGAGAGAGAGAGACACCAAATTTGAGAGAGAGAGACACCAAATTTGAGAGAGAGACACCAAATTTGAGAGAGAGACACACCAAATTTGAGAGAGAGAGAGAGACACCAATTTGAGAGAGAGAGAGAAAGACACCAAATTTGAGAGAGAGAGAGAGAGACACACCAAATTTGAGTGAGAGAGAGATACCAAAATTTGAGAGAGTGAAGAGACACCAAAATTGAAAGAGAGGAGAGAGACACAGTAATTTGAGGGAGAGAGAGACACCAAATGGTGTAGAGAGAGAAGCAGACCAAATTTGAGAGAGAGAGAGACAACCAAATTTGAGACAGTGAGACACCAAATTTGAGAGAGAGAGACAAAACCAAATTTGAGAGAGAGAGAGAGAGGACCAAATTTGAGAGAGAGATATTAAACAAATTGTGAGAGAGAGAGAGAGAGAGAGAGAGGGCCAAATTTGAGAGAGAGAGAGAGGAGACCAAAATTGAGAGAGAGAGAGAGGGACCAAATTTAGAGAGAGGGGAGAGACACACGCACCAAATTTGAGGAGAGCGACACCACCAAATAGAGAGAGGAGAGAAAGAGACTAAATTTTGAGAGAGAGAGGACTTCCCCCAATTTGAGGAGAGAGACACCAAATTTGAGAGAGAGAGAGGAAACACCAAATTTGAGAGAGAGAGACACCAAATTTGAGAGAGAGAGAGAAACACCAAATTTGAGAGAGAGAGAGAGACACCAAATTTGAGAGAGAGAGACACCAAATTTGAGAGAGAGAGAGACACCAAATTTGAGAGAGAGAGAGAGACACCAAATTTGAGAGAGAGAGACACCAAATTTGAGAGAGAGAGAGAGACCAAATTTGAGAGAGAGAGAGACACCAAATTTGAGACAGTGAGACACCAGATTTGAGAGAGAGAGAGACACCAAATTTGAGAGAGAGAGAGAGAGACCAAATTTGAGAGAGAGAAATAGACCAAATTTGAGAGAGAGATAGAGAGAGGCCAAATTTGAGAGAGAGAGAGAGAGACCAAATTTGAGAGAGAGAGAGGGACCAAATTTGAGAGAGAGAGAGAGACAGACACCAAATTTGAGAGAGAGAGACAAACGCCAAATTTGAGAGAGAGAGAGAGAGACCAAATTTGAGAGAGAGAGAGAGAGAGGCCAAATTTGAGAGAGAGAGAGAGAGACCAAATTTGAGAGAGAGAGATCAAATTTGACAGAGAGAGAGAGACACACGCAGCTAATTTGAGAGACAGAGACCAAATTTGTGTGAGAGAGAGAGAGAGCCCAAATTTGAGAGAGAGAGAGAGAGACCAAATTTGAGAGAGAGAGATCAAATTTGACAGAGAGAGAGAGACACACGCAGCAAATTTGAGAGAGAGCGACACACCAAATTTGAGAGAGAGAGAAAGAGACTAAATTTGAGAGAGAGAGACTTCCCCCAATTTGAGAGAGAGAGACACCAAATTTGAGAGAGAGAGAGAGACACCAAATTTGAGAGAGAGAGACACCAAATTTAAGAGAGAGAGACACCAAATTTGAGAGATAGAGAGACACCAAATTTGAGAGACAGAGACACCAAATTTGAGAGAGAGAGACACCAAATTTGAGAGAGAGAGAGACACCAAATTTGAGAGAGAGACCCCAAATTTGAGAGAGAGACACCAAATTTGAGAGAGACACCAAATTTGAGAGAGAGAGAGAGAGAGACACCAAATTTGAGAGAGAGAGAGATACCAAATTTGAGAGAGTGAGAGACACCAAATTTGAAAGAGAGAGAGAGACACCAAATTTGAGAGAGAGAGACACCAAATTTGAGAGAGAGAGAGAGACCAAATTTGAGAGAGAGAGAGACACCAAATTTGAGACAGTGAGACACCAAATTTGAGAGAGAGAGACCCCAAATTTGAGAGAGAGAGAGAGAGACCAAATTTGAGAGAGAGAAATAGACCAAATTTGAGAGAGAGAGAGAGAGAGGCCAAATTTGAGAGAGAGAGAGAGAGAGACCAAAATTGAGAGAGAGAGAGAGGGACCAAATTTGAGAGAGAGGGAGAGACACACGCACCAAATTTGAGAGAGAGCGACACACCAAATTTGAGAGAGAGAGAAAGAGACTAAATTTGAGAGAGAGAGACTTCCCCCAATTTGAGAGAGAGAGACACCAAATTTGAGAGAGAGAGAGAAACACCAAATTTGAGAGAGAGAGAGAGACACCAAATTTGAGAGAGAGAGACACCAAATTTGAGAGAGAGAGAGACACCAAATTTGAGAGAGAGAGACACCAAATTTGAGAGAGAGAGACACCAAATTTGAGAGAGAGAGAGACACCAAATTTGAGAGAGAGAGACACCAAATTTGAGAGAGAGACACCAAATTTGAGAGAGAGAGATACACCAAATTTGAGAGATAGAGACACCAAATTTGAGAGAGAGAGAGACACACACCAAATTTGAGAGAGAGACACCAAATTTGAGAGAGAGAGAGAGACACACACCAAATTTGAGAGAGAGAGAGACACCAAATTTGAGAGAGAGAGAGACCAAATTTGAGAGGGAGAGACCAAATTTGAGAGAGAGGGAGACACCATATTTGAGAGAGAGAGAAAGAGACACCAAATTTGAGAGAGGGAGAGACACAGTCACGAAATTTGAGAGAGAGAGAAAGACACCAAATTTGAGAGAGCATGAGGGACACCAAATTTGAGCGAGAGAGAGAGAGACACCAAATTTGAGAGAGGGAGACACCAAATTTGAGAGAGAGAGACACCAAATTTTAGAGAGAGACACCAAATTTGAGAGAGAGACTTACACCAAATTTGAGAGAGAGAGACACCAAATTTGAGAGAGAGAGAGAGACACCAAATTTGAGAGAGCAAGAGACACCAAATTTGAGAGAGAGAGAGAGACACCAAATGTGAGAGAGAGAGAGACACCAAATTTGAGAGAGAGAGACACCAAATTTGAGAGAGAGAGAGACACCAAATTTGAGAGAGAGAGACACCAAATTTAAGAGACACCAAATTTGAGAGAGAGACACCAAATTTGAGAGAGACACCAAATTTGAGAGAGAGAGACATCAAATTTGAGAGAGAGACACCAACTTTGAGAGAGAGACACCAAATTAGAGAGAGAGATACACCGAATTTGAGAGAGAGAGAGACACCAAATTTGAGAGAGCGAGAGACACCAAATTTGAGAGAAAGAGAGACACTAAATTTGAGAGAGAGAGAGACACCAAATTTGAGAGAGAGAGACACCAAATTTGAGAGAGAGACACCAAATTTGAGAGAGAGACACCAAATTTGAGATAGACACCAAATTTGAGAGAGAGAGAGACACCAAATTTGAGAGAGAGAGACACCAAATTTGAGAGAGAGACACCAAATTAGAGCGAGAGATACACCGAATTTGAGAGAGCGAGAGAGCCAACAAATTTGAGAGAGATAGAGAAAGACACCAAATTTGAGAGAGAGAGAGAGAGAGACACACCACATTTGAGAGAGAGGCAAATACACCAAATTTGAGAGAGCGAGAGAGACACCAAATTTGAGAGAGAGAGAGAAAGACACCAAATTTGAGAGAGAGAGAGAGAGACACACCAAATTTGAGAGAGAGAGAGAGACCAAATTAGAGAGAGACACCAAATTTGAGAGAGAGAGAGACCAAATGTGAGAGAGAGAGACCAAATTTGAGAGAGAGGGAGACACCATATTTGAGAGATTGAGAGATACCAAATTTGAGAGAGAGAGAGAGACACCAAATTTGAGAGAGAGAGAGACACCAAATTTGAGAGAGAGAGACATCAAATTTGAGAGAGAGAGAGACCAAATTTGAGAGAGAGAGAGACACCAAATTTGAGAGAGAGAGAGAGACACCAAATTTGAGAGAGAGAGACACCAAATTTGAGAGAGAGAGAGAGAGACACCAAATTTTTTGAGAGAGACAGAGACACCAAATTTGAGAGAGGCACCAAATTTGAGAGAGAGAGAGAGACACCAAATTTGAGAGAGAGAGAGAGACACCAAATTTGAGAGAGAGAGAGACACCAAATTTGAGAGAGAGAGAGAGACTAAATTTGAGAGAGAGAGACTTACACCAAATTTGAGAGAGAGAGACCAAATTTGAGAGAGAGGGAGACACCATATTTGAGAGAGAGGCACCAAATTTGAGAGAGAGAGAGAGACACCAACTTTGAGAGAGAGAGAGAGAGACTAAATTTGAGAGAGAGAGACTTACACCAGATTTGAGAGAGAGAGACCAAATTTGAGAGAGAGGGAGACACCATATTTGAGAGAGAGACACCAAATTTGAGAGAGAGAGAGAGACACCAAATTTGAGAGAGAGAGAGATACCAAATTTGAGAGAGAGAGAGAGAGACCAAATTTGAGAGAGAGAGTGAGAGAGACACCAAATTTGAAAGAGAGAGACTAAATCTGAGAGAGAGACATCAAATTTGAGAGGGAGACACAGACACCAAATTTGAGAGAGAGAGAGAGACACCAAATTTGAGAGAGACAGACACCAAATTTGAGAGAGAGAGAGAGAGAGACACCAAATTTAAGGGAGAGAGTGAGGGACACCAAATTTGAGAGAGAGAGACACCAAATTTGAGAGAGAGAGGGAGAGACACCAAATTTGAGAGAGACACCAAATTTGAGAGAGAGAGACACCAAATTTGGGAGAGAGAGAGAGATACCAAATTTGTGAGAGAGAGACACCAAGTTTGAGAGAGAGAGAGACACCAAATTTGAGAGAGAGAGAGACACCAAATTTGAGAGAGAGAGAGAGACTAAATTTGAGAGAGACAGACTTACACCAAATTTGAGAGAGAGAGACCAAATTTGAGAGAGAGGGAGACATCATATTTGAGAGAGAGAGAGACACCAAATTTGAGAGAGAGAGAGACACCAAATCTGAGAGAGAGAGAGGCATCAAATTTGAGAGAGAGAGAGAGAGAGACGCCAAATTTGAGAGAGAGAGAGAGAGAGACACCAAATTTGAGAGAGAGAGACACCAAATTTGAGAGAGAGAGAGAGAGACACCAAATTGGAGAGAGAGAGACTAAATTTGAGAGAGAGAGACACCAAATTTGAAAGGGAGAGAGAGACACCAAATTTGAGAGAGAGAGAGACACCAAATCTGAGAGAGAGGGACAGACAACAAATTTGAGAGAGAGAGACAAACGCCAAATTTGAGAGAGAGAGAGAGACCAAATTTGAGAGAGAGAGAGAGGCCAAATTTGAGAGAGAGAGAGAGACCAAATTTGAGAGAGAGAGACCAAATTTGTGTGAGAGAGAGAGAGAGCCCAAATTTGAGAGAGAGAGAGAGAGACCAAATTTGAGAGAGAGAGATCAAATTTGATAGAGAGATAGAGACACACGCACCAAATTTGAGAGAGAGCGACACACCAAATTTGAGAGAGAGAGAAAGAGACTAAATGTGAGAGAGAGAGACTTCCCCCAATTTGAGAGAGAGAGCCACCAAATTTGAGAGAGAGAGAGAGACACCAAATTTGAGAGAGAGAGAGAGACACCAAATTTGAGAGAGAGAGACACCAAATTTGGGAGAGAGAGAGACACCACATTTGAGAGAGAGAGACACCAAATTTGAGAGAGAGAGACACCAAATTTGAGAGAGAGAGAGACACCAAATTTGAGAGAGAGAGACACCAAATTTGAGAGAGAGACACCAAATTTGAGAGAGAGAGATACACCAAATTTGAGAGATAGAGACACCAAATTTGAGAGAGAGAGAGACACACACCAAATTTGAGAGAGAGACACCAAATTTGAGAGAGAGAGAGAGACACACACCAAATTTGAGAGAGAGAGAGACACCAAATTTGAGAGAGAGAGAGACCAAATTTGAGAGGGAGAGACCAAATTTGAGAGAGAGGGAGACACCATATTTGAGAGAGAGAGAAAGAGACACCAAATTTGAGAGAGGGAGAGACACAGTCACGAAATTTGAGAGAGAGAGAAAGACACCAAATTTGAGAGAGCATGAGGGACACCAAATTTGAGCGAGAGAGAGAGAGACAACAAATTTGAGAGAGGGAGACACCAAATTTGAGAGAGAGAGACACCAAATTTTAGAGAGAGACACCAAATTTGAGAGAGAGACTTACACCAAATTTGAGAGAGAGAGACACCAAATTTGAGAGAGAGAGAGAGACACCAAATTTGAGAGAGCAAGAGACACCAAATTTGAGAGAGAGAGAGAGACAACAAATTTGAGAGAGAGAGAGACACCAAATTTGAGAGAGAGAGACACCAAATTTGAGAGAGAGAGACACCAAATTTAAGAGACACCAAATTTGAGAGAGAGACACCAAATTTGAGAGAGAGAGACACCAAATTTAAGAGACACCAAATTTGAGAGAGAGACACCAAATTTGAGAGAGACACCAAATTTGAGAGAGAGAGACATCAAATTTGAGAGAGAGACACCAACTTTGAGAGAGAGACACCAAATTAGAGAGAGAGATACACCGAATTTGAGAGAGAGAGAGACACCAAATTTGAGAGAGCGAGAGACACCAAATTTGAGAGAAAGAGAGACACTAAATTTGAGAGAGAGAGAGACACCAAATTTGAGAGAGAGAGACACCAAATTTGAGAGAGAGACACCAAATTTGAGAGAGAGACACCAAATTTGAGATAGACACCAAATTTGAGAGAGAGAGAGACACCAAATTTGAGAGAGAGAGACACCAAATTAGAGCGAGAGATACACCGAATTTGAGAGAGCGAGAGAGCCAACAAATTTGAGAGAGATAGAGAAAGACACCAAATTTGAGAGAGAGAGAGAGAGACACACCAAATTTGAGAGAGAGACACCAAATTTGAGAGAGAGGCAAATACACCAAATTTGAGAGAGCGAGAGAGACACCAAATTTGAGAGAGAGAGAGAAAGACACCAAATTTGAGAGAGAGAGAGAGAGACACACAAAATTTGAGAGAGAGAGAGAGACCAAATTTGAGAGAGAGAGACACCAAATTTGAGAGAGAGAGAGACCAAATTTGAGAGAGAGAGACCAAATTTGAGAGAGAGGGAGACACCATATTTGAGAGATTGAGAGATACCAAATTTGAGAGAGGGAGAGAGACACCAAATTTGAGAGAGAGAGAGACACCAAATTTGAGAGAGAGAGACACCAAATTTGAGAGAGAGAGAGAGACCAAATTTGAGAGAGAGAGAGACACCAAATTTGAGAGAGAGAGAGAGACACCAAATTTGAGAGAGAGAGACACCAAATTTGAGAGAGAGAGAGAGAGACACCAAATTTTTTGAGAGAGACAGAGACACCAAATTTGAGAGAGGCACCAAATTTGAGAGAGAGAGAGACACCAAATTTGAGAGAGAGAGAGAGACACCAAATTTGAGAGAGAGAGAGACACCAAATTTGAGAGAGAGAGAGAGAGAGAGAGAGAGACCAAATTTGGGAGAGAGAGAGAGACTAAATTTGAGAGAGAGAGACTTACACCAAATTTGAGAGAGAGAGACCAAATTTGAGAGAGAGGGAGACACCATATTTGAGAGAGAGGCACCAAATTTGAGAGAGAGAGAGAGACACCAACTTTGAGAGAGAGGAGATACCAAATTTGAGAGAGAGAGGGAGACACCAAATTTGAGTGAGAGAGAGAGACACCAAATTTGAGAGAGAGAGAGACACCAAATTTGAGAGAGGGAGAGAGACTAAATTTGAGAGAGAGAGACTTACACCAGATTTGAGAGAGAGAGACCAAATTTGAGAGAGAGGGGGACACCATATTTGAGAGAGAGACACCAAATTTGAGAGAGAGAGAGACACCAAATTTGAGAGAGAGAGAGATACCAAATTTGAGAGAGAGAGAGAGAGACCAAATTTGAGAGAGAGAGAGCGAGAGACACCAAATTTGAAAGAGAGAGACTAAATCTGAGAGAGAGACATCAAATTTGAGAGGGAGAGACAGACACCAAATTTGAGAGAGAGAGAGAGAGAGACACCAAATTTGAGAGAGACAGACACCAAATTTGAGAGAGAGAGAGAGAGAGACACCAAATTTAAGGGAGAGAGTGAGGGACACCAAATTTGAGAGAGAGAGACACCAAATTTGAGAGAGAGAGGGAGAGACACCAAATTTGAGAGAGACACCAAATTTGAGAGAGAGAGACACCAAATTTGGGAGAGAGAGAGAGATACCAAATTTGTGAGAGAGAGACACCAAGTTTGAGAGAGAGAGAGGCACCAAATTTGAGAGAGAGAGAGACACCAAATTTGAGAGAGAGAGAGAGACTAAATTTGAGAGAGACAGACTTACACCAAATTTGAGAGAGAGAGACCAAATTTGAGAGAGAGGGAGACATCATATTTGAGAGAGAGAGAGACACCAAATTTGAGAGAGAGAGAGACAACAAATCTGAGAGAGAGAGAGGCATCAAATTTGAGAGAGAGAGAGAGAGACGCCAAATTTGAGAGAGAGAGAGAGAGACACCAAATTTGAGAGAGAGAGAGACACCAAATTTGAGAGAGAGAGAGAGAGACACCAAATTTGAGAGAGAGAGACTAAATTTGAGAGAGAGAGACACCAAATTTGAAAGGGAGAGAGAGACACCAAATTTGAGAGAGAGAGAGACACCAAATTTGAGAGAGAGGGAAAGACAACAAATTTGAGAGAGAGAGACAAACGCCAAATTTGAGAGAGAGAGAGAGACCAAATTTGAGAGAGAGAGAGAGGCCAAATTTGAGAGAGAGAGAGAGACCAAATTTGAGAGAGAGAGACCAAATTTGTGTGAGAGAGAGAGAGAGCCCAAATTTGAGAGAGAGAGAGAGAGACCAAATTTGAGAGAGAGAGATCAAATTTGATAGAGAGAGAGAGACACACGCACCAAATTTGAGAGAGAGCGACACACCAAATTTGAGAGAGAGAGAAAGAGACTAAATTTGAGAGAGAGAGACTTCCCCCAATTTGAGAGAGAGAGCCACCAAATTTGAGAGAGAGAGAGAGACACCAAATTTGAGAGAGAGAGAGAGACACCAAATTTGAGAGAGAGAGAGACACCAAATTTGAGAGAGAGAGACACCAAATTTGAGAGAGAGAGACACCAAATTTCAGAGAGAGAGAGACACCAAATTTGAGAGAGAGACCCCAAATTTGAGAGAGAGACACCAAATTTGAGAGAGACACCAAATTTGAGAGAGAGAGACACCAAATTTGAGAGAGAGACACCAAATTTGAGAGAGAGAGAGATACACCAAATTTGAGAGAGAGAGACACCAAATTTGAGAGAGAGAGAGAGACACACACCAAATTTGAGAGAGAGACACCAAATTTGAGGGAGAGAGAGAGACACACACCAAATTTGAGAGAGAGAGAGACACCAAATTTGAGAGAGAGAGAGACCAAATTTGAGAGGGAGAGACCAAATTTGAGAGAGAGGGAGACACCATATTTGAGAGAGAGAGAAAGAGACACCAAATTTGAGAGAGGGAGAGACACAGACACAAAATTTGAGAGAGCATGAGGGACACCAAATTTGAGCGAGAGAGAGAGAGACACCAAATTTGAGAGAGGGAGAGACCAAATTTGTGAGAGAGAGACACCAAATTTTAGAGAGAGACACCAAATTTGAGAGAGAGACTTACACCAAATTTGAGAGAGAGAGACACCAAATTTGAGAGAGAGAGAGAGACACCAAATTTGAGAGAGTGAGAGACACCAAATTTGAGAGAGAGAGACACCAAATTTGAGAGAGAGAGAGACACCAAATTTGAGAGAGAGAGACACCAAATTTGAGAGAGAGAGAGACACGAAATTTGAGAGAGAGAGACACCAAATTTGAGAGACACCAAATTTGAGAGAGAGACACCAAATTTGAGAGAGACACCAAATTTGAGAGAGAGAGAGACACCAAATTTGAGAGAGAGACACCAAATTTGAGAGAGAGACACCAAATTAGAGAGAGAGATACACTGAATTTGAGAGAGCGAGAGAGACACCAAATTTGAGTGAGCGAGAGACACCAAATTTGAGAGAGAGAGAGACACCAAATTTGGGAGAGAGAGAGACACCAAATTTGAGAGAGAGAGACACCAAATTTGAGAGAGAGACACCAAATCTGAGAGAGAGACACCAAATTTGAGATAGACACCAAATTTGAGAGAGAGAGAGACACCAAATTTGGGAGAGAGAGAGACACCAAATTTGAGAGAGAGAGACACCAAATTTGAGAGAGAGACACCAAATCTGAGAGAGAGACACCAAATTTGAGATAGACACCAAATTTGAGAGAGAGAGAGACACCAAATTTGAGAGAGAGAGACACCAAATTTGAGAGAGAGACACCAAATTAGAGCGAGAGATACACCGAATTTGAGAGAGTGAGAGAGCCAACAAATTTGAGAGAGATAGAGAAAGACACCAAATTTGAGAGAGAGAGAGACACACCAAATTCGAGAGAAAGACACCAAATTTGAGAGAGAGGCAGATACACCAAATTTGAGAGAGCGAGAGAGACACCAAATTTGAGAGAGATAGAGAAAGACACCAAATTTGAGAGAGAGAGAGACACACCAAATTTGAGAGAGAGAGAGAGACCAAATTTGAGAGAGAGAGACACCAAATTTGAGAGAGAGAGAGACCAAATTTGAGAGAGAGAGACCAAATTTGAGAGAGAGGGAGACACCATATTTGAGAGACTGAGAGACACCAAATTTGAGAGAGAGAGAGAGACACCAAATTTGAGAGAGAGAGAGAGAGACCAAGTTTGAGAGAGAGAGACACCAAATTTGAGAGAGAGAGAGACCAAATTTGAGAGAGAGAGAGACACCAAATTTGAGAGAGAGAGAGACAGACACCAAATTTGAGAGAGACAGACACCAAATTTGAGAGAGAGAGAGACACCAAATTTAAGGGAGAGAGTGAGGGACACCAAATTTGAGAGAGAGACACCAAATTTTTTGAGAGAGACAGAGACACCAGATTTGAGAGAGACACCAAATTTGAGAGAGAGAGAGAGACACAAAATTTGAGAGAGAGAGAGAGACACCAAATTTGAGAGAGAGAGAGAGACACCAAATTTGAGAGAGAGAGAGACTCCAAATTTGGGAGAGAGAGAGAGACTAAATTTGAGAGAGAGAGACTTACACCAAATTTGAGAGAGAGAGACCAAATTTGAGAGAAAGGGAGACACCATATTTGAGAGAGAGGCACCAAATTTGAGAGAGAGAGAGACACCAACTTTGAGAGAGAGAGAGATACCAAATTTGAGAGAGGGAGACGCCAAATTTGAGTGAGAGAGAGAGAGAGACACCAAATTTGAGAGAGAGAGAGACACCAAATTTGAGAGAGGGAGAGAGACTAAATTTGAGAGAGAGAGACTTACACAAATTTGAGAGAGAGAGACCAAATTTGAGAGAGAGGGAGACACCATATTTGAGAGAGAGACACCAAATTTGAGAGAGAGAGAGACACCAAATTTGAGAGAGAGAGAGATACCAAATTTGAGAGAGAGAGAGAGAGACCAAATTTGAGAGAGACACCAAATTTGAAAGAGAGAGACTAAATCTGAGAGAGAGACATCAAATTTGAGAGGGAGAGACAGACACCAAATTTGAGAGAGAGAGAGACACCAAATATGAGAGAGAGAAGAGAGACACCAAATTTGAGAGAGAGAGAGAAAGGCACCAAATTTGAGTGAGAGAGAGACATCAAATTTGAGAGGTAGAGAGAGACACCAAATTTGAGAGAGAGAGAGAGAGAGACACCAAATTTGAGAGAGACAGACACCAAATTTGAGAGAGAGAGAGAGAAACCAAATTTAAGGGAGAGAGTGAGGGACACCAAATTTGAGAGAGAGAGACACCAAATTTGAGAGAGAGAGAGAGAGAGACACCAAATTTGAGAGAGACACCAAATTTGAGAGAGAGAGACACCAAATTTGGGAGAGAGAGAGAGACACCAAATTTGTGAGAGAGAGACACCAAGTTTGAGCGAGAGAGAGACACCAAATTTGAGAGAGAGACACCAAATTTGAGAGAGAGAGAGAGACTAAATTTGAGAGAGACAGACTTACACCAAATTTGAGAGAGAGAGACCAAATTTGAGAGAGAGGGAGACATCATATTTGAGAGAGAGAGAGACACCAAATTTGAGAGAGAGAGAGAGACACCAAATTTGAGAGAGAGAGGCATCAAATTTGAGAGAGAGAGAGAAACGCCAAATTTGAGAGAGAGAGAGAGACACCAAATTTGAGAGAGAGAGACACCAAATTTGAGAGAGAGAGAGAGAGACACCAAATTTGAGAGAGAGAGACTAAATTTGAGAGAGAGAGACACCAAATTTGAAAGGGAGAGAAAGACACCAAATTTGAGAGAGAGAGACACCAAATTTGAGAGAGAGAGAGAGAGACACCAAATTTGAGAGAGAGAGAGACACCAAATTTGAGAGAGAGAGACTAAATTTGAGAGAGAGAGACACCAAATTTGAAAGGGAGAGAGAGACACCAAATTTGAGAGAGAGAGACACCAAATTTGAGAGAGAGACACCAAATTGTAGAGAGAGAGAGAAAGGCACCAAATTTGAGTGAGAGAGAGAGAGACCAAATTTGAGAGAGAGAGAGACACCAAATCTGAGAGAGAGAGACCAAATTTGAGAGAGAGAGACCAAATTTGAGAGAGAGAGAGAGACACCAAATTTGAGAGAGAGAGAAACACCAAATTTGAGAGAGAGAGAGAGAGACACCAAATTTGAGAGAGAGAGACTAAATTTGAGAGAGAGAGACACCAAATTTGAAAGGGAGAGAGAGACACCAAATTTGAGAGAGAGAGACACCAAATTTGAGAGAGAGAGAGAGAGACACCAAATTTGAGAGAGAGAGAGAGACACCAAATTTGAGAGAGAGAGACTAAATTTGAGAGAGAGAGACACCAAATTTGAAAGGGAGAGAGAGACACCAAATTTGAGAGAGAGAGACACCAAATTTGAGAGAGAGACACCAAATTGTAGAGAGAGAGAGAAAGGCACCAAATTTGAGTGAGAGAGAGAGAGACCAAATTTGAGAGAGAGAGAGACACCAAATTTGAGAGAGAGAGACCAAATTTGAGAGAGAGAGACCAAATTTGAGAGAGAGAGAGACACCAAATTTGAGATAGAGAGAAACACCAAATTTGAGAGAGACACCAAATTTCAGAGAGAGAGAGAGACACCAAATTTGAAAGAGAGAGAGACCAAATTTGAGAGAGAGGGAGACACCATATTTGAGAGAGACACCAAATTTGAGAGAGAGAGAGACACCAAATTTGAGAGAGAGAGGGACACCAAATTTGAGAGTGAGAGAGACACCAAATTTGAGAGAGATAGAGAAGGACACCAAATTTGAGTGAGAGAGAGAGAGACACCAAATTTGGGAGAGAGAGAGAGACACCAAATTTGAGAGAGAGAGAGAGACACCAAATTTGAGAGAGAGAGAGAGAGAGAGAGAGAGAGACCAAATTTGAGAGAGAGAGAGACCAAATTTGAGAGAGAGAGAGAGAGACCAAGTTTGAGAGAGAGAGACACCAAATTTGAGAGAGAGAGAGACCAAATTTGAGAGAGAGAGAGAGACACCAAATTTGAGAGAGAGAGAGAGAGACACCAAATTTGAGAGAGACAGACACCAAATTTGAGAGAGAGAGAGACACCAAATTTGAGAGAGAGAGAGAGAGACCAAGTTTGAGAGAGAGAGACACCAAATTTGAGAGAGAGAGAGACCAAATTTGAGAGAGAGAGAGACACCAAATTTGAGAGAGAGAGAGACAGACACCAAATTTGAGAGAGACAGACACCAAATTTGAGAGAGAGAGAGACACCAAATTTAAGGGAGAGAGTGAGGGACACCAAATTTGAGAGAGAGACACCAAATTTTTTGAGAGAGACAGAGACACCAGATTTGAGAGAGACACCAAATTTGAGAGAGAGAGAGAGACACCAAATTTGAGAGAGAGAGAGAGACACCAAATTTGAGAGAGAGAGAGAGACACCAAATTTGAGAGAGAGAGAGACTCCAAATTTGGGAGAGAGAGAGAGACTAAATTTGAGAGAGAGAGACTTACACCAAATTTGAGAGAGAGAGACCAAATTTGAGAGAAAGGGAGACACCATATTTGAGAGAGAGGCACCAAATTTGAGAGAGAGAGAGACACCAACTTTGAGAGAGAGAGAGATACCAAATTTGAGAGAGGGAGACGCCAAATTTGAGTGAGAGAGAGAGAGAGACACCAAATTTGAGAGAGAGAGAGACACCAAATTTGAGAGAGGGAGAGAGACTAAATTTGAGAGAGAGAGACTTACACAAATTTGAGAGAGAGAGACCAAATTTGAGAGAGAGGGAGACACCATATTTGAGAGAGAGACACCAAATTTGAGAGAGAGAGAGACACCAAATTTGAGAGAGAGAGAGATACCAAATTTGAGAGAGAGAGAGAGAGACCAAATTTGAGAGAGACACCAAATTTGAAAGAGAGAGACTAAATCTGAGAGAGAGACATCAAATTTGAGAGGGAGAGACAGACACCAAATTTGAGAGAGAGAGAGACACCAAATATGAGAGAGAGAAGAGAGACACCAAATTTGAGAGAGAGAGAGAAAGGCACCAAATTTGAGTGAGAGAGAGACATCAAATTTGAGAGGTAGAGAGAGACACCAAATTTGAGAGAGAGAGAGAGAGAGAGACCAAATTTGAGAGAGACAGACACCAAATTTGAGAGAGAGAGAGAGACACCAAATTTAAGGGAGAGAGTGAGGGACACCAAATTTGAGAGAGAGAGACACCAAATTTGAGAGAGAGAGAGAGAGAGACACCAAATTTGAGAGAGACACCAAATTTGAGAGAGAGAGACACCAAATTTGGGAGAGAGAGAGAGACACCAAATTTGTGAGAGAGAGACACCAAGTTTGAGCGAGAGAGAGACACCAAATTTGAGAGAGAGACACCAAATTTGAGAGAGAGAGAGAGACTAAATTTGAGAGAGACAGACTTACACCAAATTTGAGAGAGAGAGACCAAATTTGAGAGAGAGGGAGACATCATATTTGAGAGAGAGAGAGACACCAAATTTGAGAGAGAGAGAGAGACACCAAATTTGAGAGAGAGAGGCATCAAATTTGAGAGAGAGAGAGAGAAACGCCAAATTTGAGAGAGAGAGAGAGACACCAAATTTGAGAGAGAGAGACACCAAATTTGAGAGAGAGAGAGAGAGACACCAAATTTGAGAGAGAGAGACTAAATTTGAGAGAGAGAGACCAAATTTGAGAGAGAGAGAGAGACACCAAATTTGAGAGAGAGAGAAACACCAAATTTGAGAGAGAGAGAGAGAGACACCAAATTTGAGAGAGAGAGACTAAATTTGAGAGAGAGAGACACCAAATTTGAAAGGGAGAGAGAGACACCAAATTTGATAGAGAGAGACCAAATTTGAGAGAGAGAGACCAAATTTGAGTGAGAGAGAGAGAGACCAAATTTGAGAGAGAGAGAGACACCAAATTTGAGAGAGAGAGACCAAATTTGAGAGAGAGAGACCAAATTTGAGAGAGAGAGAGAGACACCAAATTTGAGAGAGAGAGAAACACCAAATTTGAGAGAGAGAGAGAGACACCAAATTTGAGAGAGAGAGACTAAATTTGAGAGAGAGAGACACCAAATTTGAAAGGGAGAGAGAGACACCAAATTTGAGAGAGAGAGACACCAAATTTGAGAGAGAGAGAGAGAGACACCAAATTTGAGAGAGAGAGAGAGACACCAAATTTGAGAGAGAGAGACTAAATTTGAGAGAGAGAGACACCAAATTTGAAAGGGAGAGAGAGACACCAAATTTGAGAGAGAGAGACACCAAATTTGAGAGAGAGACACCAAATTGTAGAGAGAGAGAGAAAGGCACCAAATTTGAGTGAGAGAGAGAGAGACCAAATTTGAGAGAGAGAGAGACACCAAATTTGAGAGAGAGAGACCAAATTTGAGAGAGAGAGACCAAATTTGAGAGAGAGAGAGACACCAAATTTGAGATAGAGAGAAACACCAAATTTGAGAGACACACCAAATTTCAGAGAGAGAGAGAGACACCAAATTTGAAAGAGAGAGAGACCAAATTTGAGAGAGAGGGAGACACCATATTTGAGAGAGACACCAAATTTGAGAGAGAGAGAGACACCAAATTTGAGAGAGAGAGGGACACCAAATTTGAGAGAGAGAGAGACACCAAATTTGAGAGAGATAGAGAAGGACACTAAATTTGAGTGAGAGAGAGAGAGACACCAAATTTGGGAGAGAGAGAGAGACACCAAATTTGAGAGAGAGAGAGAGACACCAAATTTGAGAGAGAGAGAGAGAGAGAGAGAGAGAGAGACCAAATTTGAGAGAGAGAGAGACCAAATTTGAGAGAGAGAGAGAGAGACCAAGTTTGAGAGAGAGAGACACCAAATTTGAGAGAGAGAGAGACCAAATTTGAGAGAGAGAGAGAGACACCAAATTTGAGAGAGAGAGAGAGACACCAAATTTGAGAGAGAGAGAGAGACACCAAATTTGAGAGAGAGAGAGACTCCAAATTTGGGAGAGAGAGAGAGACTAAATTTGAGAGAGAGAGAGACTTACACCAAATTTGAGAGAGAGAGACCAAATTTGAGAGAAAGGGAGACACCATATTTGAGAGAGAGGCACCAAATTTGAGAGGGAGAGAGACACCAACTTTGAGAGAGAGATAGATACCAAATTTGAGAGAGAGAGGGAGACGCAAAATTTGAGTGAGAGAGAGAGAGACACCAAATTTGAGAGAGAGAGAGACACCAAATTTGAGAGAGGGAGAGAGACTAAATTTGAGAGAGAGAGACTTACACAAATTTGAGAGAGAGAGACCAAATTTGAGAGAGAGGGAGACACCATATTTGAGAGAGAGACACCAAATTTGAGAGAGAGAGAGACACCAAATTTGAGAGAGAGAGAGATACCAAATTTGAGAGAGAGAGAGAGAGACCAAATTTGAGAGAGACACCAAATTTGAAAGAGAGAGACTAAATCTGAGAGAGAGACATCAAATTTGAGAGGGAGAGACAGACACCAAATTTGAGAGAGAGAGAGAGAGAGAGACACCAAATTTGAGAGAGACAGACACCAAATTTGAGAGAGAGAGAGAGACACCAAATTTAAGGGAGAGAGTGAGGGACACCAAATTTGAGAGAGAGAGACACCAAATTTGAGAGAGAGAGAGAGAGAGAGAGACACCAAATTTGAGAGAGACACCAAATTTGAGAGAGAGAGACACCAAATTTGGGAGAGAGAGAGAGACACCAAATTTGTGAGAGAGAGACACCAAGTTTGAGCGAGAGAGAGACACCAAATTTGAGAGAGAGAGAGACACCAAATTTGAGAGAGAGAGAGAGACTTAATTTGAGAGAGACAGACTTACACCAAATTTGAGAGAGAGAGACCAAATTTGAGAGAGAGGGAGACATCATATTTGAGAGAGAGAGAGACACCAAATTTGAGAGAGAGAGAGAGACACCAAATTTGAGAGAGAGAGAGGCATCAAATTTGAGAGAGAGAGAGAGAGACGCCAAATTTGAGAGAGAGAGAGAGACACCAAATTTGAGAGAGAGAGACACCAAATTTGAGAGAGAGAGAGAGAGACACCAAATTTGAGAGAGAGAGACTAAATTTGAGAGAGAGAGACACCAAATTTGAAAGGGAGAGAGAGACACCAAATTTGAGAGAGAGAGACACCAAATTTGAGAGAGAGACACCAAATTGTAGAGAGAGAGAGAAAGGCACCAAATTTGAGTGAGAGAGAGAGAGACCAAATTTGAGAGAGAGAGAGACACCAAATTTGAGAGAGAGAGACCAAATTTGAGAGAGAGAGACCAAATTTGAGAGAGAGAGACACCAAATTTGAGATAGAGAGAAACACCAAATTTGAGAGAGACACCAAATTTCAGAGAGAGAGAGAGACACCAAATTTGAGAGAGAGAGAGAGACCAAATTTGAGAGAGAGGGAGACACCATATTTGAGAGAGACACCAAATTTGAGAGAGAGAGAGACACCAAATTTGAGAGAGAGAGGGACACCAAATTTGAGAGAGAGAGAGACACCAAATTTGAGAGAGATAGAGAAGGACACCAAATTTGAGTGAGAGAGAGAGAGACACCAAATTTGGGAGAGAGAGAGAGACACCAAATTTGAGAGAGAGAGAGAGACACCAAATTTGAGAGAGAGAGAGAGAGAGAGAGAGACCAAATTTGAGAATGAGAGAGTGAGACACCAAATTTGAGAGAGAGAGACACCAAATATGAGAGAGAGAGAGAGACACCAAATTTGAGAGAGAGAGAGACACCAAGTTTGAGAGAGTGAGAGACACCAAATTTGAGAGAGAGAGATACACCAAATTTGAGAGAGAGAGACACCAAATTTGAGAGAGAGAGACACACACACCAAATTTGAGAGAGAGACACCAAATGTGAGAGAGAGAGAGAGACACACACCAAATTTGAGAGAGAGAGAGACACCAAATTTGAGAGAGAGAGAGACCAAATTTGAGAGGGAGAGACCAAATTTGAGAGAGAGGGAGACACCATATTTGAGAGAGAGAGAAAGAGACACCAAAGTTGAGAGAGGGAGAGACACAGACACGAAATTTGAGAGAGAGAGAGAGACACCAAATTTGAGAGAGGGAGACACCAAATTTGAGAGAGAGAGAGACACCAAATTTGAGAGAGAGAGACACCAAATTTGAGAGAGAGAGAGAGACACCAAATTTGAGAGACACCAAATTTGAGAGAGAGACACCAAATTTGAGAGAGACACCAAATTTGAGAGAGAGACACCAAATTTGAGAGAGAGACACCAAATTTGAGAGAGAGAGAGAGACACCAAATTTGAGAGACACCAAATTTGAGAGAGAGACACCAAATTTGAGAGAGACACCAAATTTGAGAGAGAGAGAGACACCAAATTTGAGAGAGAGAGACACCAAATTTGAGAGAGAGAGAGAGACACCAAATTTGAGAGACACCAAATTTGAGAGAGAGACACCAAATTTGAGAGAGACACCAAATTTGAGAGAGAGAGACACCAAATTTGAGAGAGAGACACCAAATTTGAGAGAGAGAGAGAGACACCAAATTTGAGAGACACCAAATTTGAGAGAGAGACACCAAATTTGAGAGAGACACCAAATTTGAGAGAGAGAGAGACCAAATTTGAGAGAGAGACACCAAATTTGAGAGAGAGACACCAAATTTTAGAGAGAGATACACCGAATTTGAGAGAGCGA
This sequence comes from Carcharodon carcharias, assembly GCF_017639515.1. Taxonomy (NCBI): domain Eukaryota; kingdom Metazoa; phylum Chordata; class Chondrichthyes; order Lamniformes; family Lamnidae; genus Carcharodon; species Carcharodon carcharias. Next base: position 60,590,936 of record NC_054482.1, on the reverse strand, counting down.
GAGAGACACCAAATTTGAGAGAGCGAGAGACACCAAATTTGAGAGAGAGAGAGACACCAAATTTGAGAGAGAGAGAGACACCAAATTTGAGAGAGAGAGACACCAAATTTGAGAGAGAGACACCAAATTTGAGAGAGAGACACCAAATTTGAGATAGACACCAAATTTGAGAGAGAGAGAGACACCAAATTTGAGAGAGAGAGACACCAAATTTGAGAGAGAGACACCAAATTAGAGCGAGAGATACTCCGAATTTGAGAGAGAGAGAGAGCCAACAAATTTGAGAGAGATAGAGAAAGACACCAAATTTGAGAGAGAGAGAGAGACACACCAAATTTTAGAGAGAGACACCAAATTTGAGAGAGAGGCAGATACACCAAATTTGAGAGAGCGAGAGAGACACCAAATTTGAGAGAGAGAGAGAAAGACACCAAATTTGAGAGAGAGAGAGAGACACACCAAATTTGAGAGAGAGAGAGAGACCAAATTTGAGAGAGAGAGACACCAAATTTGAGAGAGAGAGAGACCAAATTTGAGAGAGAGAGACCAAATTTGAGAGAGAGGGAGACACCATATTTGAGAGATTGAAAGACACCAAATTTGAGAGAGAGAGACACCAAATTTGAGAGAGAGAGAGAGACCAAATTTGAGAGAGAGAGACACCAAATTTGAGAGAGAGAGAGAGACCAAATTTGAGAGAGAGAGAGACACCAAATTTGAGAGAGAGAGAGACAGACACCAAATTTGAGAGAGACAGCCACCAAATTTGAGAGAGAGAGAGACACCAACTTTAAGGGAGAGAGTGAGGGACACCAAATTTGAGAGAGAGAGAGGCACCAAATTTTTTGAGAGAGACAGAGACACCAAATTTGAGAGAGACACCAAATTTGAGAGAGAGAGAGAGACACCAAATTTGAGAGAGAGAGAGAGACACCAAATTTGAGAGAGAGAGAGACACCAAATTTGAGAGAGAGAGAGAGAGAGAGAGACACCAAATTTGGGAGAGAGAGAGACTAAATTTGAGAGAGAGAGACTTACACCAAATTTGAGAGAGAGAGACCAAATTTGAGAGAGAGGGAGACACCATATTTGAGAGAGAGGCACCAAATTTGAGAGAGAGAGAGAGACACCAACTTTGAGAGAGAGAGAGATACCAAATTTGAGAGAGAGAGGGAGACACCAAATTTGAGTGAGAGAGAGAGAGACACCAAATTTGAGAGAGAGAGAGACACCAAATTTGAGAGAGGGAGAGAGACTAAATTTGAGAGAGAGAGACTTACACAAATTTGAGAGTGAGAGACCAAATTTGAGAGAGAGGGAGACACCATATTTGAGAGAGAGACACCAAATTTGAGAGAGAGAGAGACACCAAATTTGAGAGAGAGAGAGATACCAAATTTGAGAGAGAGAGAGAGAGACCAAATTTGAGAGAGAGAGAGAGAGAGACACCAAATTTGAAAGAGAGAGACTAAATCTGAGAGAGAGCCATCAAATTTGAGAGGGAGAGACAGACACCAAATTTGAGAGAGAGAGAGAGAGACACCAAATTTGAGAGAGACAGACACCAAATTTGAGAGAGAGAGAGAGACACCAAATTTAAGGGAGAGAGTGAGGGACACCAAATTTGAGAGAGAGAGACACCAAATTTGAGAGAGAGAGAGAGAGAGACACCAAATTTGAGAGAGACACCAAATTTGAGAGAGAGAGACACCAAATTTGGGAGAGAGAGAGAGACACCAAATTTGTGAGAGAGAGACACCAAGTTTGAGCGAGAGAGAGACACCAAATTTGAGAGAGAGAGAGACACCAAATTTGAGAGAGAGAGAGAGACTAAATTTGAGAGAGACAGACTTACACCAAATTTGAGAGAGAGAGACCAAATTTGAGAGAGAGGGAGACATCATATTTGAGAGAGAGAGAGACACCAAATTTGAGAGAGAGACACCAAATTTGAGAGAGAGAGAGGCATCAAATTTGAGAGAGAGAGAGACGCCAAATTTGAGAGAGAGAGAGAGACACCAAATTTGAGAGAGAGAGAGAGAGACACCAAATTTGAGAGAGAGAGACTAAATTTGAGAGAGAGAGACACCAAATTTGAAAGGGAGAGAGAGACACCAAATTTGAGAGAGAGAGAGACACCAAATTTGAGAGAGAGAGAGAGACACCAAATTTTAGAGAGAGAGAGAAAGGCACCAAATTTGAGTGAGAGAGAGAGAGACACCAAATTTGGGAGAGAGAGAGACACCAAATTTGAGAGAGAGAGACCAAATTTGAGAGAGAGAGACCAAATTTGAGAGAGAGAGAGACACCAAATTTGAGATAGAGAGAAACACCAAATTTGAGAGAGACACCAAATTTGAGAGAGAGAGAGAGAGACACCAAATTTGAGAGAGAGAGAGACCAAATTTGAGAGAGAGGGAGACACCATATTTGAGAGAGACACCAAATTTGAGAGAGAGAGAGACACCAAATTTGAGAGAGAGAGGGACACCAAATTTGAGAGAGAGAGAGACACCAAATTTGAGAGAGATAGAGAAGGACACCAAATTTGAGTGAGAGAGAGAGAGACACCAAATTTGGGAGAGAGAGAGAGACACCAAATTTGAGAGAGAGAGACCAAATTTGAGAGAGAGAGAGAGAGACCAAATTTGAGAATGAGAGAGTGAGACACCAAATTTGAGAGAGAGAGACACCAAATTTGAGAGAGAGAGAGAGAGACACCAAATTTGAGAGAGAGAGAGACACCAAGTTTGAGAGAGTGAGAGACACCAAATTTGAGAGAGAGAGAGAGACACCAAGTTTGAGAGAGAGAGAGACACCAAATTTGAGATAGAGAGAGACACCAAATTTGAGAGAGAGAGACCAAATTTGAGAGAGAGAGAGACACCAAATTTGAGAGAGTGAAACCCCAAATTTGAGAGAGAGAGACACCAAATTTGAGAGAGAGAGAGAGACCAAATTTGAGTGAGAGAAATAGACCAAATTTGAGAGAGAGAGAGAGAGAGAGGCCAAATTTGAGAGAGAGAGAGAGAGACCAAATTTGAGAGAGAGAGAGAGAGAGGGGGACCAAATTTGAGAGAGAGAAAGAGACAGACACCAAATTTGAGAGAGAGAGACAAACGCCAAATTTGAGAGAGAGAGAGAGACACCAAATTTGAGAGAGAGAGAGACACACACCAAATTTGAGAGAGAGGCAGAACCTGAGAGAGAGAGAGAGTGTGACACTCAATCTGAGAGAGAGAGACCGAATCTGAGAGAGAGAGAGAGCAAATCTGAGAGAGACCGAGAGAGAGACACACAGGATCTGAGCGAGAGAGACACCCACACAGAACCTGAGAGTGACAGATTTGGTCTATGCTTGCCACTTAGAATTGCATGGGAGATCATATTATTTTTTGTTTAAATACAGAATTGTATTATAAAAGAATTTTTCTATTTGTAGACATTTCCCTTTCCTGGAGATTCATTTTTTTGGATACATGCTGGTGTTTTGAACTGTTCCAAACATATATGTTCCTGGGAAAGCCTGTATACATCCTGGAAAGTTCTATTTATTTATGCTTCAGGCAATCCTGGAGGCTGATACAGAGAAGCTGTGTTGCTTGTACTCAGCATAACTTAATTTTCCCACCTTAGCTAGCTCCAGATCTGCCTTCAGGCAAATCTGAAATGATAATCTACACATATGGAAAATCAAAGTGAATGTTTCTATCTGAGACAAATATCTCAGTGCTACTTCTGGTCAGACTGAGCTGGTTTTAATTTTTCTGCAAAATGTTTATTGCTTCCCACTCAGAAGAGCAATAATTTCTGGAGATAATTCAAGTGGAAAACAGGTTCTGTCATTGACATTGAAACCAATAGCACTTACTCACCAATAACCTGCTAACCAATACTCACTTTGTGTTCTGCCAGGGTCACTCAGCTCCTGACCTCAATACAGCCTTGGTCCAAACATGGACAAAAGAGCTAAAGTGACTGCTCCTGATAACAAGGCCGCATTTGATTAAGTGTGGCATCAAGGAGCCCTAGCAAAACTGGAGTCAATGGGAGTCAGACGGAAAATTCTCCACTGATTGGAGTCATACCTAGCACAAAGGAAGATGGTTATAGTTGTTGGAGGTCAATCATCTCAATCCCAGGACATCACTGCAGGAGTTCCTCAGGGTGGTGTCCAAGGCTGAACCATCTTCAACTGCTTCATCAATATCCTTCCTTCCATCATAAAGTCAAAAGTGGGTTGTTCGCGGATGATTGCACAATGTTCAGCACCATTCGTGACTCTTCAGGTACCGTGGCCATATGCAGCGAGACTTGGACAATATTTAGGCTTGGGCTGATAGGTGGCAAGTAACATTTATGTTACACGTGCCAGGCAATGACCATCTCCAACAAGAGAGAATCTAATCATCTCCCCTTAGATTTCAATGGCATTGCCATGGCTGAATCCTGCACTAACATCCTCAGGGTCACCATTGACCAGAAATCCAGCCTTATAAATACTGTGGCTACAACAGCAGGTGAGAAGCTGAGATTTCTGTGGCAAATAACTGACCACCCGACGCCCCAAAGGCTGTCCACCATCTATAAGGCACAAGTCAGTAGTGATGGAATATTCTCCACTTGCCTGGAGAGTGCAGCCCCAACAATACTCAAGAAGCTTGACACCATGCAGGAGAAAACAGCCCGCTTGATTGACACTCCATTCATCATCTTAGCATTCACTCCCTTGGCCCCCTCCAATACACAGTGGAAGCAGTTTGTACCATTCACAAGATGCACTTCAGCAATTTGCCAAGGCTTCTTCAACAACACTTTTGAAACCCACAACCTCTACTGGCTAGAAGAATGGAAATACCACCCCCTGCAACTTCCCATCCATATCACACACTATCCTGGCTTGGAACTATATCACCATTCCTTAATTAGTGCTGGGTCAAAATCCTGGAACTCCCTTCCTAACAGCATTGTGGGTGTACCCACACCACATGGACTGTAGCGGTCCAAGAAGACAGCTCAGCACCACCTTCTCAAGGGCATTTAGGAATGGCCAATGTGCTGGCCTTGCTGGTGATGTCCATAACTCATAAATTATCTGAGCCAGTAGTTTTTCTAGTAATGAGTTTTTGAAGTCACGTTTAACTTTTTTGCCTGATAACGCCACTCCTGTCACATCAGCTAAAGTTTAGTATGTGACCTTAGAATCAATATTTTTTCCATGTCGATCTTTCTCAAGTAGATAGGGACGTTGCCACCAATATTAGTAACCAAAGGATCTCTTCTTGATCAAAAACAGAAAATGCTGGAAAAACTCAGCAGGCCTAGCAGCATCTGTGGAGAGAGAAACAGAGTTAACGTTTTGAGATCTGTATGACCCTTCTTCAGAGGGTCGTATGGATTCAATGTTAGCTCTGTTTCTCTCTCCACAGATGCTGCTAGACCTGCTGAATTTTTCCAGCATTTTCTGTTGTTGTTTCAGATTTACAGCATCCGCAGTATTTTGCTTTGATCTCTCCTTGATCCTTGACACATCTTTTCTGAATTAAAACCCACCACTCATTAGTTCTGCTTCAGCCTGATCCTACCTGTGTGGCCAAGAAATTGGGCCTGTATCCAAAACTGACCGTAAGTTAACAAAGTGATTGATTGCTATGGTATGAGACCCTGCCATAATTTGGCTGTGGCCTCATTTACATTAAATTAACAAGCTGTAAACTCCAATCAGGTAACCATGATGCAGCTGGTCAGTCAGGGCCTGCCGACCAGCTCTGATATTGAGCCAGGACTTGGGAAGAGAAGTGGAAAGGAACAGGTCTGATCCTGCAACTGCCCATAATTTTTTTGCGGGGGAGCCAGGGGGAGCAGTCTGGCTCCTCCTGGCTCCACAGAAATGTAACTTGTAGATTTCTGGCCGTTGTTTGGCAGCTGCCATACTTCTGGGAGACAGTTGGTCAGAGGAAATCACAACCAGAAAGTTGTCCCCCTGTCCTTCATTTCACACCCTAAAAAAATAGATAAAACAATGAATTTCTCCCCACTGTGTTCTCCCTTAGTGATTTCTATTTACACACCTTCAGGATAAATATATGTGGTTTTGTGACCTTATTACAGTTGACTCTTTTTGCCACACCAACAACTCACTGGCATCTCTCCTCGCTCTTGTTATCCCTTTCTTGTCTCCAGCTAATAGTGCTTAATAGTTCAGCTCCATTCCAACTCTTGCTATTTTATTGCAACTATAACCTGGATCTTTTCCTCTACTCTGTAAAACTAACATGAAGGTTGGCTGTTTGTAGAGCATGCACAGTTGGTTGCTCTTTAATAGAGTCATTTCACACATGTTAAGGAGCATGAAAGGAGCAGCCACCATTACAAATTTAATTTGTAGCAGTATAAAATCTAAGGACACGAGGTGATCTTTATAAAAAATAATTTAACTCTGACCATCAATCAACTGCATTTCTTGAGGGCACTTCATTAATTTAGAGACAATTGGCAACTATGATCCTTGTTATATAATAAGCTGACCAATTTTATCAGTGAAGCTGCATGCATAAATAAGACTGCTTCAACCTTAGTACAGACCAACAAAAATAAATCTGGTTTACACACCAAGCTGAGTTGAAATTCCAAATCACTTTAAGTTATTAGCTGAGTGTTGCCAGCATTTTTTTAATGCAACTTGAAACCAATGGGACTGAAATAATTCAGTTCTGAATACTGATGAGAGTGATGATTCATCGAAGGAGTGCAGCCAGTGCCAAGTCCATGACACCACGGTTGGCACAGCTGTACAGGGGTGTACAAGGAATACTGGAAGAGCAATAGGGATAGGTGATTCAATGGCTAGGGGAATAGATTTCTGTGACTGAGGTGAATCCAAGATGGTGTGTTGCCTCCCTGGTGCCTGGGTCAAGGATGTTACTGTGGCTGCAGAGCACCCTGAAGGGAGAGGGTGAACAGCCAGCAGTCCTGGTCCGTGACTTAGGTAGAAATAGGAATGTGATCCTGCAGACATAATTTACGGAGAAACTAATAGAGTCTAAATCAGGGTTACTGTACGTGAAAAGGATTCTGAAAGTCTTCTATAGGTATATAAATAATAAAAAGGGTGGTAAAAGGAAGAGTAAGGCTAATTAGGGGCCAAAAAGGGGATTTACAGATGGAGTCAGGAGGCGTAGTTGAGATATTAAATGAATATGTCTTTACCAAGGAAGAAAATGCTATATACCCAGGCCATGTTGAAAGGGGGTAATTCAGAAGTAGAAGGGTTCAATTGATAAGGAGGAATTATTGGATAGGCGATCTGTACTTAAATTTGATACAGCACAAGGACCGCGTAAGATGAAACCAAGGGAAGTGAGAATGGAAACTGCGGAGGCACTGGCCATAATTTTTCAGTCTTCTTTAGACCCAGGGGTGGTGCCAGAGGACTGGAGAATTGCAATTGAACAAGTGTGTAAAGATAAACCAAGCAATTACAAGCTAGTCAGTTTATCTTTGGTGAGTAAACTTTTAGGAGCAATAATTTGGGACAAAATCAAGAGTCACATTTACAAACGTGGCTTAATTAAGAAAAGATATCATGGATTTCTTAAGGGAAAATAGTATTTAACTAACTTGCTGGAGTTTTTGAAGAGTAACTGTTGTAATAGTGTTAGTTACAGAATGTCAAGAGTGTCTTTGTAGTCTTCTGTATGTTAACAGCAAGTCTTTATTAACTACTTGTCACTATATGCATTTATACAGTAAAGGGTACAAGCAAGGAGCAATATCCACATCTTAACACATCTCTGCTCAACACCACACAGACCCTAGATCTGGGTGATGTGCCTTCTTGCATTACTATTTGAGCAGTACTGTACTCAGTCCCACATTAATCCTGTATGTACCAGACCCTTATACTACAGTAACAGAGAGGATTGATGAGGTCAATGATGTTGATGTGGTGTATATTGTGTATATGATGTATATTGACTTCCAAAAAGCATTCGATACAGTGTGACACAACAGATTTGAGCAAAGTTATAGTTCATGGAATAAAAGGGAAAGTAGCAACATGGATATGAAATTGGATGAGTCACAGGAAACAGTAGTGGTCAATGGATGTTTTTCGGTCTGGAGGAAGGTTTGTAGTGGAGTTCCCCAGGAGTTTGCGTTGGGACCCTTGTTCTTCCTGATATATATTCATGACCTTGCTCTTGGTGTACGAGGCACAATTTCAAAATTTGCTGATAATACAAAATTTCGAGACATTGCAAATTGTGAGGAGGATAGTGTGGAACTTCAGAAGGACATAGACAGTTTGGTGGAATAGGCGGACAGGTGGCAGATAAAGTTCAATGCTGAGAAGTGAGGTGATTCATTTTGGTAGGAAGAATACAGACACAATATCAAATAAAGGATACAACTCTAAAGGGGATGCAGGAGCAGAAAGACCCAGGTGTATATGTGCATACGTCATTGAAAGTGGCAGGAGAAGTTGAGAATGTGTTTAGTAAAGCATTCAGTTACCTTCATTAATAAAGGCTTCATTAATAAAGGCATAGAGTACAAGAGCAAAGAGGTTATGTAGAACTTGTATAACGTACTAATTCAGCCTCAGCTGGAGTATTGCGTCATCCAGTTTAAGGTGCTGTACTTTAGAAAGGATGTGAAAGCATTGGAGAAAGTACAGAAAAGATTCACGAAAATGGTCCCTGGGATGAGGAACTTCAGTTATGAAGATAGATTGGAGAAGTTAGGACTGTTTTCCTTACAGCAAAGAAGGCTGACAGGAGATTGATAGAGGTTTCAAAATCTAGAGAGATCTAGACAGAGTAGATAGGGAGGAACTTCCCACTCATGAAAGGATCAAGAACGAAAAGGCATGGATTTAAAGTAGTTGACAAAAGAAGCATAAGTGATATGAGAGAACTTTTTCACACTAGTGGTTAGGATCTAGAATGCAATGTCTGAGAGTGTGGCAGAGACCAATTCAATTGAGGCATTCAAAAGGGAATTAGACTGTTATTTGAAAAAGAACAATGTGCAGGATTATGAGGGGAAGGCAGGAGAATAGCACCCAGTGAATTGCTCATTTGGAGAGTCAGTGCCGACACAATGGGCTGAGCGGCTTCCTTCTGCACTGTAACAATTCTGTGATTCTGTAATATAGATCATTTTATGGGAAGCTAGCTAAGCACACCATGAAAAAGGGAATAGAGGGAAGGCTGATAGATTGGAGGACGATCAAGTAGAGCATAATTGCCAGCATGGACTGGTTGGGCCAAATAGACTGTTCCTGTGTATGTTCTATGTAATTCTGTAATTCTTGCTGCAGTGGGGTATCTTGCTGTGTGCCTTGTTAGTTACACTTTTATTGCATCCTGTGTCTTAACTTGCTGGAAGTAAGTGTGAGCTGAGAACAGGATATCAGGGACCTCCAATGGGACTGACAGTCTTAAACAATGAGATTTAAAAGATTGAGAAACAAGAGCAACTAAGAAGTACGGGACGGAATTTTATGGTCCCTCCCTCCGGCGGGATTTTCTGGTCCCACCTACGACAATGGACTTTTGAATGGCTTGCTGCATTTTACAACCCCGCTGCCACTGCGACGAGGGTGTAAAATTACATCCATGGTGAATTAGAGTCAAATCAGGTATAGACAGAAAAATAGCGTGAAGGAAAGAAATCAGATTAAGAGAGAGATAAAAGAGAGAAAAAGAGGAAGCTTTAAAAATTTAAATTTGACATTTTGCAAATCTCTAAGAAATATTATCTTTTTGAGGGGAGACATTGGTGCAGTGGTAATGCCACTGGACCAGTAATCCAGAAGACCAGGCCAATGCTGTGGAACATGAGTACAAATCCCACCACAGCAGCTGGTGGAACTCAAATACAATTACTCAAAAAAAAATCTGGAATGTAATCTAGTCTCAGTAATCGTGACCATTAGACCATCATTGATTGATTGTCATAAAAATCTGTCTGGCTCACTAATGTAAGGAAGGAAATCTGCCATCCCTACCTGGCCTACCCAATGTGACTCCAAACGCACAGCAATGTAGTTGATAAAGGGTAGTTAGGGATGGGCAACAAATATTGGAATTGTGATGCCCACATCCCAGGAAAGAATAAAGAAAAAGAATGAGACTGCACAGTTCAAACTGTTCAATTCTGGGTCAGGCAGGTTACTGGCCCTCCATTAATAATAATCATGTCAGTAGTGCTGTTAATTAGCAAAAATATCTTTGTGCAGTGTTTAATCAGAAATGTATATGCAGCCTCCAGCAAATTCTTAAAATAATGGGACTAAGAGTGAGAAACTGTATTTGCAAAGCAAGTGGAGGAGAAGCATGAATTGACCAGTAAGCTCTGAAGATTCATAACTTGTGGAATATTTGCACATTTAATAACAGTGTTCATTGCTAACACACTGTTATTGTTACAGCAATTCTTTTGTGGATTAGGAGGAGCAGGTGTGCTGCTCTTGAATTACAAAAAATTGTTTGGGCTGCAGCCCCAGACTCTGCCCAAGGACCCTCACCCAACCCCCTCACCGCCCCCGCCCCCCTCCACACCCCCCCCAACCCCCATCATCACACCCCCCCCATCCCCCACCCCCCCCCACACTTTCCCAACCCACCCCATACCTCCCCAACCCACCCCATTGCACCACCCCCCATCTCCCCCCCACCCCCCATCACCCCCCTCACACCCCCCATCATCCCCCCACACCCCCTATCACCCCACCGCCGCCACCCCCCCACCCCTCCCACCCCACCTGCCCTTAACTTTCTTGCCTTAGGCTCCTATCAGGGTCCTGCAAGGAACTCACCCCAGTTCAACACTGCTTATTTCCAAGGTCAACTAATACGTCACCTTTCTTGTGGACCCCAACAGGATTTCTAGGCTGCAATTATGTTACTATCAAGGCACCAGAGGATCATCTACTTTTTGTCAACATTCCATTAGTGTCTAGCTGACCTGTAATCTTTGCAGAACAGTTTTGCAGGTATGTGCCAGTTTTGGATGCCCTCATCCTGCAAAAGTCAATCATTTCCTCACTATTTCACTTTTTCAAAAATGTTAAGAGGACAAGATCTACCAATTCCACCTATGGCTGTTGACATCTTTTAACAACCTCACCATGCTGAAGAACCACAGACTTGGGATCAACAGCAACATCATCGGTCACACTATAGCGCTCTTGAAGCAAATGTTTGGGTACTTGGATAGGCCTGGGGACACCCTATAGCATGCCCTAAACAAAATCTCCTGCATTATTTGGAGGACACAGAACAACAGCAGCTGATGATCTGTTCCTTTTAAGAGGTGCAGTCACCTTCAATAGGCCTCTGGTGACACATCAGAAATCCAGCCCTGAAAGTGACTTACATATTTTTTTTTGCAATCAAGAGGGGACTCTGCCAATCAAATGTAAATAAGGCCCAGGATTTAAAATAACTAAGCCAGACTTTGGCCTCTCCCCCAGTAATCTTCTGACATCTCCTTTGAGCTTCTCACCCTGTTTGTTTCCTTTCACTTTTACTGCAAAATCCTTGTTGTACAATTATTATGGTCCTCGTAGATCACAAACTTAAAAGGAATCCCCACAAGGTCAATGGAAAGAAAACCGCTGGACAAAATTTCATTTTTTTAAACTTTCACTGTAACAAACTAAAATCATCATAATTCAAACGTTAAAATGAAGGATGTTTCCAATCAAAAGATAAATTTAATTTTAAGTACAGTATATATTAATGACCTAGACTTGGGTGTGAAGGGCCTAATTTCAATTTGCTGATGATTCAAAACTTAGAAGTATTGTGAATGATGAGGAGGGTAGTGATAAACATTAAGAGGACTTTGGCAGGCTGTTGGAATGGATGGACAAGTGTCAGGTGAAATTTAATACAGAGCAGTGTGCAGTCATTCATTTTGGTAGTAAGAATGCAGAGGGATAATATAAAATAAAGGTACAAATACAAAGGGGGTGCAGTGGTGTATGTGCACAATTCACTGAAGGTGGCAGGACAGGTTTAAAAAAAACTTGTTTGAAAAGCATATGGGATCTGGAGTTTTATAAATAGATGCACAGAGTATAAAAGCAAGTAAGTTGTAATGAACCTATATAAAACCCTGGTTCGGCCTCATTTGAAGTATTGTGTCCAATTCTGGGCAACACATTTTAGGAAGGACATGAAGGCATTAGAGGGTGTAGAAAAGATTCACAGGAATGATGAGGAATTTTAGCCATGTGGAGAAGTTGGGGCTGTTCTTACAGAAGGGAAGATTAAGAGGAGATTTGATAGATATGTTCAAAATTGAGGAGTTTGGAGAGAGTAGATAGGGAAAAACTGTTCCTGTTGCAGAAGAGTAGAGGAGCCAAGGACACCAATTTAAGGTGATCAGCAAATGAAGCAACAGTGACATGAGGAAAAGCTTTTTTACATAGCATATGATTAGGATCTGGGATGCTCTACCCGCCTGCCCCTGCCAAATGTATAGTTGCTAAATTTGTTGATGAAACAAAGATAGGTACGAAAGTAAGTTGTGTAGAGGACATAAGGAGTCTGCAAAGGAATACAGATAGGTCAAGTGAGTGAGTGAAAATTTGACAGATGTAGTATAATGTAGGAAAATGTAAACTTGTCCACTTGGTGGGAAGAATAGAAAAGCAGCATATTATTTAAATGGAGAGAGATTGCAAAACTCGGGTACAGAGGGACCAAGGTGTCCTGGTACGTGAATCACGAAGGGTTATTATGCAGGTACAGCAAGTGATTAGGGAAGCAAATGGAATGTTGTTGTTTACTCCAAGTGGAATGGGATATAAAAGTAGGGATGTTTTGCTATGGTTGTACAGGGCTTTGGTGAGACCATATCTAGAATAATGTGTACAGTTTTGGTCTTTTTTTTTAAAGAAAGAATATAATTGCATTAGAAGCAGATCAAAGAAGGTTCACTTAGCTGATATCTGAGAATTAGGTGTTATGAGGAAAGGTTAGACAGGTTGGGCCTGCATCCATTGGAATTTAGAAGAATGAGAGGTAATCTTATCGAAACATATAAGATCCTAAGGGTACTTGACAGGGTGGATGCTGAAAGGATGTTTTCTCTTGTGGGAGAGACCAGAACTAGGAGAAACAGTTTAAAAATAAGGGGTCTTCCATTTAAGAGAGATGAGAAGAATGTTTTTCTCTCAGTGGATGGTGAGTCTTTGGAACTCTGTTTCCCAGAGGCAGTGTCGTTGAATATTTTTAAGGCAGAGATAGATTCTCAACTAACAAGGGAATCAAAGGGTATCGCGAGTTGGCAGGATAATGGCATTCAGGCCACAATCAGTTCAGCCATGATCTTTTGAATGGTGGAGCAGGCTCAAAGGGCTGAATAGCCTACTCTTCTTAATTCATATGTTCGTATGCAAAGAAATCTGCTGGGCTGACTGTTTGGCATGGGATCCTTCAATTGCCAGTTAAATCCTGAAAGTGGCAGGATGGGATCCTTAAGTAGGAATTAATTGCCTGCCTAAGGGCCTCAGTGGGCCAACAAATCCACCCCACAAACCCCCACGACCTCTCCATTGGTAAAATTGCAATGGGAGCAGGGATGGGTGGTTAGGCGACAGGCAAGATGCCCACTGGATTTAATGTGCCCTCCCCTCTTCATACCCTTTGGCAGGGAAGCATCATATTCTGCCCTATAATTAATTGTCAGATTTTACTAGAGTATTTCATTTATTGCCCCTTCAGCTAAAGCTGCTTATTTTTCCAGGATCATTCTTAAGGTAAGGACAGCCCAGAACCTGTTGGCTGTGTCAAAGGCTTTATCCTTCTCCCTTGATAAACAAATGCCATCACTTCCTTTCTGAACCACCACTCCCTCGCACCACTACCACCTGCACCTCCCCACCCACCCTGCCCACCAGCGATCTATTTGTCCTGTCCAACTACTATGCATCTCTAATCTTCCGTTCCTCTTTAAGGTTCTCAATGTTTCCCAGCTCATCCCTCAAAAAATTCTTGTTTGAATCTGGTCTGATTTCTACTTGTTCATACCACCAAGACAGCCCTGGCTAAATAAACCCCTTTGCCTGTGCCTGTGGCTGTGTCATGTTTGATATGGTAGATCATGCCATCCTCCAGTACTCCACAGATCTGCAGCTTCATGTGACCCTCTCCTATCTACCTGAATACGTTTGCATTGCCACCCCAGTACTTCCCCAAAGTTTCATCCTTGACTACCACTCTCTTTCATCTACATGCTGCCCCTCAGCAATATCGTCTACAGACAGTAAAATTATGTTAATTTCTATATGTATGCGAACAATGCCAACCTTCACCTTTGCACCCATACAAAAGCAAAATGCAGCGGATGTTGAAAATCTGAAACAGAAACAGAAAACAGTGGAAACAATCAGGGGGTCCAGCAGCATCTGCAGACAGTTGATGTTATTTCAGTTCTGTGACCTTTCATCAGAACCCTGAAAGATCACAGACCTGAAACAAACCTCTGTTTCTCTCCCCACAAATACTACCAGACCTGCTAAGTGTTTCAGCGTTTTCTGGTTTTATTTCACCTGTGCACCACTTTGCTCAATCCACAGTCACCTCCTCACTGTCAGACTGCCTATCTGACATATCCTGGATGAGCCAAACCTTAATTAACTCAGAATTAGTAAGACTAAAACCATAACTTCTGGCCCCCACCATAAGATCTACTTCCTTCCTGGTCACTTACCCTAGGTGAATCAGACCAAGCAAAATTTCAGTGTCCAGTTTGAGCCTGAACTGAGTTTCAAATCACCCAACAGTTCACAAGTCTGCTTATCACCATATATGCAACACAGCCATCTCCATCCTACCTCAATCCCTCCGAGACTGCAATCATTTCCGTACATTTGACACCTCCAAACTCAAATATTCCATGCCTAACATTCTGGTCTTCCGTCCTTCATCATCTGAAAACTCCAACTCATCTAAAGCGCAACCAGCAGCATTCTATCTCTCATTTCACCCCACTTACCCATCACACACATTGTTGACTAAATCTTGGCCAGCGTGCCATTCTTGACATCATTACCAGAACTTTGCACCACTTGCATTCTCTCTCTTTTTCCCATTTCCTAGACAATTAGAATTAAAATTCTAAGTGTCGGGTAACGTGCATGTTAAACATATACAATTCAGCAGCAGGGGAGCTTTTCCTTGGTGAAACGTGCCATCAGCTGACAATGTTGCAGCGAAGGGTGGACTATAAAAGAACCTCCGGAGGCTCTGCATCATGGCCACAACTTTTCTGCCCAACTACATTGCTATTAACTTGTCACTTGTAATTTCACTTGTAAGTATCTCACATTACATTGGTTTCACTTTATTTATGTGTGCATCATCGTTATTTATTGAGACTAGCTTAGTCAGATAGCCAAGTGTACTGTTATGGCTATGGTTGGCACACATTGATGGTTACAGGGGAGTTAGGGACATTTCTTTTATTGTGGAAAAAACATTTTTTTTTGTTCACTCTTTACTGAATGTTCATGTTGGTGTCCAGTGCTGTACTCACCACTCTGTGGGACATGGCTGAACTTGTAGGCTCAATTGGCCTTCCCTTAATTATCCAAGGATTTTGTCCAAGATCACTCTCAGTGGGGGTAATTGAAATGTTATAGGTGAACTCAAAGCCTTTTAAGGACTCTGCCAGTCAGCACTGAGATGTTTGGCAGTATACTAGGACCTCATTTGGACATTGACGTTGCCCTTTAGGCCCCATATTTTCTAACCTTGGCTGACTGTCCCCACACTCAGGAAGCCAGGCTCTTCCAACTTCACTTCTCCACGCCCCCAACCCCACTCCACAAGCATCCTTCACCACTGATTCAGTCTTGCTGGTACCAAATGCAAGCTGCCATTCTCCTGCTCCCCTCCCTAGTGCCGTAGAGTTCAACAAAGACAACCACTCACCTCAGGCACAACTGCACAGAGCCAACTGGTGTACACCACCTTTAAATGATCGCGAATCGGGTGCCACAAGATTCTTGTGCACCATTGACTTTATCCCAGGGGTAGGAGATTATTTAAAAACTGTTTCACGCTAATGAGAATTCATGGCATGCAATTGTAATACAAGCACAAACCCACCACATGCTAGGGTAATGCTCAACACTCCACAAGCACACTGGAGACTTATTTCTGCATCTCAACCCACTGTCAGGAAATTGAAATTTCACATTCTGCCTAATTAAGTTACCCCACACGCTACAATTCCCACCATAATCCCCCCATTGTCAAAGATCGACATTGGCTCCTGTCCCCTGACATATTACATTTTAACACTTGTCCTTACCTCCAAAGACTACCCCCTTCCTAAATTTGCAACAACCTCCAGCTTATACCCCTCCCTTTACCCTTCAGTCCTCTAGTTCAGATTTTGTGCTTTCCTGCCTCCCTTCTCCTCGCCATCAGCTGTCTTGGTCCTAGTCATTGAAACTCTGACACTGAGCCCTTTTCACTTCTCCATGTCTGTCCTCTTTAAAAGCCTTGTCAAAGCTCTTCTTTTCAGCCAAGCTTTTGCTTATCTTTCCTAAACTGTGCTTCTATGGTTTAGCATCTGTTTCTCTGTATATCCATTTATGAAGTCACATGGGATATTTGTTCACCTATAACATAAATAGAAAATTCTGTTGTAACAATACTGTATCAATATTATTAGGTCTAGATTTCAAATCAGAAAGATCTTTTGTAATGCATACTGAACGTTCACCATATGGTCTGTTAGTTGAGCTAAGCTGAGTTTGGTGTAGTTCAGCCTTGTTTAATTTAATTCATACAGACAGAGATGAGCGAGTGCTATGGGGAACATGGTCCCACGCTACTGGAATTAGAAATGTCATGCCAATGAATATATGGAGGTCAATGATGTACTATGTTGAATGTAAGAACATATTCTACACCATAGGTTTGAAAAAGATAACTTTATATAGAATTCCATAAAGTGTACAGGTTAGAAACAGGTCATTCAGCCCTACTGGTCCACGCCAGTGTTTATGCTCCTCAAGAACCTGCACCTACATTTCTTCATCTAATCCTATCAGAATAACCTTCTATTCCTTTCTCTCTCTCATGTGTTCATCTAGCTTCCTCTTAAATGCATCTACGATATTAACCTCAACCACTCCTTGTCGTAGCAGGTTCAACATCCGAACCACTCTCTTGAGTGAAGAAGTTTCTCCTGAATTCACCAATAGATTTATTAGTAATTATTTTTTATTTATGACCCCCAGTTTTGGTCTCATCCACAAGTGGAAACACCTTCTCTTCCTCTACCCTATCAAACTCTTCCATAATTTAAAAATCACTGACTGGTTAAAGGGGTTAGTCTAGGTGCAACTTTGGCAAAGGAGTTGACACGTGCACACTTGCATCCGCTGGAAATGTACAGAGCAAACAGATCATGACCCAGCATTGCTCATTTGAACTCCCTTCCACAGCTGTCTATCTTAATCTTGTACAGTGGACATGAATTAAGCATCATGAGGAACCACCTCCAAAAGCATTATTTAGTGGGAGCATTAACTACTTATAGGTTAGTTGCTGCTTGATTTCTTCCAGCTGTTGTTACAATTTTATACATATTTATTGCTTACCATAGTTGTTTCAAATGTCAAGTTTTACAGGGAGTAGTGTATAAGGTGTTGAAGTACTTTTTGCTGACTTCAAAACTTCTGTACAAACCAGTTGTTCCTAGTTATGGGTGTAGTAGTATTCCTTCTTCTTGGAATCCAGAACTCTTCACATGCTGAAGCAGTCTATGTCCTTATGCAACAAGGCCTGGACACCATTCAGGCTTAGGATGATAAGTGACAAGTAACATTCATGCCACACAAGTGCCAGACAATGACCATCTCCAACAAGAGAGAATCTAACCATCTCCCATTGACATTCAATGGCATTACTATCACTGAAGCCCCCTCTATCAACATCCTGGGGATCACCACATACTGAACTAGACCAGCTATATAAATACTGTAGCTGGAGCTGGTCAGATACTGGGAATTCTGAGGTGACTGACTCCCCACTTGGCCCCCCCAAAACCTGTCCACAATCTACAAGGCACAAGTCAGGAGTGTGATGGAAAACTCTCCACTTGCCTGGATGAGTGCAGCTCCAACAACACTCAAGAAGCTCAACAACATCCAGGACAAAGCAGTCTGCTTGATCAGCACCCTGTCCATCAACTTAAACATTCACTCCCTCCACCACTGGCGCATAGTGATAGCAGTGTGTACTATATACAAGTTGCTCTGCAGCTCCTCACCAAGCTTACTTCAACAGCACCTTCTAAACCCACGACTTCTACCATCTAGAAGGATAAGGGCAGCATATGCATGGGAACACCATCACCTGCAAGCTGCCCTCAAAGCCACACACCACCCTGACCTGATACTATATTGCCGTTCTTGCTGGATCAAAATCCTGGAACTCCATTCCCCAACAGCATTGAGTATCCACCCAGATGGGCTGCAGTGGTTCAGGAAGGCAGCTCACCATCACCTTCCTTCCTCAAGGGCAGTTTTTTTTGTATGCAGTGCAGGCATCACTGGCCTTATTGCCCATCCAATTGTCCTTAACCACATTACTGTGGGTCTGGAGTCACATATAGGCCTGACTAGGTAAGGATTTCCTTCCCTAAAGGACATTAGTGAACCAATAGGTTTTTATGACAATTGGCAGTGGTTTCATGGTCATTAGACTTTTAATTCCAAATATTTATTGAATTCAAATTCCACCATCTGCCGTAGTGGGATTTGAACCCAGGTCCCCAGAGCATTACCCTGGGTTTCTAGGTTACTAGTATGGTGACAATACCACTACACCATCACCTCCCTGATAATTAGGGATGGGCAACAAATGCTGGCCTAGCCATTGATGCCCACATCCCATGTAAGAATGAAAAAAAAACTGGGAGAATGAACAGAGCAGGTCAAGCAGATAGAAGAGGGAGGATGAGGTAGGGAGACTGAAATCTAAACAACCTCTTTCTGCCCAGTTGTACATAAAGAACTAATTCGAGGCCTGAATTTTTCCAGCGTTGGGCAGGCTCAGCGAGAGTGGCTGGGGGCGGTTGCAGAGCCAACCACCACCCGCAATCTGCTCCGCACTGCCAGTTAAAGCCCATCCAGCGTAATATGCAAGCAGTAGAGCGCTCCCTGTGCAGGCAGGGGGAAGAGGGAGAGAAGGGTCCAACACTCTGTTGCGCGCAAAAGAACACTTCAATCTCAGTGCCTCAGGGATATTAAAGCGCTTTTGAAAATAATAAATAAAATCAGTAAAAATTTAATGAAACGTCCCTTCATGTGACTGTGTCACATAAGATGGGATATGTTTTTATTTGTCAGGAAAAGTTTTTATTTAATTCATAAAGGTTTCCTAAAAACCTTACACCAACCGTAAGACTGGATGGGCAGCGTTAACTTGGCATTAATTCATTCGTTAATGGCCTTGATGGGCCTATTAATTATCGGAGGGCGCACAGCTGACTCCACGCGCGCCCGCCAAACGAAACACTGCGAGACAGCGCGATGCATCCTGACATCATCACATGTCATTTTATGCGCTGGCGTGTCAGGCCTGCCCCCGCATGCCGACTGAAAAATCCTGGCTCAAGCAATCTCAACCCCATTTCTCCATTTGCCAACAGGCCTACACTCCTTACCTCCACTACCTTTTGTCACTAACAATTACATTGTCCTTTTGGTCACAATGCAAGAAGAAAAGCCAACAAAAAACACACATTCCAAACCAAATATTTAAGCTAGCTAATGTCATTTTGCATATCAACTAAAACTAATAACCCATTGTGCATATTTTGCATGTGCCTTTTCCAGTCCTAGTGTTCATACGAAGTTTTAATGCTGTGGCTGGAACATGGCTGATGGAAGGCTGCTGATTTTCAGTGGTGAAGACTGGAGATGGCTTTGAAGAATGACCTTGAGTAGCTCTGGGCATGGAGGACCCAGCTTTGTTCTGCTCCACCTCAGCATAGGCTGCTGCAGTCTGGGCTATCTGGCTGACAGGCAACAGCAAGATAACTGGAGTAGTAGTAGGGGTGGAATCACAAAAGCTGTCATCCTGTGGGAAGGCAGCAGGTCCTTGCTACATGGAGCCACTGCTGAGGCACCATTCCCCAGAGTAGCACCTCAGCACTTTTAGTAATCTGCTGGAGGACAGATTGCTGAACAGCTGTGACACGTGCAAGCCCCCCTGAACCACAGCCACAAAGGCAGCAGAGCCTCCATGACATCAGTCTGAGTTTCCACTTCAGCACTCAGACTTTTGGTGGAAGTTGCTTGTGTTGCATTGAAAGCTGAGACGTTGGCTAACATGGCTGGGGCCACAATGTGTTTGTAGGAATGGACTCTAAGTTCTGTGTAAAGCACAGCAAGTTGGTGCAAGATTGCTCCATGCTTCTTGACATTGAGCATAGGCTCTTCGCAGGCTTCCCATTGCAGCAAGCATTATGTTGTTTATATCAATCAGCCTTTATCTATAGTCTGACGCATCAATGTCCTCATCTGAAGCCTCTGCAATTGATCTCGCCCTTCGATGAGTTGGCATCTCTATGAATCTTAACCCCTGCCCTGACTGCAGCACCAATGTGCCCGATGTCTCACCAGGTGGAGATCCTGCCTCATTGCTACCCTTTAACATATGCACAGTGTCAGTATGTGTGCTAGTGACTGTGAGTGAAACCAAATGACGGTGTGTAGTCTTCTTCTTCTACCTCTACTGCTTTACCAGGTTGAAATTCGTGGGTCAAAAACAGAAAATGCCAGGAAAACTCAGCAGGCCTAATTGCATCTGTGGAGAGAAAGACAGAGTTTATGTTTCGAGTCCGTATGATTCTTCTTGAGAACTAAAGAAGGGTAAAAAGGTGATGAAACTTATATTGTTTAAAGGGGGGTGGAGCAGATGAAGCTGGATAGAAGGCCAGCGATAGGTGGGGACAAAGGAGAGATTGACAAAGATGTCATGAACAGAAGGACAAAGGGGTGTTAATGGTAATGATAAGGGCTAAAGGAGGTGCTGATGGTGGCATTAAGGTAAGAAAGCAGAATGTGATAATAGCAGAACAAGGGTAAGGACAGGGGTCCTTTTGTTCACAACATCTTTGTCAATCTCTCCTTTGCCTCCACCTATCACTGGCCTTCTCTCCAGCTTCACCTGCTCCAACCCCCTTAAACAATATAAATTTCATCACATTCTTACTTCTCTTTAGCTCTGAAGAAGAATCATAAGGACTCGAAACATTAACTCTGTCTTTCTCTCCACAGATGCTGTTAGACCTACTGAGTTTCTCCAGCATTTTCTGTTTTTGTTTCAGGTTTCCAGCATCTGCTGTATTTTGCTTTTATGAAGTTCTTGAGTATCTGAAAGGAAAAATGGACAAAAAGTAATGGTGCAGGGAGAGGGGAAAATTAAGAAGTGGATGTATACACCATCATGCAGTCAGTAAGTCAGAAGAAATTGTTGGATGAGCGTTAGCTGCATGCAGCAAATGTAAAAAGCAAGCAGCATGAAGATGAATTGTTGCCTATATTACCTTGAACAGATGCAGGCTAATCACTCATCATGATGCTCACACCCATTTTCAATGACTATCCAACTTGGCTCCCTTATTTTCCAAGCTCTTTAATCTTCCTACCATGATGTATCACCTCAGACTTATCTATATTGAAATGTATTTGCCAATTACATGCCCATTCTGTAACTTTATAAATGTCTTCCTCTATTTTGTTCTAGGCTTCTTCCATATTAACTGTAACCTCCAATTTGGTGTCATCTGAAAATTTTGATATTGTACTTCCAATTGTCGAATCCAAATTGTTCACGTAAATGGTGAACAACAGTGGTTCCACATCAATCTTTGGGGAACACCACTTCCCATCATTTGCTAGTCCAAGTAACTACTCTTAACCCCTATGCTCTGTATTCTGCTTTGTAGCCAACCCACTATTCATTCTGCTACTTGTCCCCTAACTCCACATATTCTGGCCATAGTCATGAGTCTACTATTAAAGGTGTTTTAAAAATCCTGAGATATTACATTTACTGCATTACCTGTGTTTACTCTTTCTGTCACTTCTTCTTCAAGTAATTCAATAGGTCGGTCAAGCACGAAGTCCATGCCCAACTTTTGAAGTCCATGCACACCATTCTAACAATATTCTTGATTTCTAAATGTTTTGTATTTAATACTAGAGAGAAGATTCAATTATCCTTTCCGCCACTATTGTTAAGCTAACTGGTTTAGAGTAAAAGTAGGACAGATAGAGAATGGAAAAGAGGAGAGAAAAAGGTTGTCAGGATGATAAATACGTTTTAATTTAAATTGTGCCTAAGTGCTATTTTAGCATTTCAGAATTATAGCAAGGCATTTAAATAGCTTCATTACTGCAATTGTATTGTTTATTTCGATATCACAGTACATGAACTGAAAACCATACCGGGACAAGAATATCCTTGACCTTCTTGCTCCTTTTTATGCCTTTTACTGTATTTTTGTTGCTGTACTCTGGTCTCAGTTTGCATATTTGTAACTGTAGATGGTATAGCCCTTATTGTTATATATTCTTGACTATCAGATCATTTCATTGGCTGCAGTGATTCAAAATATTTTTCTTTTGGATCTCTGCAAAATATATGTGAACATTGTGTACGGAGACATCAAACTCTGTACCTAACTATATAGCATTACATTACATTAACATGTATAGCTTTCTTTTTTCCATATATTGCATAAGATAGGCATTGGGTGGTATGAGGGAACTTTATAAGTAAAGTGAGCTGGAGGTAAGCAGAATTAACTTCACAGCTAGCCACTTAATGCAGTATTGTCTCCGTTAAACTTGAAGCTAAGGGAGATTCTCTAGGCTTTATACTTACAACAGGAAATTGGATTTTGATCGATATTGGGGTTTTGAGCAAGAAGTGAATATAGGGAAAATGCATAGCTTTTACATTTCGTGTTCAAGGTCACCACCTAACAGGGCTTCAGAGGAAGATTTAGTTTGGTGCAAATGTGAGGTTTGTTGTGACAGTGCTGTCAGGGTCATTATTCTCAAGATACATCCCTGCTGGTGTCTTTAAACACTATTATTCAGGAATGTAACATCCAATGGATTGGTTCTTGGTATGCTTTATTTGCCACAGGCATCAATAAATTGTCCAGCTTCTGTTTCACATTTGTCAAGTGTGGTACATAGTTCTGAGGCAGTGTCAGACTGAGAATTTATAAAATGGTGTATCTTAGCCTCTTCATTAAAATATAACTCTTGTGCATTGTAGCATGCACAGTCACTAAATGTGGCGTTTGGTTCACGTTCAATTCACAAACGTCCACATTAACAGTTTTAATCATTATTGAGAAACCTAGGTCAAGTGCCAAGGTTAAAAATTTTGAGGGAAGACGCATTAAGTCAAGAAAGCTAGATTATACCAAGTTTGAGGAAGGAAAGAGACCAATGTAACCATTTGAAGCCCTGCAGTTACACTGCAACTTTAGGACTGCTGATTTGACTTCAAAAGGATGTGACGTGAGAACCCCCAGATGAAGCAGTCACACTCTGCTTTAGATTTGACGCCCATATAAAGTGTAACCCCATAAAGATCAGAGGTTATGGATGAGAGCAGGTTCATCAACTGGACAGCAATCCCACTTCCCCCGGCGCAGGGGCTCATCCCCGTCCGGGTTGCAGCTGCCAATAGCCCTCCCGCTCCTGCTGCCCGATCAAGTTCCCCACATGAATCCTGTCATCAAGATAATTTCAAAGGAACTTCAGGAGGCCCACAAAATCTAGGCCGACACTTACGTTCAGCACTGAGGGGAGTGCTGCATTGTCAGAGTTCTGATGAAGTCATTCAGACTTGAAACGTTAACTGTATCCCTCTCCGCAGATGCTGTCAGACCTGCTGAGTTTTTCCAGATATTTTTGTTTTTGTTGTAATAGTTTTCTTATATCTGTTAGAGAGGGACAAGAATAACTTCCCTAGATGATAACAACAGTGTGGTGAGAACTATCATTAGAATCCATTGCTGAAAAACATACACGAAAATTGTCATGTTCTCATCACACAGCTAAAACACTAATTTGTGATATCACTGCAGTATACATGTCACATCCCTGACCTTTAAGAAAACATTGATTGACTCTTCCCTGAATTCACTAAGTGCTCTTTCAGATTTTAATTACCAATTAAGACCAGTATAATTAACATATACCGATTTCCCACATTTTACAGAAAGGTCAGACAGTCATATTTTCTATCTTATTTGGCAAATTTATGTCCTAGTTATATTCATATTTCCTGAACTATTAGAATGGTAAATACAATGTTTTACATTTTCAAACCATCAGAACTCATTATCTTTTTACTCTTACTAATTCGAACAATATGTCAGAAGGAGAATCTCCTTCATGAAACTTCAATTTGGTAAACCTATATTTGCAGAGGAAAGAAAGATAGTGAAATATCTATTATAGCAAAGTCGTATACAAGTGAATAAGTGACATAATCAGGATTGCATCCATAATAAAGTAATGAAACCCATTTCATTAAATCAATATTTATGGCCAGTGATCAGCAACAGTAATGGCCAAGGCATATATTGCCTGATGAGGGAGGAACTAAAACAATTCAATGAGAAATAACACTGAGAAAATCTCAGATGGGGAAGAGCAGAACACTTTTTTTTACAGAAATAATGGGTTATAGCTTCTTCTCTCTATTTTGAGAAAAAATAGTAGAAGTGCTGAGGAGGTTCAGGCTCAACAGGAAGGCTGCAACTGAAACGTGCCACCTATCTCGTGATGAATTGGAACGGTTGCTAGCCCTGTTGCATATACTATCAGTACTAATATAGGTCACTATTATCCTCAGAGTTTGTAGTGCAAACTTCTTTCGCATACGTGGCAGCCTAGAAACCAGTTAACACAAACAACGGTTTCAAGCTGTAGAAAGGAAGGAAGTCTTGTGGCCCAGTGGTAGAGTCCCTACCTTTGAGCCAGAAGCTCTGGATTCAGGACTTGTTGGCTATGAAAGAACTGTTCATGACCTGGTTGAATGGTTGATAACCAACCTGGGAATCCTTCCACCACCTCCCCACTGTTGCCCAAATGGGTTTAAAAAGTGTGTGAAGATATACCTAAAAACAAAGAGTAGAAACATGTCCCCAGAAATTGCAAGCTCAAGAATGGACTTGATTATAAATCTATGATGTGTGGAAACAAATTGGTGGACTTTGGCTAGGGTTTTCCGTGCTCGCTGGCCTCCAGCATGTTCAGTGGCATGAGCGGACAATATGGTGAGAAGGTCAAAAATCGGTTTCATAATGTCGTGAAACCAGTTTGCGATCATCCACTCAGCCAGTCG
Source organism: Carcharodon carcharias (assembly GCF_017639515.1). Taxonomy (NCBI): domain Eukaryota; kingdom Metazoa; phylum Chordata; class Chondrichthyes; order Lamniformes; family Lamnidae; genus Carcharodon; species Carcharodon carcharias. The sequence continues at coordinate 60,565,518 of NC_054482.1, read as the reverse complement.
ACGGTGGGCCACATTCCCTGCCATCGGACGTTGGAACCTCATTGTAATACATCAGCATATCATTATAAGGCCAACCCAAAGGACTCATCCCCCACCCCTGTTGGATCATCTGCGCATGTTGGTGGGAAAACACGCCGCTGCAAAACACATTTTGACAACTGTGATGTGCAAAAGTCAGAACTTACCGCCAGGGCCTTCCTCACATTGCGGACATCCGAGGAGCAGAAGATGCTGGAGCCTGACAGCAACGGCACACCAGAGGAATGTCCGTGGCATGCTGGATGGATTCTCATGGACATGGCTCTGCTGCAAAGCAGCTCACAGAAGTTGGAAAGTCACCATTGACACACACAGTGGATAATGGTTGAGGAGGTGGAGAGGAAAGTCTAGGATCGACTGGGAGAGGGTGAGGTTAGGAGAGGGGGAATGTCGGGGGGGTGAGGTTGGGAGGGTGGAAGGAGTACGGGGAGGAGGGAGAAAGGAGGGGAAGATGGCAACTGGGGAGGTAGGTGCAAGGGAAGGAGTTTGGAGAGGGGGAAGGAATGCGGAGAGAGCAGGGAGTGCGGAGAGGGGAGGGAGTCAGAGTAAGAGTGGAGGAATGAGTCAGGAAGGGTGAAGGAGTAAAGCTGGAGGAAGAAGTGAAACTGGAGGAAGAGGTAAGACTGGTGGAAGGAGTCAGGAGTGGGCGGCGGAAGAAGTAAGGGTGTCTGAGCCTCCAAGTCAGAAAGGGGGAAGGACTAAACGGGGGCTTGTTGCGGGGGGGTCCGAGGGAGTGTGAACACTAAGGGGGGATTGGGGAAGTGGTTCCGGGAAGGTGGGGGAAGGGATCCAGAAAGGAGGGCGGGGGGGTTGTCCAGGTGAACATGCAAGGGAGGGGTCTGATGGGTACATGTCTGCCTCCTGGGGAGCAAACTGAGGGTGGGCGTGGTATGACGGAATGGTGAGAATGACCGAAGGCAGAGTGAGGCGATAGGGTGGGAGGGCGAGTGTTCGATGGTAGCAGTCGGAGGGACGGCGAGAGTGGTAGGTAGGGACTCAGAGGCAGATACGGGCCCTGGGAGTGGGAAAGAGAAGGACAGGTTGGGAATTTTAGGAAAGAAAGGAACGTGCACGTTCACCTTGACATCCCTGAAGGAAAAGGGTCGTGGCTGGTAGCTCATGGAGGGAAGGTGGAAGGCAATGCCGGGGGTGGGGTCAACATCAATGGAGGAAAGGAAATGGGTGACTGGAGGAGGGGAAAAGATGGGGTAGTGCATGAAAAGCCCAATCCAGACCAGGCTTTCCAAATCAAAATTGAAAGGATAGTCGTGGGCAAGATCAGGAGTGACATGGGAGTGTGATCAGTGGGTGGGCGGAGATGCAGGTTGGCTCAGATGGACAACTGAAAGTGAACCCCAGCAGGCAGAATTCAAAATGCTCAAGATATTGAGGTGAATGTGAGGTGTGAAGGATCCGCATGGGAGAGTGCTTGCACGAGACTACGAAAGGCCCTGCCACACACACACTTCTCCCTCCAGAATCGCTCGTTGGCCAGCTGCTCCACCTGCAATGACAGAGGACCAGGTTGAGGGGCTCACAGGCAAAGGAGACTCGGAGGGAGAAGACAGACTCTGAGATTTCTGAGCGGGTGACCCAGGGTTGTCCAGCTGCCGCTCCTCCTCCCTTCGGGTGCCTGGGGGCTCCGTCCTGACTCCTAAGGGGGAAGGAGCACCTGGAGAGACATTGAGATGCCCCGTTTCCCTCTCGCGTTGCCACTGCAGGAACTCACCCATGGCTCCCACGATAGAGTGCGTTCTCCACGTTCTGCTAGACCAGGGTCCCAATAGAGACCTCCATATGCGCACATGTGGGCACCACATCATCAGAGAGCGAGTGGATGCACTCCCGTGACTCACATGCCACACTGCTGAGGGCTTCCAACAGCTCTGCGTGATGATTGCACACCTTCTGCTGACTCTCCAGGATGAGTTGGAAGGCCAAATCTGGAGGCTTGTCATCTGACTCGGACCTCACAGATACCTGATCCCCAGCAGCCCTCCAAATGCGGGGTAGCTCACATGAACCTGCCCCCTGCTGTTGCTGACATGTGGCTGCGCGGTGACCACGAAATTGTGAACCTGAGCCTGCTCTAGATCTAGTTCCATCGAGGCGAGTGCCTTTGCGCTGGTGCAGGGTGTGGTTAAGCATTGCTACGGGTCTTCCAGGCTGCTAATTTCCAGCTCTTCAATGGAGGAGATGTCCTCTTGGCTGGAGGTGAGAATGTGGATGGAACTGAGGGACTGGCTGGTTGAGGGTGTCGGTCGCTTGGCAGAGCTCCCTGTGAACCAAAGTAGAGATAATTAGTACATGGCAGCAGAGTCAAAAGCAAGAGAGAGAGCACTCACAGCATTGAGAGGGGGATAATGTGCTGCAGGATCTTCACGAGGGTGTTTGCCATCGGCCTCACCATCACTGCAGGCATGGTCCATGTCCTCACCAGTTAGTGCAATGACACACTCTTCAAACTGAGTGAGGGGCCTAATGTGGGCCACTCCACCCCTGGTCTGGGACCTCTTCCTGCTGATGTGAGCAGGCTTCTCCTGCATGAAAACAGATGGAGACAGTGTGAGCAAGACACATGGCACTGTATGGAATGTTTGTGCAGTGACAGGATGAGGATGCGAGCTCCAGAGGTTATGAGCCTGATGGAGATGCGAGGGTGTGTGTGAGAGTTAGTGGTGTTGTCCCTTGAGGTGCAAGATCCCTGTGGATGTGTGATGGGTTTGTGAGTGTGAGAGTTGAGAGTGATGAGAAGAGTCACTTACCCTGGCGGAACAGATAAGACCATTCATCCTGTAGCGGCATTGGGTGGCTTGTCCTCTTTTGCAGAGTGTTGGCACTGCTACCATCTCCCAAGCAAGGTTAGTGAGGTTGCTACCCATCCTGCGGCCAGAGTGGGATAGAGGACATCACTGCAAGCCTCTACTGCATCCAAAAGGGAGTCAAGGGACACATCAGTGAACCTGGGGGCTGCAGTCTTTTTGCCTTTCAGGGATGTCTGTTTTGCAGCAGTCCTGGGCTGGAAGCACAGAGATGTGCATGCGGCTGGACTTTAAATATGGCGCCCGGGATGCTGAAGCGGCGAGGTGATGGCATGATAGGTGAATCAGACCCCGTCTGCCATGGGAACGGCGTGTTTTCCGGGAATGCATAACTAATGCAGCAGGTTTGGGATGATACGGCGTGAAAAGCCCCCTGTGTGGCCAATGGGTAAAATGTAATTTTACCCGCCCACTACAGCACTTAATACATATCTGGGATCATTCCATCCTTTGACTTCACTTTTATTGGGGGAAAAGAAAAAGTAATTACATGGAAGTCCAAAGAGCAAGTTGCAATGTTGAAGGCATGAAATTGGTAGCATGTTTTGGGACGTCAGAGGCACTCTGGCCCAGCAAATGTTGTATTTTCACATTATAAATTATACATTTTGGTTAATTGAAAGCACTGGTACATGCACAGTTGACTGATTTCTAATCCAAATAAGTAACATTTACATTTTCAAAAGTCAGCTTAACAGGTTCTCCATGACAGGCCTAAAAGCAATGACAATACAACCTTTAACATAGTAAAGGATTTTCTCAGGAGTATAATCAAACAAAATTTGACACTGAGTCTTATAAGGAGATATGAGGGCAGACGACTTAAAGCTTGAGCAGAAAGATAGGTTTTAAGGAGCAGAGAGAGTTAGAGATTTAGGGAGGGAATTTCAGACCTCAGGGTTTTGGAACCCAAAGGCACAGCCACAAATGATAAAATGATTAAAATCCGGGATCTTCAAGAAACTAGATTTGGTAGAGTGCAGGGAGTTTTGAGGCTGTGGAGCTGGAAGAGATTAGAGATAGGAAGTCATTTGAAATAAGGATGAGAATTTTAATATCAAGGTGTTACGAAAGGGAGCCAATGTAGGTCAGCAAGCTCAGGCTTAATGGCTGAACTGAACTTGGTACGAGTTAACACAAGGACAGTAAAGCTTTGGATAACCTCAAGTTTACAGAGGGCAGAAGATGAGAGGGCCAGCCAGGAAATTAATCGAATAGTCAAGTTGAGGTAACAGAGGCATCAGTGAGGGTTTCAGCCACAGATATGATGAAGTTGGGATGGGGATTCAGTTGAAGCAGTACATCCTCTGATACTGAGGTAGTACCACATTGGAGTAAGAAGTTAAGAACATGAGTGAAGAGTTCTGGGCACAATAGATCATGCTGGTGATAGGAACTAGCAGCATATAATGAAAGATCAAGCTGTTATTGATAATTCACCATTCGGGCAGTAAACTGGCTAAGTGGATTACTCACCCATTGCAGAACTTGCCAAATTTTAATTTCTGTTAACACCCTCCAACCCACCCACTGTACATTTCTGGGAATTAAGTGAATGTGTTGTACTTCTTCCAGAGAGTACTTCTTATCCCTCTTACATATTTGTAACTCATCTCTTACATATTGTCAGATCATCATTATGCCAGCCAAAAACAGATGAGGGGCAATTTTAAGTGCCACTGCCTGACATAAATGGGGCAGTAGCAGATTGGAAATGTGTTTACTCCATTTCTGTAGGAACTCTAATAACTGCCAAATTGGATAGGGTCCTAAGCTGGGTGGGCTGCAGAATGTCCATCTGTTTCAGACATGAGGCCACTTGTAATATTCAAATTGGAAACCTGCAATTTTGAGGTACAAATGGGCATAAGCGTGACCACTGCTGGTACTACATTGGGGCCTACAGGAGGGATCAGCAATCAATCCCAGTTAGAGGTGAGTTTAGGTGGGATGGAGGTCATGGGAAGCGGATGTCCAGCGAGAGAAAAGGGTCAAAAGCAAGGGCAAGGGATGGCTTTCTGGGTTGTCCCTCCCCTTTCCCAATACCAAGTCCTTCAGTTAAGCATATAATCTTCCCATATTTACCGAAATGTTGAGCGGCCTTAAGTGGTTCTTGTGTAGTCCTTAGAAGAGACTGCTGGAGGCTTCTCAGAAAATGGCTGACATTTATTTTTAACTTTTATTATTGCTCGGCCAGGAGGAGTGGGAGTAACATAGGACTTGTGAGTAATAGTAGAAACATCACTTTCAACGTCTAGACAGGTGATGAAGCAATTAAAGTAGGATATAAGAATAAGTTCACTGATCCTATACTCTCAGTAGAGAGCTTTGCATGAACAGAGTGAAGGTTGGTGAGTCTATACTATTGTTGTAGCTGCTTTTCTCCCATCGAGCATAGCTATCCCACCAGAATTGCAAATTGCTGAATTTGCCCTATATATCCGAAGAAATAGAAAACACATCTGCAGAACTTATAATTAGACTTAACTGTGCACTGGGCAGACCACCTAAGGGTGTAAGGGTGAATTTTCTGACTGGCAATATTACTACTTCCATTTAGCTTTCAAGTATTTTATCACCAGCCCACAAGGAAAAACTGGCATTTCAGCTCAACCACATTCAGATGAATGTCAAAGTGCAACTCTGTCGATTCATTGAGATTGACATCCTTGTTTCCGGATGTTGATCCACAGCAGCCAGCCTTTAATTAACTCAGTCTTCAGTGTGTACTGCATGGAATTGTATATGCTGCAGCAAGAACCAGAAAAGATTTGGGAGAGAAATATATTTTTGTAAAAATGTGAAAAGGGGATCTTGCCCTCAATAAAAAAAAACTATTTAGTAACTTCGATAACTAAAGGAAAAGTACTCGTGCAATGAATATCATAAGAAATCACTAACATCAGTGATAAAGCAACTCAAATGTCAGGAATCACTATTTCTGCAATATTAACTGTAAACCACAAAAATAAATAATAAAACAAAATTTTAGATAGAATTTAGACACATTATAGGAACTGCCTTCTATTACATTTCCTCCCTTCTTATTCTCTTTTTATTCCAACTTTAGTTACAAAGATTACCCTATATTTTTCTGGTTTTTAAAAATATTTTTCAGTCTATTTGAACTCTTGCATCTACCTTTTTCCCTTCTATTCTTACTGTTTATTTTGGCAGTGCAATGGCTTTTTTTAAAAATCTTGTCAATGAATTGGCTAAAAGAAGATCCAATGGCTAGCTTTTCCGTCATATAACAAACAACTGAAGAGGAACAGAGCTGCATCAGAAACACATCTTCACATTAATCAGGTGCTGATTAATGACCCACAAGTAGAGCACAACCAGTCAAGCAAACTCATCCACAGCATTGTGAGGATTAATTTGTTGTGCCATTTAAAATTACTAATCCTTGTACTATAAAAAAATGCATAAAAGACCATTGAAATCCATATAATCACATTGCTTCATCAAACCACTGCAAAAAAAATTGTACTCATCAATTGATCTAAAGAACATTAGGTGGAAAAGTAAAATACTGCAGATGTTGGAAATCTGACGTAAAGGTAACCTGCAATTTATGCACACAGATTGCACAAAGGTTATAAAACAAGGTACATTTATTTCACTGGCACCAAAGCAGTATCAATCCTCAAGGGAAAGCATAACTCCAAGAAACAGACTATTTACAGAGAATATTCACTGCTGCAGTATGTCTCTCTCTCTCTCTGTAGCGCCGCTACAGCAGGTCTGGCAGCATCTGTAGCGAGAGAACAGAGTTCTGTTGAAAGGTCATTGACCTGAAGCATTCTCTTGCCAGAGAATGTGGGCATCAGGGGTCTCCCTGACTGGTTGGAGAACCAATGGGAGCCTTACGCCGCTTTTCTCTGGAAGACCTGACATTATTTAATTCCAATCAGGCACTTACCTGGTCAGCATTTAGCTTCCCATCCAATTAAGCTCTGGGTAGGGTGGAAATCACACCCGCAAGAGTTACTAGCCAGTCAGACGCTGGCAGCTCTGCAATAGCGACTGCGCCACCAGGAGCTACAGTGGAGCCTACAAAAGGGGTCGGTGATCGATCTGTAGAAAGAGGAGAATGTGGGAGGTATTGGGGTCATGGGACGTGGGTCGCCTGGGAGGGAGTCAAAAGCAAGGACAAAGGAGTGGCTTCCTGCAGGGATCCCCCTTCCCATGCCACATCCCTCAATCAAGCACATAGTGAAACAGGAAGCCCCCAATAGGCAGCTGGCAAACCTGACAAGGTTTACTGTGCGACCTTCTTGGATGGAGAGTCCCCCACCCACCACTGGTTGAATACCAAGGTCTTCAATTGACCTCTGGGATGGAAGATTACCCACAAACCTTCCTACCTTGTACTTAATCATTGTGGGGCAGGAAGGCGGCAGGATCTACACCAACTAACCTCCTGCCCAATCTCATGTCTCCCTCCCTTCTCCAAACTTGTCAGGTGGGGCTGGGCATTAAATTCCACCCTCTGTTTCTCACTCCACAGATGCTCCTAGACCTGCTGAGAATTAAATAAGTGGGAATTTTAAGGAAAGTGGCAGTCTTCATACATCACATAATGATTAAATTTATGCACAAGATCATTAAATTCAACTCAATGATTTATGTAAATCTTTATTAATATCATAATGAGTAATTAGGCAACATTAGTGCTATGTGCGGACTCAGCTCAGCTCATTAGGTATTTAAGGATGACACTAGTCTAGTGGTCCTGTTCTGTTGTACATGGTTCATATTTATCTCCTGTCTGGAAAAAAGCCACAGTCATAATAAGTCAAATTTATTGTTGCATGTTTGCTGCAGTTGAATTTGAGTAATCAAGTAAAAAAAGGGCTTTCTTATCCTGAAAGCATTGGTTTGGAACAAATGTCATACTTTAAGTTGAAGTCAACACTGCAGGGAAACCTCTTGTTCTGAAATTCAAAAATATATAATTTAGTTGTGAATTTTATCAATTTCATGGATCAGTGATGCTCACCTCTTGCCAATGGTTACCTGATCCATCAGAAACATATTATTAATGGAACAAAATACCATGTGAAAAATCAGCAAATAAATTTAGCTCCACTGAGTACATTAGCATAATCTTTGTTGTTAGAAAACTGGATTTCTCTTAATAATAAAATTATCACCTTTCCAAGCCAAATGCTTCCCTCAACAGGGACTAATCCACTGAAATAAATTGGCCATCCATATTTCAGTGGTGATGTATGAGTGCAGTGCATGGCGCAAAGAGAACCATGGGGGCAAAGCTGCTGGCAACATGTTCATTGAGACAATTCTTTTGTCAACTTTAAACCAAGACTCAAATCTCCTTGCAAAATTTGGATGGTGAAAGCTAAAAAGAAATAGCAATATCAAGTAAGATTGTCCTATCCAGGATCAAATTTGCACTAGCCTTTCCTGAAGCCTTTGATCCAAACAAGATTTTAGTGACTGGAGTACTGCTCAGCTGCTCCAGTTCATTTTTGGAGAAGGCCTGATTTACATAATTTTTGGTAACTGAATGAGCCCCACACACCATGGGCTGAATTTAATGGCATGGCATGGCCCTGTCCACTAGCTGGAAAGTCAATGGCAAGCTCGCTGCAGCCATTTCCAGGAGCACCAATGGGATTAAATGGCCATCAGGCAGCCTGTTGCTTGTCGTCGGGGTTCCTGTGCCTGCAAAGACAAAATCCCACCTCCAAGAGCTGCTGACCATCTGATTGGCCAGCAGCTCTTCAGTCCCAGCAGCACTAATGGGAACGGTGGCCACTGCTGGTACTATAGCAGGCCAGGAGCAGTAGCCCCTGAAGGAGGCCCTGGAAATCCAACACAGCCAATTACCAGCCCATCAGCCTACTCTAGATCATTAGCTCACTCATCATCGACAGTGCTATCAAAGGCCACTTACTCAGCAATAACTTGCTCACGGATGCTCAACCGAGTTCCACCAAGGCCACTCCTCTCCTGACTCCATTACAGCCTTGTTCCAAACATGGACAAAAGAGCCGAACTCCACATTTAAAGTAATTATGACTGCCCTTGACATTAAGGCAGCATTTGACTGATTGTGGCATCAAGGAGCCCTAGCAAAATTGGAGTTAATGGGAATCACAGGGAAAATGCTCCATTGTTTGGAGCCATACTTAACACAAAGGAAGATGGCTGTGGGTGCTGGAGCTTAATTATTTCAATCCCAAGACATTGCTGCAGGAGTTCCTCAGGGTAGTGTCCTAGGCCCAACCATCTTCAGCTGTTTCATCAATGACCTTCCCTCCTTCATAAGATCAGAAGGGGGGGTGTTCACTGTGCAATGTTCAACACCATTCACGATCCCTTAGATACTGAAGCAGTCCATATCCATATGCAGGAAAAAACCTGGACAACATTCAGGCTTGGGCTGATAGGTGGCAAGTAACATTTGCCCCACACAAGTGCCAGGCAATGACATCTCCAACAAGAGAGAATCTAACCATCTCCCCTTGATGTTCAATGGCACTACCATTGCTGAATTCTCCCACTAACTGGGGGTTACCATTGACCAGAAACTGAACTGGACTAGCCATCCCTTCAATTTTGAATTGATTTTGAGCATGTTTTTCTGTATTGAATAATTGAATAATGTTTGAGCATTCACCGAAATGTTCCCTGAAAAGGTTCATTAATATGAAGAGTAAAAATCTTTATTGATTTTTTCAATGATTAAACTAGAAAAAGATCCTTCAAGCAAATCAACTGAGAGCTATCAATGGCAATGTCTATTGTGATGTAGTTGAGCTTCAACTAGCTAGTTCTGGACCCACCAATTCTAATATTCCTACTTTTTACTCAAATGCTGAATAGGTAGAGTCCACTCAATGTGCTCTACCAGTCCAAAATTACAGGTGCCTGAATTTGGTGGGCTTAGTTATTTGCATAGCCAGGTCTGCATACTGGAGCTCACTGACTGAAGCTGGAGTGATTTTGGATTTGGATTGAAGGTGGCATAGGTTGAACAGCTTCCCATCTGTTCTGTAAATTATCTCCACGACGGTGGGTAATTTGCTGGAAGTGAGGTGCAGTATTGTAGCAAGGAAGATGGAGAAGATGCAATGACAAAGCCTTGCTCAATCCTTGTCTTCTCTGAGATAGGGTCTGTGGTGGTTCCATTGCTGAGGATCACAGCTTGGATGTCATCGTGGAGTAGGCGGAGGATAGTGACAAATTTCTAAGGGCGGCCACATTTCAGGAGGACACTCCATAAGCCATCATGACTGACAGAGTCAAAAGTTGTGAGGTTCAAAAAGGTCATGTACAACACTTGGTGCTGTTCTTTTTATTTTTCTTGGATTTGTTGTGCAGTGAAGATCATGTCTGTGGTACCACTTGAAGGGTTAAAACCCACTGTGCCTCTGGAAGGAGCTCTTCAGCCTCGGAGGATTGAGAATGATCCTTGCAACACCACTTAGAAGAAAGACTGAGGGTAGCAAGGGCAGAGAATGTACACTGGGTGAGGTACTTCAATGCCCATCACCAAGAGTGGCTCACTGATACCACAATTGATTGAGTGGGCTGAGTCCTGAAGGACATATCTGCCAGACTGGGCCTGTGACAGGGGGTGAGGGAACCAAGAGAGAAAAGCATACTTGACCTTACCCTTACCAATCTACCTGTTGTAGATGCTTCTGTTCATGGCAGGTTTCGTAGGAATGACTATCAGAGTCTATATGGAGATGAAGTCCCATCTTCACACTGAGGATACCACCAGTTGTGTTGTGTGGCATTACCACAGTGCTAAGTGGAGTAGATTGAGAACAGATTTAGCAGCTCAAAACTGGGCATCCATGAGGTACTGTAGGCCATTAGCAGCAGCAGAATTGTATTCAACCACAATCCGTAATGTCATGGTCTGATGTATCCCTCATTTAACCATTATCAAGCCAGAGAATCGACCCTGGTTCAATGAGGAGTGCAGAAGAGAATGCACCAGGCTTACTTAAAAGTAAGGTGAAGTAACCTGGTGAAGTCACCTGGTGAAGCAACAACAGGACTACATGCATGCCAAACAGCAGGTAGCATGCAGTGGACAAAGCTAAGTGAAATACAAGAGGCGCCACAGAGAGACACCATCTTCGGTCATCTGTAGGACTGCTGCTTTTCTTTTCAGGTTTGGTGCAGTTTCTAGTTAGCAAAGGCTTTGTACTTATGCTCAATCAGGTGCCTTGCAACACTTGTGTGTGCATTCACTCAGAAACTGCATCATTGTTGACTCCTTCTCTGAAGCATTGAGAAATTGGAGCTTTCACTAAACACCAAGAAAATAAAGGTAGTCTTCCAACCAGCTCCCACAGTACAATACCTTCCCGATTAAGATCAATGGCGAGATCCTGGAAAATGAGGACCATTTTCAAAATCTTGTGAGTCCCCTTTCAACAAAAGCAGACATAGATGGAAAAATCCTTCATCTCCTCCAATGTGCCTTTGGCTAACTGAGGAAAAGACTATTTGAGGAGCAGGATCTCAAAGCCGATACTAAGTTCATGATTTACTGGACAGCAGTGATTCCTGCATTCCTATGTCCTTCAAAGAGATTTGGACAACCTACAGCAGGGACTTCAAAGCACTGGAGAAGTATCACCAATGGTGCCATCATAAGATCCTCCAACTCCGATGGCAAGAAAGGCGATCCAACAGCAGGGTCCTCTCCCAAGCCAACTTGCCCAACATCATGGCACTAATGCTCAAAACAAGCTCTGTGTGGCAGGACATGTCATTCATATGCCTGACACCAGACTTCTGAAGCAACTGTCTGCTCAGAACTCGATCGTGGCAGGAAGACAGTGGAAGCTCTTTAGGGATGTCCTGAAAGCATCCCTGAAGAGGACAAACAGCCCTGCCAACTCATAGGAGTCCTTGCTTGTGACCGAACAAAGAGATGGCTCAGTTGGGAAGGTCCCAAATGCATCAAGAGACATCGTCAGGAACATGCAGAGATTAAGTTGAGGTATCAGGGAGAGCATACCTCTAAACAACCCATCCACTGGACCTTCAACGACCACCGGCTGTGCACGTGGCAGCATCTGCAGATCACGCATTGGACTTTTCAGCTGTCTCAGAATTCACTGACCCAGAGTGGAAACAAGTCATACTTGATCCCAAGAGACTGCCTAAGAAGATGAGGGCCAGGTCACCCCTAAAACTTGCCCATTCATGGAAGGGCTTTTTATCTGGAATAAGGATTAGAATGCAGGCTCAGCAGCAGTCCTGAAAAGCTGCATGATAGGTAATACTTGCCTCAAGTCTCCCTTGCCATGTTGCCTGGCTGCCTCAGGACCCCACAGTTTCTTTTTAGTACTGAACACTGTTTTGGTCTTCATATTACATAAAGGACATAAAAACACTGGAGAGGGCAAAAATAGATTAATGAAAATGATACCAGAACTGAGAAGGTACAGCTATCAGGAAAGACTCAACAAGCTCGAGATCTTTAGGAAAGAGAAGACTGAAAAATTATGAAGGGGTTCGCTGGAGTAAACATAGAGATGTTTCTACTTCTGAGGTGTCCAGTGGGACAGTAAATTTAAAATAATCAACAATAAATCCAATACAAATTCAGGAGATACTTCTTTCCTCAGAATGGTTAGAATGTGGAATTTGCCACCACATAGAGTAATTGAGGTGAATACCACAGATGCATTTAAGGAGAAGCTCGATAAGTACATGAAGAAGAAAGGAATAGAAGGATACATTGATAGTGAGATGAAGTAAGGTGGGAAGAGGCTCCCACCAAATGTGAAGAAAGAGCAGCAAAAATTAGATGGCATTATTACAATGAAGGCTTGAATCACCAGCAGTGTGTGTGAAATTATCAGGTCAAAGCTAAGATTTTGGGCTGGACTTTACAAAGGAGTAAGTAGTCCCACCTTGGCACCAAAGTAGGTTCTGAGGCCGGATGGCGGGACTCTGTAGGAGATTTTATAGCGATGGCCAATTAAGACGCCACCACTGGGGCCTTCTTCCAATTAATGATAGTGGCCTACCACTCTGAGCTGCTGGTCTAAGCAGATGTCTGGTAGCTTTGCAGCCTCTGCAGCACCACTGATGTAGGTGGCCACTGCTGAGGCTGCAGGGAGGAATAGAGGGTACCTCCATGTTGAGGTGCCCTCGTGGGGCAGATAAGAATTTTTTTTAATGTGCCAAGCAGGCAGGCCCCAAAAATCTGAGTGGTGAACATTCCGGCAGTGAAGCAGAGGCAGCCACTGTCACCAGGAGGGCCTCTGTGAGGCATGGAGCAGCCATTGTAATAGCACCCTCTTGTGATCATTTGTGCCTGTTTGTGTATATAAACAAAACAAAATAAATCAGTTGCAGTTGGGTATTAGAACTCCCTGTGTAAGCAGCAGTGTTTTGTCCTGCAAAGATATCATAGTCTGGCGATGAGGATAGGATTACAGATTCCTTAGCCAAATAAGTTTGGTTAGAGAAGCTTCCAGGAAACCAGCAGGGGAATTGAGGTTCATTTGTTTTTTTTTGTTGCTGAGAAATAGGCTTAAAAATCTGATCTTAGAGGAAAGGCTGCTTGTACATGCGAGTGGACTGACTTTTTGAAGATGGCTACATCAGCAGGTATTATTGGGCATCTGGAACAGTTTAGCCATGAGCTGTCTTTCAGTGTATATGTGGAGCAGCTCAAGATCCTTTTCACTGCTAATAATATCCTCAAAGATCCTGATAATCTAGCTGTTAATCAGGCAGTGGAGGGAAGGAAAAGGGCAATATTTCTGACTGAAGCAGGTCCAGAAGTGTATGAAACATTCAAGAATTTACTCACCCTGCTAAACTAAAAGCTATGCTGCTGTTGGATATTTTTTGCAAGCTTGAGCAGCACCGTAGTCCCAAGAGATTGGAAATTGCTGAAAATTGGGTTTAGAACAAGGAATCGGTTGCCCAGTGAGGACTTTGGAGTTTATTGTGGCATTGAAAAAGCTGTCCATTCATTGTAATTTTGGAGAATTTCAAGAGCGAGCATTTCAGGAAAGATTTGCGTGCAGTTTAAAAAGTGAACACATTGCCAAAGTTAACTTTCGACACAGCTTGCCAAATGACATTGCCCGTGGACTTGGCAGAATGTGACTTGAGAAGTCAGAGTTAACAACCACCAGCCGTCTGCTGAAGTAAATAAGCTGCAGCTGAGTAAGCAGAAGGACCCAAGGTAGACGGCTAGTAGCGGTGGTACTACAAAGTCCTGTTACTGGGGTTAGGCCAGCATTGGGCACAGAATTGTCCATTTCTGAAGACTGAGTGCTATGTTGCAAGAGTCACCTTGTATGTCGAAAGAATGTAAATGGGGAAGATGGTGACTGGAGGAAACGGCAGTCACTGCATACAGTTATCAAAAAACCCCAGGTCAGTGAAAGATCATTTAAGACTCGTACGGTTAGAAGCACAAGGATGTCCGGTGGAAATCTGCAGTGTAGTATTCGATGGAGCTCTGGTAAACATGGAGGTCAACATGGGGCATCGCTTAGCATGATTCCTAAATCGCTATACTGTGAAAAGTTGAGCTAACATCAACTAGAGAAATCATGCATAGAATTATGAATTTATGAAAGAGAGAAAATCCAAATAATGGGAAGTGTGTCAGTTCCAGAGACATGCACGGAGCAATGTGCAAAATCTCCCATTATTGTAGTGAAAGGTGAAAAACCAGCCTTGTTTGGAAGGAACTGATTAATAGCACTTAAGTTGTACTGGAACAAACTTCATTGCATAGAAGCAAAATTCACAAGGCAAGGCAACATGATCGCAAAGTACCCTCAGGTGTTTAGTGAAACTGGAAAACCTATTCAAGGATATAAGGCCAATGTACAGGTTCAGAGGAACGCAAGAGCAATTTGTTGCAGGCTTCATCCACTGCCCTATGCTCTAAGGGAGAAAGTAGAGCAAGAACTGAACAGACTTGAGACTGAGAACATTATCCCTGAAGTAGAACAGAGTCATTGGGCTATTTCCATAGTCAGAGGGTTGTGTGGGGATTCAAAGTTAACTGGAAATCAGGAATGTAATCCACCCAACATTTTGCCAAACATGGAGGATCTGTTAACAATGTTGGCAAGAGGCCAGTTTTTTTCCAAATTAGATCTGACAAATGCTTATCTGCAACTTGAGTTAGATGATGAATCTAATTCTTTTTTGACTATTGATACACATATCGGTCTGTTTCAGTTTCATAGGCCGCCATTTGTTGTTTCTTTAGCTCCCAGAATTTTTCAAGGGGTAATGAACCACATTTTGCAAGCAATTCAGACAGTGGTGTGCTATTTGGATGACATACTTATTTTGGCTCCAAACAGGCAAAGCGATGATGAAAGGCTGAATAAAGTGCTCCAACATTTGGAAAAGCTTAGAGTTTGGGCAAAGGCACACAAATGTGAAATGTCTCACAGGTTAGACAAAGATGGGTTACATCCTAATCCTACCAAGAGCAAGGTTCAAGCAACAAGAAATGTACCACACTCTCAGAATATGTCAGAGCTCAGATCTTTTTTGTGCTTGGTGAATTACTATGGTAAACTCATGCCAAATTTGGCAACTTTAATGCATCCATTGAATGAGCTCTTGAAGTATGTTCCGTGGAATTGAATAAACAAGCATGATAAAGTAATCGAGTTCTGTAAAAGTAAATTGTTAGATGATACAATGCTTGTACATTAAGATATGTCGAAAAATATTAAGCATGTGATGCCTCTCCATATGGAGTAGGTGCTGCAATCTCTCATGTGTTGGATAATGGTGAGGGGAGACTGACTGCATTTACCTCACACATCCTTGGTGCTAGTGAGCAAAATTATATTCAGATACCACCTGAAACATTGGGCAGAATTTTCTGCCTATCGGGCGGGCGGGGAGCTGATCCCCACCGGAGACGCGGGCCCCGCCGCCATTTTATGTGGGCGGGCTAATAAAGGCCCACCCAGCGTGACGTCTGGCGGGAAGCGCTATGCACTCCCTGTGCAGGTGGGGAGATTCCCCAAAAGCGAAAGTGCGCTCTTTCGCGCATGCGCATGAAAGAGCGCACATCTCCCTGAGGCTAAGTGCTACCTCAGGGAGATCGCTTCCACTTTTAAAAATATTAAAAATAGAAAAAAAAATTTCCCTAACATGTCCCCCTCATGTGACAATGTCACATGAGATGGGACATGTTCATAATTAACATAATAACTTTATGAAAAATTTTAAACCCCTAAATGAAACCTCATCCCGTCACAGGAAGAGGTTTCATGTTTTCTCTATTTGCCGCCGGGGCTCCTGGCCTGCCCGCCAACCTTAAGGTTGGATGGGCAGGTCCTTTAACTGTTTAAGTGGTCCTGTCAATGTCCTCAAGTGGCCATTGACAGGTCGGTGGGCGCACAGCTGATTTTGCTGCGCCCCCGCCTTCCTGAAAATTTAAATGGGGCAGGATGACATCGTGAGTTCCGCCCAACGTCATCCCACATCATTTTATGCATCGGCGAGTGGGCCCTGCCCCCTGCTCATCGATGGCAAAATTCTGCCCCATTGTCTTTGATTTTTGAAATAAGATTTCATAAATACTTGTAAGGTCGTAGTTTCACCATCGAAACTGATCATAAGCCACTAACTGCTATTTTGAACCTAAAGTCTCCAGCACTTAATTTAGCTGCATCCTGAATGCAAAGATGGCATTGATTTTGTCTGTTCATTGGTCAAACATTAAATACAAACAATTGGAAGATCATTGTAATGCCGATGTGATGTATAGATTATCGTCCCATCAGTGGAAGAACCCAACAGGGAAATGTATTTTTCTTTCTGCACGTAGTTAAGTTGCCAGTCACAGCTGATGACATTGGTAGAACAACTCAAGGGACCCTGTATTGACAAGGGTAACACAAGTGTGCGGCCAACACAGATACTAGATTTAGAAATCAGACCATTTTTTAAGCATAAGAATGAGGTGTCAGTTGATAAAGATTGTGTTATGTAGGGAGCCAGAGTTGTAATTTCTGAACGGTACAGATCACAGTTGTTCATGATCAATATTTAGGGAGAAGCTTCACAAAGAGCCTAGCAAGAAGCTTCCTTTTATGGCTAGGGTTAGGTAAGGACATAGCAGACACAGTGAAACAGTGTAGTGTATGTCAAACAGTAGAAAAGGATCCACCATGGAAATGGCCAACTAGTTTGTGGCAGATGCTGCACATAGATTGTGCAGAGTTTTAAGGGCAACAGCTATGCATTGTGATAGCCATTTAAATGGTTTGAGGGATTTCCAATGAATCAAAGAACAATTAGCAAAATACTCAATATGTGTGTGTAGTTTTTTTTGCTGTTTATGGTCCCAGAGGAAATTGTGCCTGACCCTGAAAACGGAATTCAATTTTGTTCAGAAAAATTTGTAAATTCATGAGAACGATTGGGGTAAAACACAGTAAAGTTCCACAGTATCATCCTGCTTCAAATGGAGCAGTCGAGCGCACAGTACAAATTGTATCAAGATAATGCTAAGTACAAATTGGAAGAAATTTCAGATGTCATTGAATCATAAGCTGATGTTTTTTTGTTTATTTGCACACCTCACACTACTACTGGCAGAATGCTGGCTGAATTGCTTCTTAGAAGACAGCCTAGAATGAGATTTTCACGACTGAAGCCACATTTAGTACTGTCATTAGAAGACAAACAATCCAGGGGAAGAGAGAGATTCATGATAGAGGTAGAGTGGAAGAACTAAGCCTAAAGTTGAACCAGAAGGTTTGAGTGAAAGAACATTGTCATATGTGATTGAAGTGGCTACCAGGAAGAGCCATGAAAATATGTGGTTCTCACACTTATTTGGACAAAATATTTGGTATTGGAAATGTTAGGTTTGTACATAGAGATGTTTTACCTTCAGAGATTCACGAAGAGAAGGAAGTTGAGAAGCATCAAATAAGCCTGATTAATTGAATAGTTGGCATTCGGGTAGAGTACCAATAGTTATTCCGACACAAATTGTGTCTGAACCTAGTTCTAATCTGAGTCAGAGTCAGACAGACATGCTTGATAAAGTGGAAAATTTAATTGAAGATCAAGGGGAAAAATCAGTCTTTTGTTGGGGAAAACTTCTTCTTAGACTCGGGCCAAAATGGATCAAGTTCTGAAAGTTTGGGTCAAGAAAGGAGGTACCCTCTTAGGAATGAGAAACAAGTGGTTAAGTTGGATTTGTGAATAAATGAAAGACAAGAAATGTATATGAATTGTATGGCTTTTGAACTTTGTGTAACCTTTTCATTAAGGATGGAAGAGCATAATAGCACCCTCTGTATGTATGTAGGCAAGCCGGAATGTTGGGTATTAGAGCTCCACGGGCAAGCAAAATATTTGCTTTTGTCCTGCAAATATATCACAGCCATCTCCCCACCTCCAGGAATCCATTGAGAGGCTGTTTCAATAAGCCTGGTGGTCTCCCATGCACATCGTGGGGACCTGGTCCAATGCTGGTAAAATGCCTGTCGGGGCTGTAAGTTGCTGCCAGTCTCCCAGCTCCCACCTTCCAGCCCAATGCCAGGTGTCTGATAAAATCCAGACTTTTCTTCCTTTTTCCTACTAAACTTCATGATTTCCTACTCTGCACCCTCCACATCCCCATTCTGTTGATATCAAGAATCATCACAACATCTACTCTCTAATACCAGGACTCCGAAACTGTGTAACTCTGCCTCTCATTCTTCGTACTGGCTGTTAGAATCTATATGCCTTTAAAGCTCAAGCTTAATGCACCTGAACAGCTATTTTTAAAAAATGTATTTTCTCTTGATTCCAATTTTTTTAAACGTTAATAACATAGTGCTCTGAGGGCTTTTCCCCTTTTCCTGGGATTATTAAAATTTATATATTTTTTATCCATTCATGGGTCAGTATTGGCAAGGCCAGCGTTATTGCCCATCTATAAGTGCCCTTGAAAAGATGATGAGCTGCCCTCTTTAACTGCTGGAGTCCCACAATGTTGTTAGGGTGGGAGTTCAAGAATTTTGACATAGCGACAGTGAAGGAACAGTGATATATTTGCAGGTCAGGATGGTGTGTGACTTGGAGGGGAATTTGCAGGTGGTGATATTCCCGTGCACCTGCTGCCCTTGTTCTTCCATGTGGTACAAATTGCTGGTTTGGAAGGTGCTGTTGATGGAGCCTTAGCGAGTTGCTGCAGTGCATCCTGAAGGGTAAAAAGCATAAGATTAGAGCAAGATAAACTATTTGTTTGATAGGTTTCCTTCAGAACAACATGAAGAATGAACCAATGAAATATTTTTAGAATGGATCCCTGAATTGCTCAGATGGCAGTGTGGAATTAGAAAGAACTCCACACTGCTATGTATTAGTTGAAAAGCCTGGATAGGTGGTTCTGAAGGAATTTTAATATTAAACAAGTACACAAGCAGATTTTAATAAATCTAACGTGGCATATTCTGGTGGGAAATCTCTCTTAAACAACACTTTTCTTCAAACATGTTCACGACCAGAAATGAATTTGATGGATTCACCAGGGGAGATGCAATAATAAATGTACACAATGCTGTATCTGGTTAAATTCAAAGTATTTTATAAGACTGGGGTCAAATGGCTGGATTACTCAAGATGCTGGAATATTTATCTGTAGCAACCCAAGGGCTCCAACATGGTTAGTGACCAATAAGCAATTTGAGGAATATAATATATACTCTGATGGGTTTGTGTGCAAATCTGCATTAATATTTAGTCTGAGGCATGTAGGTTATCCAAAGGAAAGAAAAGATCACATCCTATATATTCCATGCTGTATTCACCATAATTTCAAAGCAGCATTTTTGACAATGAAGTGGGGTGGAGGCCACTGATTTTCTGCCACAAAATCAGTTTCTATGCTCTATTTGGCCCTCCCCACAGAGCTCCTCCCAGTTCCAAGTGAACAGATTTACATGTATTATAATGAGGTTCAGTTGGACTGCAGCCACAATTTCCCTATCTTTACACTCACCAGACAATATAATATTGTCCAGCGCATTAGCCAGTGCTAGAGAAATCCTCCCTGATCACGCTTGTGATAGGCTTCTGTTGTAAAACAACTTGATAAATCAGATTTTGGGAGCCATCATGCATTACCTGCACATGGGCCTGATGTTCCACCATCATCTTTCATCTGGAAGTGGTATTTTTGAGATTATAATTTCGAAGAAGGATTTGATACCTCAGAACTCTCAGTTCAAGGGTATCATCATCCTCCTCCTCCTCCGCCACCCCCAACCTCCTGGCCACTTGCAAGTTGTGTTTATACATGAAACATTAACCTCCTTATGGCTAGTCTTAAGCCCTGTTGCTAGTATCTGGACTGGGGCTTGGAATTGGGAGAGCAAATGATGATATGTGGAATATAGCTCTAAATTTTGTTTGCTTTATTTTGGCTGCTCTGCAATATTGGTTTGACAACATTCATAAAAACACTTATTACAGGCATTAGAATAGCTGATTTACTATTTGCCAAAATTGATTAAGTTAAATTTGTATGAAAAGTTAAATTAGTATTATGGAACATTCATAATACATTTAGTGTTGAAAGGAATGTCAATAATATGGACATGAGGTGCACAAAGGCTTATTGATAACGTAATGTTTAAAAATCTCATCAACAAATTGTTCTTCAAACGTCTTTGAGTACAATATCTAGGCTGAGATTACATGGAGTGCTGAGAGAATGTTGCATTGTCAGAGGTGCAGTCTCTCGGATGAGGTGCCCTCTCAGGTGGGTATAAAAGATCCCGTGGCACTATTTTGAAGAAGAGCAGAGGAGTTCTCCCTGGTGTCCAGGCAAATATTTATCCATCAACTAAAATCACTAAGACAAATTACCTGGTCATTATTTGATTGCTGTTTCTGGGACCCATGCCGTGCCCAACTTGGCTGCTATGTTTCCTACACTACATTTCAAACATAATTCATTCGTCATTTAAAGTGCTTTAGGTAGTCCTGAAGTCATGAAAGGTGCTATATAAATGCAAGTTCTTTCTTTATAAATCTAAAATAAAATCAAATATTATTTCTGTACAAGTCAACATTTGCCATTAAATGTTGATATTTCATTTACTTTTCTTATAAACTTTTTCAAGCAATTGATATCTATCTGCCTTATGAACTGCATGTTGACCACCACCACCCATTTCCCTTTATAGAACACTACATGTGAGTTTTATAAGGAGCCGTCTCTTGTAAGAACATAAGAAATAGGAACAGGAGTAGGCCATTCAGCTTTGTGAGTCTGCTCTGCCTTTTAATGAGATCCTGGCTGGTCTGATCATGGCCACTTTCCACTTTCATATTCTCATCCTTGCCCCCCATAACCCTTGATTCCCTTGTAGATCAAAAATCTCCCTAACTCAGCCTTGAATATAATCAATGACCCAACCTCCACTGCTTTCTCGGGTAGAGAATTCCAAAGATTAACAACCCTCTGAAAGAATAAGTTCCTCCTCATCTCCACATATTAAATGGGAGACCTCTTATTTTGAAACTATGCCCCCTAGTTCTAGATTCCCCTACGAGGGGAAACATCCTCTTAGCATCAACCCTTTAAAGCCCCCTCAGAATCTTATGTTTCCATAAGATCATCTTTCATTCATCTGAACTCCAATGAGTATAGGCCCAACCAGTTCAACTTTTCCTTATAAGAGAACCCCGTCATCTCTGGAATCAACTTGGTGAACCTCCTCTGAAATGCTTCCAATGCAAGTGTATCCCTCCTTAAATAAGTATTTAAAATTCTATATCATTGGTTCCAAAAAACACTTCATCCAAAACCAGTAGAATTATCAATCAGTCTTTCCAAGATTTTGTTCAGATGTTTTATTCTGGCACCTTTATAACAGGTATCCTATCCAAAGATTTGTTGTTGTTAGAAACAATTTACACATCTATTGTAAGTTTTCATGTGGTCTAGCATGGGTTTTTACTGTACCAGTGGAGTAAATATTAGCCAGAAGTTATATATTAATACATTGAGATTGCTTTAAACCAGAATTAAAAACTAAAGTTATTCAAAAGTGTACCTTCTAGAAAGTATAATTGGTAAATGCTTGATTTAACTGTTTAGACCATTTATACTTTCAAAGCTTCAAGAATTTTCATGTTTACCTATGTGATGTATTGTAGTTATATTCTTTGTACTGTTGTCCTGCACCTAGTTTGGTTAGCATAAGCTTCAATCACATTCAATTGTCTCAAGCCTCTAAATCTGTTGATGTGATCTCCATTCCCAACACCACCTCCATACCTGAAATGTTGTTTGATAATGGCATTAATTGACTTCTCTAAAGCCATAAATTTCCAAATAAGAGCACATGGGACTCGCAGTTTAGGTTGACATATACCCGCATCTCATTTTTTTCATGCATTATACCAATTGTGTGAGCTAATGTGGCAGGTTAAAAAATTATTTAATAATTATTTTAATCTTCGAGTCTAATATTATTAAGACATTAGGGGTAATTTTAACTTTCATTGGCAGGTGGAAACTGAGACAGCCTTGACATGTATGAAACAAAAAATTAGGTGAACTGTAAAGGGCTGCCAATCGCTATCACCCATCTCCCACTTGATAATAAAAGTAAAAAATTACCCCCCCTCCCATTCTGGCAAACTTAAATAAGAGTTAAACTAAAGTCATGGGGCTATTTAAATTGATACTTCTCTTTTTGTAATGATTAGAGAGACACCCCTTCTAAATTACTGATCCATGTTTCCAGTTTCTCATCCACAAATGGCCTTCCTTCAATTCCATCCATGAATCAGTTCTACCCATCCAAACAACTTGAGGGCTTTATAACCTACTTAAGCTTTAATCAGGTGTCAACTTGTATTGGGATCATATATTACTGTCTTGTTCTTATACGTAGCAGGAGAGTCTCCATGTCAGCCATGCTTGGTGTGAAGTGGCGCTACTCAAGCTATATAGCCTCTAGCAACAGGCTACTGACCCATTCTAGGAAAAAGTAGCCATGGAAACAGACATAAGCGCGTGCTTCGTTTTCTTCATGTGCCACTAGGCTTGGGCGAGAACCAAGGAAGGAAGTTTCTTATAACTGACATGAACTTATTTTGATCATTTATTTCCAGATCTGTTTTTTTGTAAAAACAGCATCCTTAAACTGTTGGCCATCCCTGACTGTGAAATACTCTCTAGAGCAATACCATCGGCAAAAGTGAGGGCAAAGGTCTTGACTTTCAGTTCAGGTGGATTTAATTTGAAACCTGACCTGTAAAGGTACATAGCAGTAAATTAGGTGATAATAAATAATTAAGATAAAATTGGGTCTCCCTATTTCATCCTGCTAAATTAATTTCAGTTTTAGATAGTACCATTGTGTTAAAATATAGGTCTGTTGTGTGCAAGGCTTTGAACAGATCTATGAAAAATGACTGCTAATCTATCTAGATTCTTGTTTGCCGCACTTATGATGCCATGAAAAGCAATACTATTGCAATTATAGACTAGGGTTGCCACTATAAATCCCTTTTATCTCAAGTTCAGACGCACGCAATGGCAAGCCATTTAACAAACTATAGTATGGCCTTATGCATAACTTGTCTTCAATTATGTTGCTCCTAAAATGCTTCCTACCTTCTGTTTTCATCAGAATGGATTGACTTGCTTTTATGTTTTGGATTTTTGATATACAGCCAACCATAATGAATAAAGAATCTGAAATGTTAATGGTTTGGTTGGATATAATGCATTAATACTCAATGGCAGCAAGTAAAATAGGTGGATGTTGGGACATATTAAAAGGTCAAGACTGAGCAGAAATGCTGAAGAAACGCTGCCTGTTATAAGTCATTGGCGTTACTGCATGCAGAATACTGGTACAATTCTGGTCACCATAATACAAAAAAGACATCACAACGATTGAAAGCGTATATTACAGCCATCAACCAGATGGCTCCACGGTCCAGGAGGCATTCAACTGTAGGTCAAGGGACAGTTAACACCTAGACTTCAGTACAAAGGAAGAGATATCACAGAAACTTTGTATGTGATCCAAAACCAAAAGTGTTCACTATTAAGTTAAAAAGCTTGCACAGATCTGCAACTCATGTATAACGTAGAAGAATTAGGAGGCCGAGACATTCAGGATAGAATTTCCAAATTTATTTAGAGGTCTTGGGAATCTGAAATCAGCTTAACACATCACAATGAGACCAGGTGCTAAAGTGTGCTTGTTCACCCCAAGGAAAGTTCCCCACCCACTTTTACAATAGTGAAGCAAGAAATCGAGTCAATGCTGCAGTAAGAATTAATCTCACCTGTAACAAAACCTACCAGTCGGTATTCAGGTATGATTCCAGTGCCGAAACTAAACAGTTCACTGACAATCTGTGTTGAACTCACACAATTAAACAAAGCTGTGAAAAGGGAGATCCACCCAATGACATCTGTGGATGAGAGTCTGGCAAAGCTAGCAAAAAGCACAATTTTTATCAAGCTAGAAGCAAGCAGGCTTTTGGCAACTATCTTTGGCCGAGGATTCCAAACTACTGACAACGTTCATCATACCATTTTGGAGATATTGCTTCAATTGACTACCGTTTGGTATTACATCAGCAACAGAGATTTTTCTAAGGATGATGACAAGCATTCTAGAAAGATTGGAAGGGACCATCTGTTACTTGGATGACATCCTGATCCACGGTTCACTACATCTGAGCATGTCAGAGTGAGAGCAGTGTTGCAATGCCTGCAAGAAGCAGGACTATCAATGTGAGTTCCTGCAACTAACCATTCAATTTCTTGGAAACATCGTTCATGCATCAGGAATCAGGGCTGATCCTCAAAAAACCAAGGCGATCAAAGAATTTACACCACATTGCATTCTCACAGAGCTTCAGTGCTTTATGGGAATGATGAATCAAACAGGAAAATTCTCACCTAATCTGGTACATATAAATGAACCTTTTTATTAATTCATTCACGGGATGTGGGCTTTGCAGGCTGGTCCAGCATTTATTGCCCATATCTAGTTGCCCTTGAGAAGGTGGTGGTGAGCTGCCATCTTGAACCACTGTAGTCCATGTGGTGTGGGTACACCCACAGTGCTGTTAGGGAGGGAGTTCCAGGATTTTGACCCAGCGACAGTGAAGGAACAGCAATATATTTCCAAATCAGGATGATGACTGACATGGACATGGAGGAGAATTTCCAGGTGGTGGTGTTCCCATCTATCTGCTGCCCTTGTCCTTCTAGATGGTAGTGGTTGTGGGTTTAGAAGGCGCTATCAGAGAGCCTTGGTGAACTCCTGCAGTGCATCTTGTAGATGGTACACACTGTTGCTACTGTGTGTCGGTGGTGGAGGGAGTTTGTGGATGTGGTGCCAATCAAGCAGGCTGCTTTGTCCTGGACAGTGTCAAGCTTGTTGAGTGTTGTGGGAGCTGCACTCATCCAGGCAAGTGGGAAGTATTCCATCACAATCCTGACCTGTGCCTTGTAGATGGTGGACAGACACTGGGGAGTCAGGTGGTGAGTTTCTCATTGCAGGGTTCCTAGCCTCTAACCTGCTCATGTAGCCACAATATATATATGGCTAGTCCAGTTCAGATTTTGATCAATAGTAACAACCAGGATGTTGTTAGTGGGCGATTCAGTGATCATAATGCCATTGAACATCAAGGGGCGATGGTTGGATTCCCTCTTGTTGGAGATAGTCATTGCTTGGCACTTGTGTAGCACGAATGTCACTTGCCACTTGTCAGCCCAAGCCTGGACATTGTCCAGGTCTTGCTGCATTTGGACATGGACAGCTTCAGTATCTAAGGAGTCGTGAATGTTGCTGAACACTGAATCAGTGAACATCTCCACTTCTGACCTTATGATGGAAGGAAGGTCATTGATGAAACAGCTGATGATGGTTGGACCTAGGACACTAGCCTGAGGAACTCCTGCAGTGATGTCCTGGAACTGAGATGATTGAACTCCAACAACCACAACCATCTTCTTTTGTGCTAGGCATGACTCCAACTAGTGGAGAATTTTTCCCCTGATTCCCATTGACTCCAGTTTTGCTAGGACTCCCTGATGCCACACTCAGTTAAATGCAGCCTTGATGTCAAGGGCAGTCACTCTTACCTCACCACGTGAGTCCAGCTCTTTTGTCAATGTTTGAACCAAGGCTGTAATGAGGACAGGAACTAAGTGGCCCTGGCAGAACCCAAGCTGGGCATCAGTCAGTGAGCAGGTTACTGTTAAGCAAGTGCCGCTTGATAGCACTGTTGATAACCCCTTCCATTACTTTACTGATGTTCGAGAGTAGACTGATGGGACAGTAAGAGCACAAATCTAAAAGTAAATCAGCAGATAAAGCCAGAGGTTACAAAAATAATAAAAGGACAAAACAAAAGGTTCTGCATCTGAATGCTCATAGCATTTGAAACAAAACAGATGAACTCATAGCTCAAAAGAAAAGGTGAAGGAATGGCTCTGTTAATTAATGATGGTATTAGCACAATAGAGAAGAATGACCTAAGTTCAGGAAGGCAGGATTTAGAAGCGGTTTGGGTAAAGATGAGGAATGATAAAGGCAAGAAGTCACTTGTGGGAGTGGTGTACAGGCCCCCTAACACATAGTAGGATAGAGTAAAAGGAAGAAATAATGGGAGATTGTCAGAAAGGTCAGCGATAATCGTGGGGATTTTCAACCTACATATAGATTTGAAAAATCAGGTGTGCAAAAGTAGCCTAGATGAGAAATTCATAGTATGTTTTCAAGGTAGTTTCTTAGAACAGCATTTTCTGGAGCCAACCAGAGACCAGGCTATACTAGACCTGGTATTGTGCAATGAGATAGGATTAATTAATGACCTCATAGTGAAGACATCCCTAGATAGCAGCATTCATAACATGATTGAATTTTACTTTCAGTTTGAGTGAGAGAAGAGTGGATCTAAGACTAGTATTTTAAACTTAAATAAGGGTAATTGTGAGGGCATAAAGCAGAACTAGCAAATGAGGTTAAGGGATAGGTCAATAGAGATGCAGTGGTAGACATTTAAGGGGATATTTCAGAATAAACAGAATATATACATTCCAACAAGAAAGAAAAATTCCAAGGGGAGGACCCACCATCTGTGGCTAACTAAAAAAAGTCAAAGATACTATAACTTAAACAAATAGCATATAATTGCGCAAAGATGGCTGGCTGGTCCAAAAATTGAACAGAATATTAAAAAAATGCAAAGAATGACTAAAAGATTAATAAGGTAAGGAGGGAAAGATTATAGTATGAGAGAAAGCTAGCTAGAAATATAAAGCTAGATAGTAAGAGTTTCAATAGATATTTAAAGAAAAGTGTTAACAAAGTGAATGTTGGTCCTATAAAAAGTAAGTCTGGGAATTAGTAATGGAAAATAAAGAGATGACAGAAGAATTGCACAGGTATTTTGTATCCGTTTTCACTATAGAGGATATAAATAACATCCCAGAATTAGCTGTAAATCAGGAATTGGAAGGGAGGGAGGAACTCAAGAAAATTACAATCACCAGGGAAGTGGTACTGAGCAAATTGTTGGAGCTGCAAGTTGACAAGTCACTGGATCCTGATGGATTTCATCCTAGGGTCTTAAAAGAAATGGTTAGTAAGATAGTTGATGCATTGGTTTTAATTTTCCAAAATTCCCTAGATTTGAGGAAGGTTCCATTAGATTGGAAATTAGTGAATGTAACTCCTTTATTCAAAAAGGGAGGGAGACAGAAAGCAGGAAACTATAGGCCAGTTAGCCTAACATTTGACATCGGGAAAATGTTTTAAGCTATTATTAAAGATGTTATAACAGGGCACTTAGATAAATTCAAGGTAATCAGTCAGTCAGTTTTCTGAGAGGGAAATCCTGTTTAACCAATGTACGGGTGGCTCAGGCCATGGAAAATTCCAGTTGACCTCTGATAATTAGCCTTAATTGACTATTAGCTTACCTGAATTTGGTAGCCAATGCTTGCGGGCGGATGGATCTTCCTCCCCCGATCCTGCCTCTTGGTGCCAGCAAACTGGCATGCTGGCTAGCTGTGCAAATTTGCACACTGCTTACCCAAATGAAGGGTGAAAATGCTACCCCTTAAGGAGCTGGCTTAGGCATAGCTGTTCTCCCTAACTTAGAGAATTGATACCCAAGCTCATCATTTGGGCCAAAAAATGGGTCCTCCAATAAGAAAACTTTGTTGTATCATTAAATTTAACAACCAAATTCTGGTTAGGATTGTAATAGTAATAGCTAACTAACTTAAAATCAGGTACTACAGCCTATAACACACCCACACGGACATTTATTTTCACAATAGGCTTTATCCTTATGTGGATTATATAAAATAATTTATCTTTTAATTGTGTTGGAGGTTTCTAACTCTCTTCACCAGCAGGGAATGATCTACAACAAAGAACCTGTCTGAAGTCCCCTTAAGGGAATCATAATTATATATCCTATTAGCACAGTCAGAGTTAAGCATGCTACCACATTCAGACCTCCTTTCAGCTTCACCTCTAGATAGTTCATCATCATTCAATAAGATGTCCATCATAATTTCTGCTAATGTGCACGACCTTATCTTTATCAGTGTTGAAATTCATCTGTGAATGTTGTACCCATTTGGAAATGTTGTCAGTGTCCTGCTGTAATCCTTTGGCTGCTTCATCTGAATTACTGCTCCCCTAGCTTAGTACCATCTGTGAATTTGATCAATTTACATTGTATATTTGAATCCAGGTCAGCATTCAATGTAAAATACTCCCCTTCCTGTCATTCAGACTCAGTAGGAACAGTTACAGGCTGTGATGTTCAGCTGCTCCATATAATTAGTGATGTTCAGTATCCTTTGGAGTCCTGTGCAACAACTGTTAATGAACTGCTTGGGAGCAGTTTTTTTTAACTGGGTTGATGCTGAATTCTGAAATCACTGACAGGTCAGATTGGTACAAAAGCATAAAATGCTGGAAATGCTCAACATGTCAGGCAGCATCTGTAAAGAAAGGAAAATATTGACATTTCAGGCATATACCTCATCAGAACAAATTGATAGTTGGGTCTGAAAGGAATGTTAACTTGTGCTGATTATGTGAAGCAGCTCATTGAGAGAACTTGCAGCTAACACTGGCAGAGTTCTCTGCTGAGGTTTAGATCAGGATGGCAGATTTAAGTGGAGCCTGAGTCGGAGAGAGGGGAGGAGAACACACTTTAAGGACAACATGCCAGTGTTGTTTAAATTAAGGAGACAGGTTTTCAGTAAGATTAATATAGCATAAAATAGACTTTATGTTTATAGGTTAGGGGCACATTACTCACCGCCATTTATACTTTGCCTTTCTAAATGATTTCCAATAAATCAATAGGCATTTTGGCAATCTCATGTCATAAAGGCAACATTAGTAATAATTGAAATGATAGAATGTTGGCAATATTAACAGACAAAAGGGAGACTTGTTCTTATGATGTTCTTCTGTCCATTGTTTTAGCGGAGGTGGTTAATATGTAACTGGTTTAAAATAAGTGAGTTACCACATGTTAATCTAATGCGTAGAAGAATGTCATTCAAACACATTAAGCTTTTGCCCACTAATGCTGTCCATACTAATATGTGAGCACATGAATCCTGGCTAAATTACATTCCCCTAAATGTGATATCAGGCTAAACAGTGGCATGACTGAGGGAGCCACTGTCAGACTCCTACCATACCGGCAATAGAGAGGTGGCTTTTCTCCCTCATTAAACACTGAATTGTAAGGTGTAATATTGAGCCACTTGGAGAGATTGATTTCAACTGTCAAAAGTGGTGAATGAGGGGATAAACTACTGTATTCTTATTATAGTTAATGCCAGTTATAGTAGACCTAAAAATTGTTATAATTTGGCAGTCAAATACATTTTTACGTCTTTTCTCTGAGAACTTTGTTCCTTTTACAATTTCTACTCTCGACCCCCAGTTTCACTGAAAATAGTATTAAGTTAAAGTCCCTTTCAGTCCCACATATCAATCAAAGGTGTCAGTGACTTTTATCATCTGATTGCAAAGTCCATTATCCATGTGGGAGGAAATTAGATCATTGCAATGAAGCATGTTGTGAGTAGGTGTCTTAACCCAGGGGTGGGCATGATTCAGGCTTCTATCAGCTTGGTCCATTGATGGTATGGGGAGTAAGTGTGTGGAAGGGTTTAGATTTGCTTCTGAGCATGCACCTGTAGTAGGTGCAGGACCATCTTAGAGATGTAAATCAGACTGAAGGAGGCATTGCCAAACTTTTTACTTGTCTTATCTTTCTTCATGTAGGTCTATTGTGTTCCCAATTAGAGGGGCATCCAGGGAAATGGGGAAGGCTAGTAAGATTTTCTTCAGAAACAAAATTATCTCTCGTTTTTCTCATGTATAACAAGTAAGATGATTCAGAGTCTTATTCTTAGAGTTCAGCATTAACTCTGCTGCACCGCCCCAGTGAGATACTCCACATCCTGTTCAATTTGAAAAACTTTGAGTTGATTACACTCAATTCAGAACAACAGAAATATTGTTTTCTGAGATTAAGGGACAAGTATTGTTACCATGGTGATAAGATGATGTGATTACTGTTCCACCTATTTCACAAGCTTGAAGTTATTCAAGTAATTTTGGAGATCATGCTGGAGGGCTAGATCGTCTTGTCTAATTCTTGAGAGGCTGTGACAAAACAGAGGAATTTCTATTGTTAAGAATGCAAGGTTTTATAAGAGGGTTATGTTTTAAATTGTGTCTTTTAATACAAAGTTAAAAGAGAGCACGTGACCTCCTGCCAGTTCTGCCTGGCAATAAGCCAATGTGACCTGGCTACCATGGGGACAGGGGGCCCAGATCAAGTGCTATTGAAATCCACATGCCAGGTTTAACACCTAAAAACAAAGGAGAGAGCAGTTGGCTTTGCCATGGGTAGACTTACAGACCCTCAGCCAATCTAATTAAAAAAACCTGGACACAGAGACAGAGGGACACACACACACATACACACACACAGAAAAGCAACAGCCGTTGACAGCAGCAGGGAAAATGTAGCTCTCTGCTAGCTGCTAGGTAGAATGGGAAACTTGTCCTCTGGTTGAAGAGAAGGAACCTGCGGAGAATTAAGAACACTGGAAGATTCGCCCTGGCGAGGAATCAACAGCAGCCTTGCTGCTGGAAGTCAGTTTGGGGATTCTCAGAAGACTGAGGGAAACTACTCTTGATGGACACTGGACACTTGGGAGAAGTGAGCCCATTGGAAGCTGGGAGTAATTTTAGACTGGCTTCTGCAAAGATGCAATTTTGCCGAGAGCATACTTTAATGTAAAAGTGCGGCATGGGGTTATCATAGGAACATAGGAAATAGGAGCAGAAGTAGGCCATTCAGCCCCTCAAGCCTGCTCCACCATTCAACTAGATCATGGCTGATCTACCTCCAAGCCATTTTCCCACATTATCCGCGTATTCATTGACATCTTTAATATCTAGAAATCTGTTGATCTCTGTCTTGCACATACTCAATGATTGAGCCTCCACAGCCCTCTGGGGTACAGAATTCCAAAGATTTACCACCTTCTGAGTGAATAAATTCCTCCTCATTTCAGTCCCTAAATGGCCTTCCCCCTATTCTGAGACTGTGGCCAGAGTTTTCTGGTCCCATTGGCATCAGGTGTCAAGGCGGGGAGAACAATATGATGAGAAGGCCAGGAATCGATTTTACGCCTCATGAAACCAGTTTGCGATTGTCCACTCCACCTGTCAATGGCGGGCTGTGTTCCCTGTCGCTGCTTTTCGAAAACATTATTTTAACAAAATTTGCAACTGATTATAAACCCTGCTCATCGGAATCACATCCCCCCACATGAAATTCACCACCCACTTCAGCTTGACCTCACAACGATGTGCTTCATGACTGCTTTTAAAGGGTGCACATGGCGACCTGAACTTTGAGGAGAATTTGGAAGTGAGTGAATACAACCTTGTGCAGCATTCACGAGCATTGCCCATAGGACAAGAAAGACGGGCCAGCAGAGGCAAGTTGTTTTTTCCCAGCTGGCTTTCAGTGCACTGCTTGGGAAAGGGTTCCAGTGGGGGCCAGGCTGGGGGCGGGGGGTGACAGGCAAGGCAGCACAGACTGAAGGAAGTACACAAGCACCCGGGGGTGGGGGAGGGTGGGGCGGTGAGGGAATTAGCCACGCACTTGGAAAAGCTTGTCAAAAGTGAGCATTCTTCCACAGCTGAGACCGTTCAGCTGCAGCCCTGTTGACATGTTTGGAGTTGGGCCTCTGAAGTTTTTATGCCCACCCAAGCAATGCAAAAGCATGAAAGTGCCACCAAATGGTCATGAACTTTTCAACCTCCAGGCGCAGACTGCCAATTAATATGCAATTTAGGCGGCAGCAGAACAATTGGGCGACTAGGCAAGTTGTAAAATTCCCTTGCAAAAGGTGGCCAAGGCGCAGTCACTGGTAGACCAGTATCCCTCATGGTTCAAGCTAACAGTGCAGCCTTGCAGCACAGCTTCAGAGAATGCCTGTGCTTGAGCTGAGAACACAGCATTCAGTCCAGTGGCCGAAGCTGCACCCAATCGGTCAAGTGGAGTGGGGCAGAGGTGCATGGGATTTTGGACAGCCAATGAGCACACTACACAATGGCCATCCAAGTGGTGGCCAATACACTCCTACAGACTTAACCAAGTTCTTAGTACACTTATGCTAACTCATGTGTCTCCATCTTTGACCCTGCAGGAGGACAACATCAGGATTATGGAGCCTGGTGATTTAGCAGCATGCCTCATGCTTACAGGGACTAGAGAAGAAGGAGAGAGTGATGTGTCTAAAAAGCAGTTATCCATTTACCAAATCAGGCAGCGGAAGACATTCTGTGAATCACAACTGTTTTATTGTTAAACAATAGTTCAGTACAAATCCCACTCTTCCCTTCTGGATCCTTTCCCTGTCCAGAAGCAGACCGCCCCACCCTTTACTGAGGAAAAACCCAGCTCTTAAGTACAAGCATCAATGAACATCACCTGCTCTTACTTCACTCCGAAGCTTGCCCTGGTTTACTCTTAAAGGGACCTGCATTTCTAATATTGTCACGGCGGAGGCACCTGGCCTGGCAAAGGGAGGAATACCTCCCTCAACATGAAGGGGTGGCATGGCCTGCTGCACACGCAGCTGAAGATCCACAATGAGCCATTGTTTGTAGGCATTTCGCAAGTCCCAAGATCCAAAGGCGACACTTGACATTCCTTCAAATGACTGAGAACTAGTGTCGCTGAAGACTGCACATGTCTAGGTGTCGCAAAAAACGGAGTGAACACTCAGACCCAGGAGGTTTGTCTCGGAAGTCTTTATTGAATCGTGATATCATGGAGACCCCAGCAGCATACAATGGAGCTAGCCAGCACTCTGAGGAAGCATCAGAGTACACACATAGTTATAGTAAAAGCGTGCGTAACAGGGGTCATGCAAATTACAAAAGCTGCTTGACCCTTAGTAATTAATAACATTGAAATTTTTATCTTTGGCATGCAGACAATTGTTCTGTCTTAGTTTATAATTAAGCAAAAACCTTGAGTAGTTACACAAAAACCTTGAGTAGCCCATCTGGCCATTAGTCATCTGGACAGACAACAGATAGCATGACTAGGCCCTGACTCATGTGCTTGTTTTCATTCCTCCACTATAGCTGACAGAGCGGGTTTGTCTATTACTTGACATACTGGTGCAAGGACACTTCGTTGTAATATTCCACTATAGTTTAACCACTTAACCCTTTGTTATCCTGTAGATGTATTTTATTCTCCCACAATCCCTCCTTGTTAATCTTCTAGATTAACACCAATGAGGAATAGTATCTTCATTATCATAAGGGGGTTCATTACCATAAGGAAAAGGCCGATCTCTGGCAGGGTAAACCTTTTCTCCCCAACAGTGGACTTCACTGGGGTCAGTGTGCATCATTTGGGGAATAATTGGGGCATCACCTAATACAGTAGAGACACTGTTAATAACCTGGGAACAGCAAATTCGCAGAGCAACACATGCACAACACCCTATAACACTTACTATGACCAACCCAATTAAAACATACAGCAGCCAACTTCCCCAACGGAGAACCACCCCACTACTGTAGCCCACCAGGAATTCTTGTTATAAAAATTACTCAGACTTTCCCCAACTTTCTTTATTTCTTGTATTTTATCCATAACAGGCTGTCCCAGGTTAGTAATGTTCTCAGAAACATCAGGCACATAAGAGCAGCACTCTGAACCTATCATAGCACAAGTGCCACCATTTTCAGCTAGGAGGAAATCAAAGGCCACTCTGTTTTGTAAGGCAGTCAGGCGTAGGGCTATCATTTCAGTAGTGGTAGCTGAAACCTGTTTCTGTGTCTCAATCAAAGCATCAGCCGTAGAATTAGCAATTTTTTCAAGTGCTGCTGCCAGGTTAATAACCTCTCGGGAATTATGAGCAGCTTCATAAGAAGGGATAGCAATCATCCAGAATCGTTCAGATTCCAAGATGTCACGGCGATGTAGACGCCGATGCGGGTGAATATCTAATTTACTTATATAGCGAAGATAGGGATTCAAATATGCTAGGTAGCAGCAACCACTCCAGGTGGAAGCGGTAGGGCCCTTGCCCAAACTTCCATTATCTTGATTAAAGAAGGAAGATAACTGCAGCATCCCAGGCAACCAGGGGTATGCTTTTTCCCCACAAACCCAGTACCTACCATTTAGAGGATTTTGAGGGTCATAACTACGAGGGCTAGTAGATATGGTGTTTTTGCAACTACTGTTTCCCAGGTTATAGCTACCAGTTGCAAAGTTCAAACACCAACAGGTGGCGTTTATCGGCTCCTGAGGAGGCTTGATTCTTATCCCATGATCTGTATAATTCCACTCATTAGCAGGTGGAGAGCGACAGAACCATCCCTTGAACATATTGGATTCTGCATCATCTTACTGGGTGTGGAAATTTGTGAGATCCTTCACTTCTTCCTCAGTCATTGATTTTGCCAGATAGGTGCTTGACTCACCTCCATGATGGGGAGTCTGGACACATATCCAACAGGCGCCCTATGCTATTTGTCTAGCATAGGCGTGGCATAAAGACAGAAAGGTGTTGGGGTGAGAATCCTTTGGGTATGCTTCACAGAATATAGTAAGAAGCAGTATCCAATACATAATACAAATTAGTTCACTTGATAACGGCTGCTATATTGTTGCCGGACAATGTCTTTTACAGCGAGTGGCGTGGACCCAATCTTCCTTCCCTTTAATCTTCAGGGTCGTTCGAGTTGTTAGCAGCACAAGGTAGGGTCCTTTCCACCCTCTCATGCAATTCAGCTGCTGTTTTGCATAGAGGAAAATGAGTACAAATCCAACATTTAGTCCGATTAACTTGTGAGGCTACGGCCTGCATTCATTGAACTGCAGAATTGGTAGTCCGTGCCCCCGCAAGGACCACGCAGGACAGGATCCAAATCAGAGTCAGCATTCTGACGGCTCAGTTAAAGTTCTTGCACAAGCACTTCAGTCTGAGGTCAGCGTCCGCTTGACATGTGATGCGTGGATCCACAAGGGCGTCCTTCAACCTTCACGGCTGTATGGGTGGTGAGCAGGACTTGGAAAGGCCTTTCCCATCGAGGTTCCAAACAGTTCTTTCTCCTGAAGGTTTTTACTAGGACTAGGTCCCTGGGCTGGTATTGATGGCAATCTTCAATGGTGGGCTTTTTCTGAGCTTCTACTACCTGTATATGCAAGCTCTTGAACAGTTAGGGTGATAGTGCATAGTCATGAGCGCCAAGGGTAGAGCTTCAGGCCCTTTCAAACTGGTTTCTTCACATAATTTAGCTAGTTTGTTTTTCAGAAAACCATTTTGTTTTTCCACCGCTCCAGTAGACTGGGGGTGGTATGGGCAGGAAAGGTGATGGTTGCATTGTAAGACCCTCAACTGTTCCTTTATCACTTTAGCAGTAAAACGAACATAATTATATTCCATACATTTAGGCATTTGTATAAAGTCCATTTGTAGATGTACAAATGGGCCCCATGGCTGGGGTCCCATACCAGCAGTCACTGTGGGCGTCTTGCCTGGGTTATGTCATTGACATAGGTATGACAGGTATTACTAATACAATGCCTATTAGCATATTACTATTCACTATACGTTCAACATTCATTCTACATACACGTGTTAAACCCCTGAACTGGCAACTGGTCAAGTCATGATTCTTGTGTCACAAGAGATTCAATAGGTGCTCATTAGTTACCCATAAAGGGACTACCCCTTCTTTCCCCGCTGACAAGGGTAGTGCTGTTGTTGTCTGGCGCACTGACCTCTACCTCGCGGAGGCTGAGCGTCAACTCGCAGTAACTTCCTCCTACATCTCCCTGGACCATGACCCCACCACTGAACATCAAGCCATTGTTTCCAGGACTGTCACTGACCTCATCTCCTCTGGGGATCTTCCTCCCACAGCTTCCAACCTGATAGTCGCCCAACCTCGGACTGCCCACTTCTACCTCCTACCCAAAACCCAGAAACAGAACTGTCCCGGTAGACCGATCGTGTCATCGTGCTCCTGCCCCTCGGAACTCATTTCTCGTTATCTTGACTCCCTTCTCTCTCCCCTTGTCCAGTCCCTTCCCACCTACATCCGTGATTCCTCTGACACCTTACATCACATCAACAATTTCCAGTTCCCTGGCCCCAACCGCTTCCTCTTCACCATGAACGTCCAATCCCTCTACACCTCCATCCCCCACTAGGATGGTCTGAGGGCCCTTAGCTTCTTCCTCGAACAGAGGCCCGAATAATCCCCATCCACCACTACTGTCCTCTGTCTGGCTGAACTTGTTCTCACACTGAACAATTTTTCTTCAACTCCTCTCACTTCCTCCGAATAAAAGGTGTGGCTATGGGTACCCGCATGGGCCCCAGCTATGCCTGTCTCTTTATGGGGTAGGTGGAACATTCCTTGTTCCAGTCCTACTCCGGCTCCCTTCCACAACTCTTTCTCCGGTACATCGATGATTACTTTGGTGCTGCTTCATGCTCTCGTCGGGACTTGGAAAAATTTATTAATTTTGCTTCCAATCTCCACCGCTCCATCATTTTCACATGGTCCATCTCTGACACTTCCCTTCCCTTCCTTGACCTCTTTGTCTCAATCTCTGGTGATAGACTGTCCACCAATATCCTTTAGAAGCCTACCAACTCCCGCAACTACCTCGACTACAGCTCCTCACACCCCGCTTCCTATAAGGACTCCATCCCATTCTCTCAGTTCCTTCGCCTCCATCGCATCTGTTCTGATGATGCTACCTTCAAAAACAGTTCCTCTGACATGTCCTCCTTCTTCCTTAACTGAGGTTTTCCACCCACTGTGGTTGACAGGGCCCTCAACCGTGTCCGGCCCATCTCCCGCACATCCGCCCTCACGCCTTCTCCTCCCTCCCAGCAACATGATAGGGTCCCCCTTGTCCTCACTTATAACCCCACCAGCCTCCGCATTTAAAGGATTATCCTCCGCCAACTCCAGCATGATGCCATCACCAAACACATCTTCCCTTCACCCCCCCTATCGGCATTCCGTAGGGATCGCTCCCTCCGTGACACCCTGGTCCACACCTCCATCACCCCCTACTCCTCAACCCCCACCAATGGCACCTCCCCATGCCCACGCAAAAGATGCAACACCTGCCCCTTCACTTCCTCTCTCCTCACCATCCAAGAGCCCAAACACTCCTTTCAAGTGAAGCAGCATTTCACTTGCATTTCCCCCAACTTAGTCTACTGCATTCGTTGCTCCCAATGTGGTCTCCTCTACATTGGAGAGATCAAACGGAAACTGGGCGACCACTTTGCAGAACACCTGTGATCTGTCCGCAAGAATGACCCAAACCTCCCTGTCGCTTGCCATTTTAACAGTCCACCCTGCTCTCTTGCCCACATGTCTGTCCTTGGCTTGCTGCATTGTTCCAGTGAAGCCCAACGCAAACTGGAGAAACAGCACCTCATCTTCCGACTAGGCACTTTACAGCCTTCCGGACTGAATATTGAATTCAACAACTTTAGATCATGAATTCCCTCCTCCATCCCTACCCCCTTTCTGTTTCTTCCCCCTTCCTTTTGTTTTTTCCAATAATTTATATAGATTTTTCTTTTACCCACCTATTTCTATTATTTTTAAATCTTTTATGCCCTGCTAGTCTTTCTAGCCCACCCCCACTAGAGCTGTACCTTGAGTGCCGTACCATCCATTCTTAATTAGCACATTCATTTAGATAATATCACCACCTTCAACACCTCTGTGTTCTTTTGTTCTTTTGTTTGTGACATCTTTTGATTATCTGCTCCTATCACTGCTTGCTTGTCCCTACAACCACACCACCAACCCCCCAACTTCTCTCCCCCCACCCCCCCCACCCCCCCCCGACCCCCCCCCAACCCCCCACCCCCGCCCCCCGCACCTTAAACCAGCTTATATTTCACCCCTCTCCTTATATTCACTCAGTTCCGTGGAAGGGTCATGAGGACTCAAAACGTCAACGCTTTTCTTCTCCGCTGATGCTGCCAGACCTGCTGAGTTTTTCCAGGTAATTCTGATTTTGTTTTGGATTTCCAGCATCTGCAGATTTTTGTTTTTACCCCTTCTTTAGCCTGTCTTAAATTTTCTCGGGCTTGTTCCAGTGCCCGAGATCCATAGGTGTTGCATACATCATTTCTGCTCGCTTCGTCTGAAATATTTTTCCCTATTTCAGTTAATTTATTGATAATCCCCGCATCACTTTCGAGCATGGTAGCCAGACTTTGGATTAACCAATGATGTCCCTATATTGAATATCATAGTGGTATCGTTTATCAGGCTGCGTTTAACGCGGTTCCCTCCCAAGCCTGATCGCATCTCGCCACTGAACTGAACTGCTTCAGTCATCAATTGGCGCGTCAGAGCTGTATAGAGTGCTTGGGTATGGGTTGAGCACCACTGGGGCAGGACGACACCAGATACATTCAAGACTACAGGTACAAGCTCATGGTGTACGTTATCATACAAAACCTCTGATTAACCAATACTTTGGTTTGCCATTCGTCAGTCCTGGATGCATAGTCGGACAAGATGGATCAGTCGGTGTGGTTTGAGGGGCTTCAATTATCTCTACTCACACTGTGAAAGTAGAAGTGGGAGGTGGCTGGGTAGTGGCGGACCTCCCATGCTCGATCTGAAGCAAACCCTTATTACAATTTGAAAGCACTTGTTCTCCTACTGTTACATTTATCATTCCCCATTGCTTGTCGCATTCAGCACTGTCCATGCTGTACCAAAGTTCCTCCTGCAATGCAGGATGAGCATTGATGATCCCCGACCTTGTTGCCAGTACTGATAGGCCCACAACCAGGATCGTAGATCTGTGGAGACATTAACATCGGCTCCCGTTCTCTGGGTTACTGCTTGGTCAATTGTCATGTATCTTTAACTGTGTGTAATGCCTCCATTTACTTCCCGTTCTCATATCTACAAGTGCGCATGTATCACCTGTCATAATTACCTGGTATGGTCCATTGTAGCTCTTTGGATTTGCCTGTTTCCATATCCTTAATCACCCTTTCGGTCTCTGACTTCCTTCCTTAACTCATGCAATTGCTGACTTATTTCCCTCACATAGTCTCGCATCCTTCCTTTTAGTGGTCCTACATCTCCCACTACTACTCTGATTCCCTTGGGTAACTGCATTGCTCTCCTTGCCATTATTTCAAATGGGGTGAACCTGCTGGTTCTGCTTGGGGTAGCCCTAAGGTGCATCAGAATACTGGGCTGTTCTCTGTCTCTTGAATTGCTTTTGTGATTGATGGGTTTTTTTAAAGTTCAGTTCATCCTTTCCACCATCTCTGGACTTTGGGGGTGGTAAGGAATATGGAATTTCTGTTTAATCTCCATAAGATTACACACTTCTTTAATGACTCTCCCCGTGAAATGAGTTCCCTGATCTGAATCCATCTGGGTAGGCACCCCCACTCCTTCCAGTTTACTGTCTCCTGCTGCTGTCTCATGTCAGGCCTCAATTCCTTAAACTGCCAACACAACTCTACAGTGTACCTTCTTATCCTATCTTTCAATGGCTCAGTATCTTCACTTGTTCTCTCTGGGAACCGCTTAACTCTGCCTGTCATCAAGGTGTTAATCCTATGGTTTTACTTTTTGTAGCACACAGGCACATTAATATAATCAGTAATACGTCTATTTCGCCTTTTACCAGCTTTCCCTTTACCTGTATCCATCTTGTGGTAAACTGTTGTTAAGTATTATTTCTCCTTACATTTCAATTCCTGAACTACAGATTCCTCATAGTTTTACCTCTAAGTTTTCTTTCCTGACCATGATCATCCTAAGGTTTTCTTGAGTTCAGTTTCTTTATTGTCTTGATTGCTTAAAATGTTTCCTTACTCTTTAGGCCATATTAACTATTCCATTTCAACGGGGATCTCTGTCTCTAGATCTTTGCTTATCTCCCCCTGTGCAGTTCCAATGCCACAGTTGATGGCCAGATTATCAAATTCATTTCCCTTAAAATAGTTGTACATTATGTTCTCTTTCCCTAACTCGTTCTACTTTCCTCATACCAGTTTACACATGCAACAGCTACCATCTTATCTTGTTCAGCTTCTCTGGAGAGACTTTAATATATTCTCATAACAGTTTTAAAAACAGAAATCAGGTATTGACATGTTTTGCTTCCTTACCTTCTTCTCAAAGATTTTATTGTCTTAAAAGTAACCCACTAAATTGTGTCTGACCCTTTTTTTTTAGAATTATCCCAGATTCATTAACTCGGCCAAAAATTGGATTTCTGCCAAACTTTGCCAAGGTCTTGAGCCTAGCTTCATATTTTGGGAACAGACTTACAAACACAAAAACAAAAGCTTGCAGCATTTGAATTAGTGCCAATTGTTGTCAGACCTTTTAAAATGAAAATTCCCTTTTGAGAACTTTATCAAGAACCAAACCTCAAATTTTTTAAACCTTGTAACAATTGTAATTTACACTATCAAAATTAAAACAACCTCTTTTTCATGTGTAATGATTTGTATCCAAGTTATAATTTCCGTATGCTTATCGACACATTCTTTATCTTAGATAGCATCCTAGTGATTCAAAAGTAACCTGTTAAATTACACTGCACTTTACATCTCAAGATTGTCCCAAATTCATATTCCAGTGCTTTTGGAAAGCAGATTTCCTTTAATATTTAATTCATCTCTTCATAGGAAAACCCCTTTTTATCCATTGGAACCATCTAGACCTTGTGTTTATGTCTTTTGGTTTTCCTAGAATCTTTCTGAATTTCAAGTAATTTTTTCTTTTTCTCAGAATTTTAGAATACTAACTCGTATGTATTAATCCCAATCAGCTTGGAAGCTGACGATGAGGGTTATTCCCTATAGTCTGCAAGGGGGTGGTACAAGGGTTGGTTCATCTCAAACAAAGGCAAGCCCTGTTTTATCTTTACACTACCTTCAAATTACGATTTTTGCCAGAAATCTCAACTCAAACCTTATACTCAAAACTTTGGAATATTTGAATAAACTTTTCCTTTAATCTAATATGGGGCTTTCGACTCTAAAGTGCTCAACTACACACACAAAAGACAATTCAGGGAAGAAAACACGTTAAAACTCACATTCAAATGCTTCATTGCACACAAACACATAGATAAAGGTATGTATCGATACTCCTATAATATTGAACTTAACTCTAAACGAATCTTTGAGTGGCAGTGGGGGAATAAGGGGATCTTGAAGGCTCCACTTATAGGGACCTTCAAACTGACGAAAGCTCACATTTTCTCTGCTGCTGCTTGTCAATTGCTCATTAACCCCCTAGGGGTACCCTTTCTCTCTCTCTCTCTCTTTAGCACAAACAGATCTTGTAACTTGGATCAATTTTTTTTTAAGTTACAGAAAATTCGGTAGCGGACTATCTATCTCCCTTAAAACATTATAAGCGCTCAAATCTGTCCCGATTAAAAGTTCCAGCTGGTGGGAAGCTCTCTCCTTTACTTTGAG
Source organism: Carcharodon carcharias (assembly GCF_017639515.1). Taxonomy (NCBI): domain Eukaryota; kingdom Metazoa; phylum Chordata; class Chondrichthyes; order Lamniformes; family Lamnidae; genus Carcharodon; species Carcharodon carcharias. The sequence continues at coordinate 60,523,554 of NC_054482.1, read as the reverse complement.
TCCATTTAACCCAATCAGAAACATATTGGACAATTTCAGGACCGTAATGGACATACTAGAAGCATTTGGGGTTCCCTTCAAAGGGGGAACCTAGGGTTTCTTTGATGTCATATTTCCCATTTTACTTAATAATATACACAAAATAAAACACAGAAATTACTTACTTTTCACCTCCAGGGGACTCGAACCCCTGGGTATACTACTACTACTTTTTTCAGTTTTCTTACCCATCTTCAAAGTTCCTGATTTAAGCTCCGGTTTTGCCGGTTTCGCTTTGTTCTTAGTACTTTGCGAAATGGGGGGAGTAGCAGAGCCCGCTCTGCTGTTGTGACCTCCCATTTTTCTGAAAAGAAAACACAATTAACAGCGCGGTGCGTTTTCCTACCCTATGCGCTCACCAGTGTTTAAGAGTTCCTGAGCAAGTCCTCCAGTTCCTTGGGTCTTTTGAGTCTGGTCAGTAGCTACCCTTTTTCAAGCACTCCCCCTTTCAGCTGGGATGCTTTTCTAGCCGTCCCCCTTTCACCTCTTCAATTTAAGAGGTCACCTCTCCCACTTAAGAGGTAGCTGGGACGCTAATTCACTGCACTCCCCCTTTCAGCTAGGATGCAGTTCATACTCTCCCCAACTTGGGAGAGTAGTTCCTCCCTGTCTCCGCGAGGGTTCATTTTCAGAGATCCGACGGCCCAGAATTTCAATCATCTCTCCAACTTTAGTCGGATCCCATCCTCGTCACCAATTTGTCACGGAAAACAGAGTGAACACTCAGACCCAGGAGGTTTGTCTCGGAAATCTTTATTGAATCGTGATATCATGGAGACCCCAGCAGCATACAACGGAGCTAGCCAGCACTCTGAGGAAGCATCAGAGTACACACATAGTTATAGTAAAAGCGTGCGTAACAGAGGTCATGCAAATTACAAAAGCTGCTTGACCCTTAGTAATTAATAACATTGAAATTTTTATCTTTGGCACGCATACAATTGTTCTGTCTTAGTTTATAATTAAGCAAAAACCTTGAGCAGTTACACAAAAACCTTGAGTAGCCCATATGGCGATTAGTCAACTGGACAGACAATGGATAGCATGACTAGGCCCTGTCTCATGTGCTTGTTTTCATTCCTCCACATTAGCTGACAGAGCGGGTTTGGCTATTACTTGACGTACAGGTGCAAGGACACTTCGTTGTGGTATTCCACTGTAGTTTAACCACTTAACCCTTTGTTATCTGGAGGAATACCTCCCTCAACATGAAGGGGTGGTAGGGCCTGCTGCACACGCAGCTGAAGATCCACAATGAGCCATCGTTTGTAGGTGTTTCGCAAGTCCCAAGATCCAAAGGCGACACTTGACATTCCTTCAAATGACTGAGAACTAGTGTCGCTGAAGACTGCGCATGTCTAGGGAACTGGTCAGTCACATATGTCACCTGTTGCAGCATTTGGTGTCATGGGAACATGGAGGGCATCCACTGCCTGTGGCCATGAAAGTGACAGTGGCGCTCAGTTTTTACACCAGTGGCTCCTTCCAGGGCTCCACATGGGATCACTGTGTGCAGGATCTCACAAGCCTCTAAGCAAAAGTGCACCCAGGAGGTCATGGACGCCATCTTTGCGAATCCACTGTGCATTTTTCCCAGGATCAAGAAAGCCAGATAGCAAGAGTGTTGGCATCTGAGGAGTTCTCTGGTTTTCCACAGATGCCAGGTGCCACCCACTGCACTCATGTGGTGCTTAGATCTCCGTGGCAACAAGCAATCAACCACACCAACCTCAAGGGCTTTCACTCATTGAATGTTCTACTGGTGTGTGACCACCACAACCACATACTAAACCACACAATTCGCAGGAATCCTTAGCAGATCTCAGATCTCTGATATCTTCCAGGGTCCAAAGACACTGCAGGGTTGAATCCTCGAGGAAAAGGGCTACCCACAGAGGATGTGGCTGATGATGCCCTTGCATCAGCCTGAGACTGCAGCAGAGTGCCGTTATAACAAGGCTCATGCCACGACCCGGTCTTTGGTGGAGCAAACTATTGACATTTTGAAATTGAGGTTCCTGTGCTTTGACATGTCCAGTGGAGCACTGCAATACAGTCCATCGAGGGTGTCGCACATTATCGTCACTTGCTGTGCGCTCTATAACCTGGTGCTGCAATGAGGGGAGGACCTGACTGAGGAGGAGGTGGAGGAGCTGCACGTCTCCTTCAATGAGGAGGACATCGAAGGGAATGACAATGATGAAGTCCTCGAAGGCAAGGATGCTGGCAATGAGGACATCACATTGGACAGGTGAGGCAGGCGTGCTTGGGATGCCTCACAGCTGCCAGATTCATGGAGGATGATGACGAGATGCAGTGAGCACAGTCCTGACATTCTCACCTTGAACCTGTGAACATTTTACTCCTGTGTGGCTGATGGCAGTGCACATACCTTCACTGCTCACGTTCATGTTATGGAGACACAGTGGAGGCCCTAATAGTTGCTGGATTCCAGGAGAATGGTGACGTCATGCAGTGAGGACACTCCATAGATCTTCACATAGCCTCTGTGAATGTCTGACTCCTGTCTGGCTGAGGGCAGCTCGCTTGCGCTCTGTGATCAGGGTCATATCATGAAGATGCAGCCTTGAAACTTTAAATGCACCTGACCCTTTGTCATCCTTCAGCACCTGGCCCCTTCAGGAGCACAGCATCACCAGACACAGATACTGAAGAGATGGGGGGGCCAGCCCCACCTCAAAGGAGCCGAGAGCACACACAGAGAATGACAGGACTCTGACGCTTGCCCATGACATTCTGGCAGCAATGACAAGCACCATTGAGGTGTGGGCATCAGTAGCGTGTCCAGTGAGTGGGAAGCTGGACCATCACTTTGGTCTGAAGGTGACACATTGCACAGGGAAGAGGCCCTGGACCGAGACACCTGCTTTTATCTTGAGTAAGAACAAAATTTCACATCTGAGTGCGATGAACACTGCTCATCATAAGAAGGAGCCATAGGCAAGGAGACATTCTTGGGAGTTTATTTACATAATGCACCAGTTAGTGAACATAATGCACCAGTGATTAACACCTGTGCCCAGACAGTGCAATTCTGCGGCTATATTTGCGGCGTGATGTCCCTGCAAAGGGATCACGCAGTGTCCGCTCGCACTGTCAAGGTCTTCTGTGCTCAGTGGGCACTGCAGGGACTAGGGCACTTTATAGACCCTTTTGATCACACTTTGATTTGATGTTTGTAAGTTTCCCTTAAATTTTTGTTTTTGCAGTTTCCCTTTAGGGGGGTACCTTTTAGTTTATCCCTGATTTTGTTAATTTAGTTTATTTGATTTTGACTCGAAAAAGTTACACCTTCATAATCTTCCTAGCCCTGCAGCTATCAGCTTGGTGCTCCCCGGACGTCCACAGCAGAGATGGATGCAGCCTTTTGACTGCTATGCCCTGTGATGACCTTGAGGGGTATCCTGTGGAGGGCCAACACCTGGAGGGCCCCAACCTGCTTCTAGGGTCCTGCTTTGTGGCAGTGGCACCCTCCTCAGCCTGTGGAGTTGGAGCTGCTGGGGTCACAGAAGGAGGGATTCAAATAAGCCAGACAATCCCGTAGTCACCTGGGTAGATGGCCCCGGGGTGTGCCCCTACTGATCCTCTTCCCTATGGGTGCCCAAGGGCCCCTTTTTAAAAATTTATTCAAGGGATGTGGGCTTATCTGGCTAGGCCAGCATTTACTACCCGTCCCTAATTGCTCTCGAAGGCGGTGGTGAGTTGCCACCTTGAACTGGCTGACTCCTTGAGGAGAAGGGGTAGTTGGAGTGAGATCATGCTGCCCCACAACCCTCTCATATTGACATTGTTGGAAGTCAACTAGGGTGTTAGCAATGGAGTTCAACCTGCGCTGCAGTGCAGAAACGATGTCCTGGACCAAGATCTCCATGGCAGCCACCATCCTACCAGTGTTGACCTCGGTGCATTGGCATGCCGGCACTATCACCTCAGATTGAAGGCGGACAGACTCCATCATCCCTTGCAATCTGTGGAGTGCAATGGATTTCCCTTCCTGATGTTCCCAAGCTTACCTTTGCAGTTCCAGCAACTGACATATGACCGAGTCCAGAGGCTCCTCATCTGACTTGGACTCAGCAGATTTCTAGCCTCCAGCAGCATTCCAAGTGCCGAAACCTGGGAAGTCCCTGCCACCATCTATTGTGGATCAGATAGTGCGATGTGCTCACCAGATTGTGATCCCGAGGCTATTCTAAAGCTCACCGAGGTTTGGGTCTCTGTGCTGCTGTAAAGTGTGGGTGAGTGCTGTGATGGGACTTCAATTAGGGTGTCATCAGATTCTTCTTACGAGGTGTCTTCAGGGCTTGAGTCGAGGGGTTGGCTCCTGGACCCTCTCAGCTGCTTCTCAGATGTGCCTGCGAAAGCAAAGAGAGATAATTAGTACATGGCAGGGGACCGTGGAACAGGGGAACTGACTCACAGCATGGTTCTCTGATGGATCTCTTTTGGATCCTCACTTGGTAGAGCATCGCTGACCCCACCGTCAGCACAGGAACAGTCCAGATCATCACTGGCCAGCTGGATGATTCTATTTTCAAAGTCTGTTTCGACCTTGATATTGGGTATTCTTCCACAAGTCTGCAACCTCTCCCTTTTGTTGTGTGTCAGCTTGTCCTGCATGAATACAAATGGAGAGAGTGTAAGCAGCATGCCTGCCAGGCCAGATGATCAAAATGCTTGGCATTTGTGGGTGGTAAGTGGTGCCATGGACAGGAGGAGGACACGATCCACAGAGCAGATGGTGTGTGCGTGAGAGAGTGAATGGCGATGTCCTTTGAACTGGCAGTGAGTGAGATCCCTGTGAATGTGTGATGTCACATGACGTTAGTGTGTGAGTTGAATGATGAGAAGATTGACTTACCCTCACGGAATGGAGGAGATTATTCATCCTCTTTCAGCACTGGGTGGCTGTCCTCTTTAGTAGTGCATTGGTACTGACCAGCGCTGCCACCGCCTCCCATGCTGGATTGGTCACTTTGCTTGCTGGTCTTCGCCCAGAGTGGGGTAGAGGACTTCACGGTGAGCATCCACTGCATCCAGTTGGTGCCCAAAGGAGGCATAGTTAAATTTGGTGACAGTATTTTTCCACCCTTTGGCAGGCGTGACTTTGCAGCAGCTCCCGATGCCTTAGAGAGTGCTAGCTCAGTGCAGGGTCGCCCTTTAAATATAGCGCCCAGATTGCTGAAGGCCTGAGGTGATGGTGGGGTGGGTGAATTAGAGGCCACCCCACCAGCGATCTGGCGTGTTTCCCGTGAATACATTATTAATGAGGCCAGGAATGGGACGCTACAGTGTGAAAACCCACCATTGCGGCCAGCAGGCAAAACTACTTCTTTCACGCCTTCTACCACACATTGTGCAAATCTGGGACAATTCAGCCATGTGTCCTCTGGTTCTAGACACCGCAGCCTTGGGAAAATCCTTTCTGCAATTACCCTGTCGAGCCCTGTAAGAATTTTCTATGTTTCAATTAGATCGCCTCTCATTCTTCTAAACTCTAGAGAATATAGGCCCAGTTTTCTCAGTCTCTCCTCGTAGGACAGTCTCGCCAGGGATCAGCCCAGTGAAACTATATAGCAAGTATATCCTTCCTTTGTTAAGGAGACTAAAACTGTACACAATACTCCAGCTGCGATCTCACCAAGGCTCTATACAATTGCAGCAAAGCTTCTTTACTCTTTTATTGTTAAGAGAATAATAAGGGATATCTTTTCTGTGGTTTACAGTATTAGTTGCTTACTAAATAATGTTTAGTTGATATTGATTTTAGTTTGTTACAGTAAAACTCTTAACACTTGAAACTTGTCATGACATGAGATGCTTTTAATTCAAATCAAATAAGTTATTAATCTCTACGGGATCGTAAGACTTATATTTTGTATGATCCTAGGTAGACTAGATAAATGTAATTCAAAAATGGGATTACCTAGTGACAATATTGCTTCTGTAGCAAAGTTATCTGATCAGACCTCTTAACATGTTAATATGAAAACATTTGATCTAAGTGTCAGTTTGACTCAGTTTGTATCCAAATCAATAGGTTATGGATTCAAGCTCCACTCAAGAACTTGAACAAATAGACTGACAGTTCAGTGCAGTACAGAGGGAGTGCTGTAACGTTGAGCCGTTAAACTGAGGCTGAGTTGGCAAATTCAGTTAGACATTAAAGATCCCAATGAACTATTTAAAGCAGAGTAGGGGAGCTCTTCTGGTGTTTACCATCTCATTCCTCTTTGTGGGACCTTGCTGTACTGTAATTTCCTGCCATGTTTGCCACATAGCATGATAGACAGAACAATACAGCCAAACGCAAAACAAAATATTACAGATGCTAGAAATCAGAAATAAAACAGGAAATGCTGGGGATAATCAGTAGGTCTCGCAACATCACTGGAGAGAGAAACAGTTTTAGTATTTCAAGGTTAATGACCTTTCATGATGAAAGGTCAGCGACCTGAAACATTGGGCTGGATTTAACGCTGCCCCGTCGTGGTTTTGAAGGCAGGGGAACATTATCCAGTCGTCCTTGCTCCCACCACAATTATATCAGCAGCAGGAGTGCAACTGGCAGCCTTCCAGCCAGTGGGCCAGTTGAGGCCCTTAAGTGGAAATTAATGCCCACTTAATTGTCTCATCTTTCTGCTGCCAGATTTAACTGGAGGTTGGAGAGGCCCAGACCAAGCAGGTTTCCCTGCGTATGCTGGTGGCAGGCATGGGTGGGTTCCTCCTTAACAGGCTCCCTGCCATCTCCCCCATAAAATTTTACTGACCCCCTAATTATGCTCCCCCATGGTCTCAAATCCCAGCCCCTGTGCCCCTCTTGCCCCAGCCTGCCAGCTTGGCACCCAGCAATGCCCCAAAACACTCACTAGTTCCGATCTGCCGCCACACACTGTTAATATGGCAATCATCTTGTTAAAACCAATTCGAAGTTAAGCAGGTGATGGGCATTACTTATCCCGACTGAAGAGAATAAAAAGGTACAGCTGGAACACTTTGGGGGGAAGCTACTAGGCAGTTAGTAGCACTGAGGAGTTGTCTTGGAAATAAACCAGTTTTAACCAAGAGATCTACCTGGATTAATTCTTCCACCACAACCTCTTATTGTAACTAAAATTGTCGCAGAGGATGAACTTTAAGCTTTGCTGATTGATTGCTGTATATGAAGATTTCTGTCTCAGTCCTCTGAGGGAAAAGAAGTGTACTGTTGCTAACAATTTAAGTTATGGAATGGTGGAAGAATGGTGCAAAATCGCAAGCTTTGATTATCCACCAATTGTTTCTGACTCTGAACCTTATCAGCAATGGAAGGCTGAAGTTGAAATGTAGACCCAGGTTACTGTTATACCCCAGAAAAAGCAAGATGTAGCTTTGGCGTTATCATTACCAACCAAAAGTAAGATAAGGAGTAAAGTATTTTCAGAGTGGAAAGTGGATGATTTGGATCATGAAGAGGGATTAAACTGTCTGATACAATTTTTGGATAAATTCTACGAAAAGGTTATTGGAAGCGTATGAAGCTTGGACGATCTTTAATAGGTTTAGGAGATCAGATGATCAATCCATGGAAGAATACATCATGGATTTTGATAAATGGTACAGGAGACTACAGCAATTTGAACTTGAAATTCCAGAATTGGTATCAGCATTTAAATTACTGGACTGTGCTCGCATTTGCCATGTTGATAGTCTTTTAGTACTAACAGGGGTTCAGTTCCGGGGGAAAGAACCTCTCTTGGATCAAATGGCTGCTGCCCTAAAAAAATTTCTGGGGAAACAATTGTTCCCTGCCACTTTTTTAGCACATGTGAACAACTATGCTGTATAACAAAGGATAGAGGATTCAATGGTGACTGAATTTTGCGGTCGGCCAAGTATTAGACAAAGATTCCAATAAAAGATGGTGTTAATGACAAGAGGTCTGAAAATGGTTGTAACCCTCGCCAATTTGTCCTGTGTCCCCTAGTTCTAGTCTCTCCTACAAGGGGAAACATTCTTTCAGTATCCACCCTGTCAAGTCCCTTCAGGATTGTATGCTTCAATAAGCTCACCTCTCAGTCTTCTAAACTCCAATGGATACAGGCCCAGACTGTCGAACCTTTCCTCGTAAGATAACCCTGCATCCCAGGCATCAGTTGAATGAACCTTCTCTGAATTGCTTCTAATGCGTTTATATCTTTTCTTAAATAAGGAAACCAAAACTGTACACAGTACTCTAGATGTGATCTCACCAACTGTAGCAAAACATCTCTACTTTTATATTTCACTCCAGTACAATAGGCAAACTCCTTACTGCAACTAGACTCTAGACTTGATTATATCATTTTGAAGCATGAAATCAATTTATTTTTGTACTTGTGATAACTTTGCCGGATTTAGTCCATAAGGATGTTGTTTTATTGAAGATGAAATTTGTACAGAGATATCATGTATAGCTAAAGGTGTCTTTCCCAACCTATTTCCACAAATAAGTTTGTGTGACTGCAATAGCTATTCCAAATCCCTTTGACACTAGTTTGGAAGGTAACTCAATATTTCATTTAAATTTTCAAAAACCCCCTCATTGTCCAATTTGAATGGAGGAAAATCAATTTCAGAGTCCTGCACTTCTACCTCTTTCTCATCATCCACCATCACTAATACCTCTTTTTGTTCCTCTTATGGGATAATAATTTTTAAGCATATTTACATGACACACCCTCTGCTTCTTTCTTCTATCTGGAGTATTTATTAAATAATTTACTTCACTCAATTTCTTTTCAATCTTGTAAAACCCACTAAATCCTGCATTTAATGAATCACCTAGTACTTTCTCTCCAGAAACAAAACTGTGAATTTTAGCCTTCTTATCTGCCTTCACTTTCATCCCTTGCTGTGATATCTTTCTGTTCCCTAGCCAACTCACATGCTCTGTTCAATCTTTCCCTGAAGTTTGATACATAATCCAGGAGAATAGTTTCTGAATTTTGACCCACCTATTTCTCATGAATTTCAGTGGTCCCCTTACCTCATGGCCATAAACTAGTTCAAAAGGGTTAAAACCAGTTGATGCATTAGGAGCGTCTCTAATAGCAAAAATGGAATTCCTGTATCCCAATCCTGTGGATATCTTGACATTATGCTCTCATCATAGTTCTTAAAATTTGATGCCATCTTTCCAAAATACCTTGTGACTCCAGATGACAAGCTGTTGACTTGAACTGTTTTATCCCCAAACTGTTCATTACTTCCTTAAACAGCTGTGACATGAAATTTGATCCCTGACCTGGTTGTATTTCTTTAGGTAAACTATATCTTGTGAAAAATGTAATTAACTCCTCCACAAACTTCTTAGTTGTAATATTTCTTAAAGGTATTGCTTCAGGAAACCTGGTAGACACATCCATTATTGTCAGTAAATACTGATCTCCACTTTCAGTCCTAAGGAGGAGTCCTACACAATCAATAATGACCCCTGTAAAAGGTTCTTCAAACACTGGTATAGGGATTAAAGGCACCAGCTTAATCACTGCTTGTGACTTACCTGTTACTTGACATGTGTGACAAATTCTACAGAATTGGACTATATCCCAATGCAATCCTGGGCAAAAAAAACGCATCTATCTTTTCCTGTGTTTTCCTAATTCCTAAATGTACCCCCATTGGAATTTCATGAGCAATCCTCAGAATCTCATTTCTATATCCTAATGGGATAATAATCTGATGCACCTCCCTCCAGCTTTCATTTGCTGAGACATGATCCGACCTTCATTTTCTCGTTAAAATATCTCCATGAAGGAACTATCAACCAGAACACATTTTGCTTCTGTTTCTGAATAATCTTTCTGATATAACTGTTTTGATTGCAAATCATTTTTCTGTAACTCCACTAACATCCTTGAGTTAAACACTTCAGCTGAATTGTCCTGTATTCTTTCCTCCTGAACAATTCTATCAAACACAGTGTCAACTAATTGGATTTTGACATCTTCTTGCCGTTGAAATGCCTGCCCTTCTTGTTTTTCTTGCTCTTCCCTATGAGCCTTTGCTCTTGTTACAATATAGTCAAGAAACAATCCAGGATGTTCCTTTTGTAACACCTCTGTTGAAAACACTTCTAAAGGCTGCTCAACTACCATAGTCATCACCCACAACCAGCTATATCATTACCCAGAATAAATTGAACCCCAGCAATGTGTAATTTTTCCACTACTCCAACTATAACTTCACACATCCTCCATTTGCTCTTTAAATTTACCTTCCACAGTGGAATACACTTAGCATCTCCATGAACCCCATTTATTATTACCTGCTCCTGCAATACTCTCTTTGAACAACAAATATCACTATCCCACAACATTAAGGATTGACTAGCCCCTGCGTCTCTTAAAATTTTAATACCTTTACCTACTGCACATGGAAAGGCTTTCCCTTCACACACAAAGGGCAGAATTTTATGGCCTCGTTTCGGCAGGGACGGGGCTGTAGAATGCGGCGAGCCATTATAAATCCCATTGACTTCAGCGGGAATATAAAATCCTGCTGTCGTAAAATTCTGCCCAAAATCTTGAAACATTTCTGCAACCTGCTCCTCTGAATTCTCTTGAGTAAACTGTGAACACATTCACACTTCTTCACCTATCACTGATGCTCCTTGTTTCATCTGTACACAAACCATTGGTTTCTCCTGTGGCTGAACCTCAGAACCAACTGTACTTTTACTTCCAGAGCTTTTCTGTACCCCAATAATTCCAGCAGGTTTTTTCCTGCAATTTCCAACACTGACTTCATGTTCCCCACTTTATTACAATGAAAATGCCTCAATTTTCGAATGTCACTTCTACCTTCAGCATCTTCCTTTTTATTCTGAGAAAAAAACTTACTGTGAATTTCCAGCTACTCCATCCCTTCCCTGACTACCTTCCTTTCACCTTTCCACTTTTTATCCTTTTCCAATTTGAAAGAGTGGCAAAAAACAAGTTTAGCTCTATGAACTCATAATCACCAGCTATCTCTGCTGCTTGTCTTACAGAATCAACCCTCTGTTCCTCCACATGAGTTCTCACCACCGAAAGAATTGAATCTTTAAATTCTTCCAAAAGAATTACTTTCCTAAGAGCTGCATAAGTTGTCTCTATTTTTAACGCCCATATCCACCGATCAAATTACTTTGTATTACTCTTGCAAACTCAATAGAAGTTTGCTTTCTCATATTCCTAAATTTCTGCCTGTATGCTTCAGGAACCAACTCGTATGCACTCAAGATAGCCTTTTTCACCACATCATAATTCACCGATATTTCTTTTGATAGTGAAGCATATACCTCATGCGCTCTACCCACCAACTTAGACTATAATAATATCTAATTTTCCTGTAGCCATTTCATCTGGTTAGCTAGCTTCTCAAATGAAATAAAGAATATCTTTTTCCTAAAACTTTGGAAGAGCTTGTACAAATTTAAACATTTCAGTTGAAATTCTGTCTCTTTTTCTCTTTCCTCCTTCTCCATTTTCACAATTTCTAATTCCTGTTCCTGTTTTCTTTCTCTCTCCTGCCTTTCCACCTGTTCCCTTATAAAAGCCATTCCTCTGTCCTTTGCTTCTAATTCAAGTTTTTTCAGTTTATTTGCTTGTTCAAATTCAAGCGTCTTCATTTGTAACTGAAATCTCACTACTCCCAGCTGTGATTCATTAGTGTCAGGTTTCACCTCCAACCGTTAAGTGCTGTGTTATACTTTTAATTATATCTGATTTCCTAGCCTCCGCAGGCAACCCCAATTTTAAATTATCTGCCAACTCTGTAAACTTTTGGTTATTTGTTGCAACCCAATCAGAGTTATATCTTCTACTCCCAGACAAATCTCAGCAATTGCCAAAGCAATCTTGCAGTCCCACCACTTCTAAAAAACCTCACCAACTCCTGAATTCAAAGTTCCTCTCATACTAGTAACTTTAAGATTCACCAATTCCAAACCAATCAAGGAAAGATAAATTTTATCCCACCAAGAGCCCCCAGTTGTTATGACACAGGCTGAGTTATTTAAAATCCCAGAGGGAAACTTTAAACAACTGTCATAACCTATATTCCTAATTGGTATGTTTTGAGTTGCAGCTCTAAATTGAGGAATAAGACCACCAGTTTTCGAGAGGTTTTTATATCAAACTAAATTAAACATAGATTAATTTACAAAAACTTAAACACGTACACATGGCTACAAATTACTACTATCATAACTTTTAACAAATTCCCAAATTAATCTCCACTAAGGCAACAATAACCATTCGACTTAAACAGGCACCAGGCAAAGCATTTTCACCTTACAAATTCAAAATGAGATTCCTTTCAATTTTGTTCCTTTGCAGTCAGTTGTAGGCTTACAGGCTTAGATCTTACATGCCTCTGGCCTGCACACACAAAACTCTGTTCTGTTATACCAAGCCTTTCCCTTCAAATGTAAGTCCTCATTGAATCACTAGGCCCTTTAAACTCTACTTCTTCTAACAATAAAACCCCTTTCATCGTACCAATTTTATTAGTAATAGAAACATATTGCTTGGTGTCTCCTAGCTAGGTGCAAGATTTCACCCCCAGTCTTTGAATGCTCTACTCAACAAAATGCAAGTATACCCCCTACCTACTATTTACATCTCAAAACTACTATACATCAAAGCACCCCAAAAAGCTAACTTTAATCCAATTAACACACACACAGACTCACAGACACAAGCTAAACTTCCATTTAAAAAAAATCCAATAACATTATATATATTAATATCTCTTCCTGACAGTCACCCTATAACCTCCTTAATAGATTCCAGCAGTTTCCCTCGGAGGGATGTTAAGCTAGCTGGCCTGTAACTTCCTGCTTTCTGTCTCTTTCCTTTGAATGGAGGAGTCACCTTCGCTATTTTCCAATTTGATGGGACCTTCGCAAATCTAAGGAATTTTGCAAAGTTAATCAATGCATCTACTGTCTCAGCAGCCACTTCTTTTAAGACCCTCGGATGAAGTCCATTAGGACCTGGGACTTGTCACCTTTTAGTTCTAATAATTTTCTCAGTACTCTTTCCCTGGTGATTATAATTGTTTTAAGTTCCACCCTCCTTTTCACCTGATTCACAATTTTTTTCTGGGATATTACTTGCATCCTCTAAAATGAAGAGAGATGGAACATACCTATTCAATTCATCCACCATTTCATTATTCTCCACTATTAATTACCTATTCTCACTCTCTAGGGGACCAGCAATCACAAAAGCACTACCAGTGATAGACCCATGCTCGGTCCAATGCTCACCTTTGCAGTGGTCCATGTTCACTAGCATCTTGACCTTCTAGAGGCCCCGCTGCCTCTTGCTGCTCAGGCTATTGCTGCTCATGGCCCAGTGCCAACCGGCAATGGGTCCTCTTTCTCTTCCTCTGGATGAGAGCCATTACCAAGGCGGAGTTGCCTGCAGCCTGCAACATCGATGCCTCAATGGATGTGTGAATGGATTGAAGTGGTTCATTAAGTGAGCATGTCCTTCACAGATTTCCATCCATTTCAAAGCCAACAGCTAAACTCATCACCTAGCCTCCGTCTAGATATCCTCACCTGACCCCTTCCAGGTAAAGAACATCCTGGAGGACCAGGGATAGATAATCCTCCCATTCATACATGAATGCGTATGGACACATTGCTCTTTGAGCAGCGTGATCTCACTGACTGACTAACTGCATGGCCAAGGTCAGTTTGGAAAAATGGTGTGCATCATCTTTCAAACTCATTCTGCCACCTCCTACCCTCTCCTGTCATCCACCAACTTATCCCCATCATCATAGACCCACGCAATATCCTCATTCCTTTGGCCTCTGTCACCCTTGAACCTTCCCCTGTTACCCAGGACCCTATCATGATCCACCTCTACATGGCTTTCCTCCCCTCTGAGCTGAATCCATTACCTTCCCCATGCTTACCCTGCCTCCTCCTGTTATCCTAGTCATCTGTCTTGTTCCCCTCCATTACCCAACTAAGGAGACATTCACCTAACAGATTCTCACCCTAGACCCGCCACCGTACCACATCCCAATCTCCCCGCTGACTGTGATTATCCCCTCCTATTACCAGTACCCTGAAATGTCCCCCCAGGACCCCACTGTCAACACCACTGATCTAGCCCTTTCCCTTTCCCTGGACACTCTCCCCACCCCCTTCCCTGGACACTCTCCCCACCCTTCTCCCGTTAGCCTGCCTCCCCTGTCCAGTTTTCACTCCAATCATCCAACCTAATCCCCTCCCCCATCCTCCGCTTACCTCCCTTGTCCAGTCTTGGTGCAGTGTTTGCTAATGGCACTCGAGTGAAGTTATGCAAGGCCCCCGAGAAGGAGAAAGGAACATCTACAGGCCTCTAAGTTATGGAAGAGGTGAAGCTCGCCAGGTGCACGCCACTCATATGCAGTCAAAAAACTGAACATTCTAAATTCTCACTGGCGGGGAACTTAATTTAGAGGGCAGTCCTAATTCCAGTGAGGTCGCCTTTTAATTAGCATGCATGAGATGCTAACGCATGGGCCATGACCACTGGATCTTATCCCTCCCACTGCAAGCTCCTCTCCAGCACAGAGCAGGCATTCCAAACCCTGGCACCATACAGGAAACACAGCCATCTGCACTCCTGCTCTTGGCTGCAGAGAACTGTGTCTAACCCCCTGTCTATAATGTCCCCAACAACCACTACATTCATATTAACTCCCCCCACTTGAATTGCTTCCTATACCATGGTGTCATCATCAGTTTTCTCATCCACCCTGCAGCCACCACTTTCATCCATAAGAACCTATTGGGCAACTGCAAAGGCTGAGGCTCCTCCACATCTACCTTCTGGATTCCCATACCTTCCTCACTCATAGTCATACCTTCCTTTCCCTGACCAAATCAGAAGACCCTATCCTAAGGGATATGATTGTCTCCTGGTAGAAAGTGTCCAGGTAACATCTCGCTTCGCACCACCCCCCCCACCGCGCGCCAAGATGCATCATAGTATCTGCAGCTCATTCTCCAGCTCAATGTCTCTGAGCCAAAGCTCCTCAAGCCGCACATAGTTACTGCGACATGTTTGCCCTGGGTCACCCCACTGTCCAGGAAATCCCACGTTCTGCTGTCACAACACATACCTGCCCTGCCATATTTATTGTGTGTTAGTTACTTTATTCTTAATTAATTTATAAATAATTAATATTGCTACTCCCAATGAAATGTATTACTGCTGGTGAGCCTTGCTACAACTAATGAAATCTTAAATTATGAATAAGTTACATGAGTTTTGATAATAAATGAGCTAAATATTCACCAGCCAATTACTTATCCATTCTCCTGTGATGTCACACTTTGATTTCTCTCAGGGGCTACAGATTGGACAGGATTGGATAGCTCTTCTAGATGGTGGTTACTGCCTCCGGGTCCTCATTGCACCTGCTCTTCAAATGTAAATTGTTTGGACTTCCATATGGACGAAAATGTATTTCACTCTAAACTTAATATAATGCTTTTAATTGAACTATCTCCAGTGCTACTGGAAAAGAATGAGGAATAATTTGAGTTGGTCTTGGAGGGGCAACAATCTCAGAATTGATGTTTTGCAACATCCAATATGTTTTAAACTGCAGTTTGTTTTAGTTCAGGAGTTTATTCCAAAACTCTGGTACATGACTAGCTGAAAGAAACTCAATATTGGTTTTGGCCTAAATTACAAATCATGACATGAAGTGCTGTTATAGAAGCTGAGGCCTACTTATTGTCACCTTAGCTCAGTAGTACTCTTACCTCAGCATCAGGAGGCTGTAGGATCAGGCCTCGATCAAGGACAGGAGAAAACAGTCTAAAGATACCTTGGTGCAGTACTGAGGAAATGTTGTTCTTCAGAGTGAGCTGTTCAGCCTCTCCAGATGGATGTTCAAGATCCCATGACACTTTTTCAAAGAAAAGTAGGAAGTACTAACTTCATTCCAGAACTTGAGCATATAATCCAGGCTGATGCTTATATCCAGCACTGAAGGAGTGCTGCATCAATGTCAGAGGTGTTCTCTTTCATGTAATAATTAAACTAGGCCAAATCCATTTGTTCAGGTGAGTGTAGAGGCACTATTCAAAGAAGGTGTCCTCGACAATATTTATCCATCAACCAACACAATCAAAACATAATTATCTGATCATTCATATCCTTGCCGTTGTGGGGCCTTGCTGTGTACAAATTGGTTTCTGTGTTTGTCTACAACACTTCAAAGGTAACTGTGCAGGTCCAGAGGATGTGAAACATGTTATATCAATAGAAGTTCCTTCTTCTTTTCTTCTTTTCAGAAATGGAATTAAACTTTTAAGGGATAAGATTATTCAAAAAACCCTCAGAATTGATAATTAACTATGATAAGCTTTGAAATTCTTTTATGAATGACATTGCATATAATTTATCCATGCGATATGTAACATTGGCAACAGTGTTATGCACAATTATCTTAATTTAGTACAAAAGCAATGGTGTTTGTTTTACTTGTGAAGTACATACCACTTGGTGTGAATCGTTAAATAGAATGGCCTGCAGACCTCTGTGGATCCAAAAGTGATTAATGCAACATTACAGAATAGAAAAATGATTTCATTTTCCATACCTTGTTTATGACTTCTGTTCTAATACAGTGATTGTTTTCTGTTCCAGACCCTCCCGCAATAATGGAAATCAAGAGTCCTGGGATGGTAGTGGGTAAAGGAGGATTGTTGCGATGCGAGGCTTTAGCAGTTCCTGCAGCAGCGTTTGAATGGTATAAAGGAGACAAAAAGTAAGTCCACACTCTGAACTAAAACATATTTCTGTCTTTTCTCAGATAGTCTTTAATTTCATGGCCTGTGTTAAACAAAGTATTTGTTGCCTGTTGTCAACAGCTATAGTGGTAAACTATGAGTTTGATTTGTTACAGAAGTGACTATAATGTAATAATACCCAAAGCTAAAACTTGAAAAGTTGCTGAACATCCAACAATATGGGCAGAATTTTTCGCTCGTCAGGCGGGCATGCCCCCAACCCAAACGAGTGTAAAATGACGTGTGATGAAATCGGGCAAGCATCCCAAAGTCAACGCGCACTCACGCAATATTTCACTCAGCAGGCCCGCGCAGGAGTCGGAGCCGCAACCGCCATTAATTAAGAGGCCAGTTAAGGCCCCAATTGACAGCTATTTAACATTGCCCGTGCAATTTTTCTCTCGTCGCACAGGCAAAACGGGAAGGCAGGCAGCCAACAATTTGCAAAGCCTCATCCACGGGCACAATAGGAAGGGTCAGCAGCATTGTCAATGTGAGTAGTGAGGAGCTTTGGAGTTAACTAGCTGCCGCTGGCCTATTGGTACTTAGCAGCTTAATCTCTGATTCTTAGCATTTCCACGCGTAATTTCAGGACTCATTGGTGTCTTCCAGGCCACCTGAGGATTTGGACCGTGTGGACCCTTCCAGGTTTCAGACTTACGTTGGTAATGCGGATTGTGGTCTCTGCTGGAGGCACCTACTCTGAAGAGAAAGATAGGGGCAGAAGGGAGAGGAGGCCAGGCATCCAAACGCAACTTCCAGGGGGCCGACCTGTGGGAGGAGAGGTGCAGGCACGGGGGGGGGGGGGGGGGGCAGGGCCAGCAGGTAGCCCAAGGTGGAAGGGGCCACAGAAGACATCATAATGCTGGCATCTCCCAATCACTGCAGCCTCATCAGATGCCATGGTCACTGGCAGAGGGGGCGGAGTAGCTGCTGCCGAAATCCAGAGCGCCCTGAGAGGAGCCCGCAGAGACAACAAGCAGCTTGTGTGCCAACGTAAGGTCGCTGTGGACTCCCTGCTCGCCACTGATGGATGAGCATCTGGCTGGGATACTGGGTGTTCCTTCCATCTCACACATGGACACTGACCAGCTGAGGTCATTGCCTGTGTGAGGGCTTGTAGGTCTGAATGCAACCCCAGGAACCCCTGATTCTGTTCCTGGAACAGCCTCTCCATGAGAGTCACCACTCTCTCCATGGAGGAGGCTCCACATGGACTCCTCCACAATGGAGACCATGGCATGCATTTCCTCTTGGATCTCCATCAGATCGTCCCACACACCCTGCTAGACGTCCAGCATCTGCTCCCTAATGGACACCTCCGGAGGCCCATCATCAGCCTTCAACTGAGCATTGTCCTTGTCCCCAGCAGTCCTCCGACTGCCGGTGCCCTGGGTACTCTCTGCCTCTGCCTGCACCTCAATCGAGTGTGAAGTGTCCTCACCAATGTGCACCGAGATAATAGCCGCCAAACTATTGCCCATCGAGGTGCTGGGAACTGCGCTGGTGCTTGCTTTAGCAGGTTCATCAGCATTTGTAAAGAAAGATTTTGGTGTATGACATAAAAGTGACTGAAGAATCACCTTTTAGATTGCAGGCAATGGCATATGAGGAGGGGGCTAAGTCAAGCCTTCAAATAGCCTATCTACTTTCATAGAGGTAGCTAATAAGTGTGATAGGGCCAGAATTTCAATCACCTGTCAGAGCGAGGTCAGGTGCAGTGCACTCTGAAAATAGCGCTCTTGGATGGTGTGTCAGTCTTCCGACATGTTTGTGATGCGTTAGAATTTTTAAAAGAAGGGCAGTGGGCATTAGCTGGCAGCACACACACCTCCAATGTACTTGCTGTTAAGCTCATTGATGAGCTTGTTAACAGGTTGCAGAGGGACAGAATCAAATTTTCAATATCAATAATGGGAAGAGAAAATGGTCTGGGACACGTTAGTGGATAGCTGTCGGGACCACAGCAGTGAGCCATTATTGATGGTGTCTGCTGAAGAAAACTCTTCTTTAAAAAATGGATAGTCAAACTGAGGTGCTGATGAGTCGCATAAAGTTGCCATCAGCTGAGCAGAGTTTGACTTCTTGAAGAGTAAGAATTTAGGCACTTGTCTGGACAATGAGGCTGCTGGTCTTCAGCTCTTCTGCCTGCTTCATTCTTAAAGGCAAAGCAATAATGGCTACCATCTGTCTTTTAAAATCACCATCCAGAGCAAGTTCTCACCTCCTTCCCACCCAGCACACCTAATTAGGCACCAAACTCACCATCGGGCCAGTTGTGCCTTTTCCAATAAAAATCACATCACATCACTGATGTTTGACGGAGTGTGGGGTTGAGTCCAATGGGTTCCCAACTGCAAGTTAAAATCCAGCCCATAGTCTGGTAACAAATTTTAAAATACTAGATGCATTGTAAAGTCCTGCATACAAAGGTCAACTGAGACAGGGGGATGGATAGGCAAATGCTGGAAATCTGAAATCAAAACAGAAAATGCTCTAATAGATAAGTAATTATTTGCAAGAGCAAGGCATTGGAAACATAGACAGTTTGCCAGGTGAGGCTCAAGATGGAAATAAAAGAATGGAATGAAAGTAAAAAACTGTGCATTTGCAGCTCTCTTATTTCAGCTTTTGAAGATTTTCTCTTTCTATGTAGTGAAGCTCAATGTAATGCCCCTCCTTTGACGAATAGGCACTTTACAGCTTTACAGACTTCCAGACTCATCATTGAGTTCAGCAATTTCAGATCACAAGTTAAATTCCACCCAGAAAATTTGAGTCCAATTTAAGAAAGAAATGTTTTTAAAGCAGCAAAGGAGGTAAAATAAACTGTAAAATTACTTCTATTTGCTGAAAAGCTACAGCGAAATAAAATGCACAAAATCTGAATCATCAAAATCTGGCTTTGTGCAATTGAAACATAGCTCACATTTCTAATAACTCAGGAGAAAATTCATGGCCAGGATTTTTCCCTTGTCAGGCGGGCTCAGTGGGGACGGGCGGGAGCAGTCGGGAAGCTGACCGCCGTCCACGAACGGGGCTGGACCATGATTTCACGCTGGCGAGCTAATTAAGGTCCACCCAGCATGAAGCATGCACAGCAGCGCTCAGCGCTGCCCCTGTTGGGGGGGAGGAGGGCAAGAGCGCAAGTTCACACATGCGCACAGGTGCACACAGGAAAAGCTTCCTGAGGCACAGAGCTGGCTCAGGGAGATGAAGAGTTTTGAACATTAAAAGTAAAGATTTTTAAAATGTTATAAAACATGCCCCTCATTTGACTCTGTCACATGAGCAGGCCTTTTCACCTGATCTTTTCACCTGCTCGCCAACCATAAGGTTGGACAAGCAGCGAAAAATTTCTTTCAATTATAACTTTAATGGCCTTAATAGGCCTTTTAATTGTCAGTGGGTGCGCTGCCAACTCCCATGCTCACCCGCTGGCGAAATATCGCGCAAGTGCGCGATGACGTCGGGACGCTCACCCAACGTCATCACGCGTCATTTTATGCTCGGTTGGGTCAGATACGCACTCGCCCAATGAGCATCATATTCAGGCCCATGTCTAAGCAAAATAAACAATATATGATTCCAAAATAGTCTTTCTTGGAATTTTAAAACTATTATTTTTACAACACTCACATTATATTCACTCAATAAAAGTTCTGTTTAGTGTTTTTGGTGTTCCCAGGAGGTATATTGTGAATGCCAACGAGTTGCATAATTTAGTTGTGTACTCTGTGTCTTCCTCACTGTGCAGTGCTTCCCCCACCCCTACGCCCCACACTGTTAAAAATAATTCTGTTTTCAGCAAGAATGTGTATTTAATTCAGTACACACAGCTTATGTGGTGTGGAAAGGCTGTGATTGCTTTGCTTTGTTTTTTTAATCACCTTACTTGTTTCTGTCAATCCATTAGGTTGGCCTCTGGCAGGCAAGGGATTCAAATCACGAACTTCAGTACCAGATCTATCCTCACTGTTACCAACATTACAGAGGATCACTATGGCAACTATACATGCGTGGCTGTTAATAAGCTAGGGACAAGTAGTGCCAGTCATTTTCTACACAGTAAGTCTTGTGAAAGATTCCTGCATTTATTGTTTCAAAATGAGATGGGCATAAAAGAGCTTTCCATTTTATTTCACAAATGTCATTGTATTTCGATATTTGTGTCAAGATCTACCTTTGTAATTCCAGTTAACCATTCTTCCTTTAGTTAACTTACCAATTAAATCAGCACAGCTCCCTAATGGATTAATCAATAAATGTGATCCCTCCGGCAGTTGATTAAAATGCATGAGCTTAACATCCAGACTCACATAGGAGAAATGGCTAGTCAGTGCTACAGGACATTTGCCCTCCTCCCCAGTACCCTCTTCCCACCGCCAACGCTGGCCCACATGGTATCACATCCCAGTATGAATCAGCAGTTACAGAAAGGAGGCAAGTAAATTGGGATGGAAAAAAGAAACTAAACCATTTTGTTCTTATTTTTATGTTATGCTCAAACATGGTTCAAAAAAATAAGTAGCCTCGGGGGTAATTGGATGATTCACATGTTCAAAAAATTAAGTGGGCGCAGGGGTAATTGGATGATTCACATGTTCAGATTCATCCCAACCTCCTAAGGTGTCTGATTAAAAGCTGTGCTTTTTCAGTCTTCTTAGGAATTTCCATTCTTACTGTGGATTCCAGCTAACTTATGGCCAGAGAATAATTGCTGAATATAGCATGCAGCTAGTAGATGCCTGGGAGAATTACGTTGTGCTCACATACTCTGGCTTTCAATGGCCTACTCTGCACACATGGAATCACTAACAAAACTATTGTTTCAGTAACAGAATTAGAGCTGAATTTGGAGGGTGGAGGAGGGGAAAGGAAACATGCAATCCATTATAGATGCCCGCTTCAAGCAGACATCAAAATTCTTCCCCAATAACTCCTCAGCTTTTTATCCTATAGCCAGGGTAGATCCTCCTCTTCCTGCTGTCTCCAGTCTTTATAACCTTCTAAGAACCATTTCACTGCCTGAATTTCTCCAGCCTTCCCAGGTCTCAGTTTGATTTTTAAGAGCCTGATTGCAATATTAGCTTTTGTCAAAACTGACTGCCCTTCCTCCCCAAGAGTATAACCCACTAGCCCAACTTGGCAGTATGTTCAAGTTCAAATGCATATAGTTGTTGCGTAGCAATGAGGGTGGATAGTTGCTTGAATGTCATATTATCTTGTCATTGTCTCTAGACATCCTATCTGAAATCTAATATACACCTGCCAGCCATGCAGTGCTGTAAATTTAACCTCTTGAGAGCTAAATCTTGCTCAATAGTAACATTTTTAACATCATTACACCATCGTCCTCTCATGGCTGCTGTCTAAAATAACAAATGGAGCACTGCAAATAAGTTTCATTTTTTAGTGGAGTATAGAGAAATGTCTAAGAGATAATCACATACTGTGATTACATACTGTAAATAATCTGATGCTTTAAGCAAGACTTTGGTCTGCATCCTGTAGGCTACTGAGGATTGCTGCCATGCTCAGCGAATTGTGTAGTATTTGGATGGAGGTCCTGCTGAGTATTACTTCCATTCATTATAAACAAACATTACTTGGGGATGTTTGGTTCCATTTTGAATGTGGGCCCAATATCAGCAGCACAAATACCACTGCAAGTGTCCTTCTCAAGAGAAGGACATCCGTAACACCAAGCAAGCAGCTCAATCAAATTAAAATTTCATGCATGGAATATTACATTTGATCCTCATCACTGATGAGCCAAACAGTGTCCTATGTTGTCCACCACAAAAGACATTGAACAAACCAGTGGAGGCCATGTGATCCCACTCCAAGGTCGCCTGGGCACAGGGGTTTGGAACAACGGCAAGCAATCAGAGTCTCTCTATGATGCAATGTATCTTGGACCTACAGATAGTTTTTGCCAAACCCAGGAAATCCAGTCTGCTCTTCCCACTGTACACATAGATGAGAAATGTTGCTGTGAAGCACAGCCAAAAAAAAAGCAGTCCTTTAATTTGAAAGGGGGTGCAACCTCTGGTATTATAATATATGATCATAGGAAATTGGAGCAGGAATAGGCCATTCAGCCTATCGAACCGCTCTGGCATTTAATTAGATCATGGCTGATTTGATTGTGGCTTTAAGTCCACTTTCCTTCCTGCCCCCCATAACCTTTGACTCTCTTGTTGATCAAACATCTGTCTAACTATGACCCAGCCTCCAGTGCTCTCTCTGGGCGAGAATTCCAAAAACTAATGACCCTCTGAGAGCTGAAATGCCCCATCATCTGTCTTAGATGAGAGACCCCTTATTTGTAAACATAAGTGCTAGTTCTAGATTTCCCCACAAGAGGAAGCATCCTCCCAGTATCCCTGTTAAGCCCCCTCAGAAACATATATATTTTAATATGATTACCTTCATTCTTCTTAGCTCCAATGAGTAAAGGCCCAACCTGCTCAACCTTTCCCCATAAGATGACGCCTTCGTTCCATGAATCAGCCCCTTCTCTGAGCCACTTCCAATGCAAGTATATCATTTCTTAGGTGACAAGGCCAAAATTGTACACAGGTGCAATTTCACCGATTCCCTGTACAACTGAGCAAGACTTCCCTAGTTTTATACTCCATTCCCCCTTACAATAAAGGCCATCATTCCATTTGCCTTCCTAATTATTTGCTGTATCTGCATGCTGACTTTTTGTGATTCATGTACAATACAACCTTTGTACTGCAACACTCTGCAGTCTTTCCACTTAAGTAACATTCTGCTTTTCTATTCTTTATGTCAAAGCAAACAACCTTACATTTTCTCACATTATGCTCCAACTGTCAATTTTTTTTCATTCACTTAAACTGCCTTTCTGCCTTTGCAGACTCTTTGGATCCTCCTCACAACTTGTTTACCTACCTATCTGCAAATTTGGCTACAATTCAGTCAGTCCCTTCATCCATGTTATTAATATAAATTGTAAATAGTTGAATACCCAGTATTGAGCCCTGTGGCACTCCACTAGTTGCATTTGGCAACCTGAAAATGACCCACTTCTTCAGACTCACTGCTTCCTGTTAGTTAGACAATCCTCTATCCACGCTAATATCTCACCCCCAACAATACAAGCTCTGATATAATGCAGTAACTTTTTATGTGGCACCTCATCAAATGCCTTTTGGAAATTGAAATGCACTACATCTACTGATTCCCCTTTGTCCACCTTGCTTCTTACATCCTGAAGCAATTTTCATAAATTTGTCAAGCACAATTTTCTTTCACAAACCATGTTGACTTTGCCTAATTGTATTATGATGTTCTAACTGTCCTGTTCCTCTCTCCTTAATAATAGATTCTAGCATTTTCCCAGTGACAGATGTTAGATTAACTGGCCTAGCCTAACTAAATAATGTTATCTTGAATGCAAAATGTTCATGCAGCCTGACTGAAACTGTAGTTGTCATTATGAGTAGGAATTTCATAAATATGCAGAGGGTGGTACTTCAACTCACCTCTGGTTTAATAGCCTCGAACCATAACCACAACACTATCACACCCTGGGAAAATGCATGGTAAAGTCCCAAACGGGAGCCTTTTTGAGATGATCATTTCAAAGGATTTTCCCTCTGCTTTCTGGATTAAACCATGTAGGAAATGTTTATCTAATAAAACAGAGAACTGAAAGTGACGGTTTAAAAAAAAGAGTTCAGCAAACTGGAAGATCTTTAAAAGTAAATCAGTAAAATGTCTCCCCAGCATCAACATTCATTCACACGCTGGATGCAGCTACCTGTTACCTTAATGCAGAAAACAAGCCAACCACAATATATGGTGCTTTGACTAATACCAGATGAAAGAAGGCATGCCAGGGAGATTAATGAGCAGCACAACTGGATATTTTCCATTTGCCAAGATGCCATCAGCCACAGCTGCAGGTCATGGACTACCTACCTGGAAGTGGCTACTGATAATTGCCTCTGCAGGATCCAGGTCAGCATTTGTTGGTTTTCAAGGCCACCATCAGCTGAACTGCATCATATTTAGGCCCACTTTGGGTGTGGCTGAAAAGGATATAACAGGGCATGGTGAAAAGCTAGAAATTGTGGAAATCCATGGAAACTTGGCGAACCTGGTGCATAGATCATTAAAATGTAATGGTCAGGTGCAGAAAATAATCAAAAGACTATTAGAATGCTGGCCTTTATATCAAGAGAACTAGAATACAATGTGGTAGAAGTCATATTTAAGCTATACAAAGCCCTGGTCAAACCATACCTAGAGCACTGTGAGCAGTTCTATGCACTGCAGTTTAGGAAGAATATAGTGTATTGTAGGGAGTGCGGCATAGATTCACAAGAACAATACCTGAATTCCAAAAGATTATAAAAACTGGTGTTGTATTCCATTTTCCAGTTAACTGCTGGTTGTACAGCCATACAGCAGCCTGAAAGGTACAGTGCAGGCCTTGTTCTTTGATAAATAATCCGTGTGCGTGGCTGTACAAGAAATGTAAGGAGAGCACGGACAAAAAAAGGGGACATGTGCAACAACTAAGCTTTAAAGGGACATTGGCTGCATTCCCTGGAATTTAGAAGGTTAAAGGATAATTTGATCAAAGTTTTCAAAATATTAAGAGGAACAGATGCAGGTAAATGAAAGGAAACTGTTTCTGTTAATTAGGCTGGGATAGCGATAGTATAAAGAGAAAGGCAGGTGTTTCTAGAGTGTGTTGAGGAGAATCTACATTGTATATTTCTACTGCAACAAAGAAAGAGGAATTGCTAAATCTGGATCTGAGAAAGAGGTGGGTCAAATAATCAAATATCAGTAGGGGAACATTTAGGGGACAGTGATCATAGCATCATAAGGCTTAGATTAGCTATGGAAAAGGACAAGGAGCAATCTAGAGTAAAAAAAAAATTAATTGAGGGAGGGCCAACTTCATTGGAGTGAGAACAGATCTGGCCCAGGTAAATTGGAATCAAAGATTGGCAGTCAAAATTGTAATGGAACAATGAGAAATCAAGATATGTTTCCAGGAGGGAGAAAGATAGGGCAAACCAATCTAGAGCTCCCTGAATGATGAAAGCGATAGAGAGTAAGATGAAGCAGAAAAAGGGTGCATATGACAGGTCAGATGGATAATACAAGAGAGAACCAGGCTCAATATAGAAGATTCAGAGGGGAAGTGTAAAAAGAAAGAAGGGAAGCAAAGAGAGACTATGAGAAAAGACTGGCAGCTAACATAAAAGGGAATCCAAAAGTCTCCTATAAGCATATAGATAGGAAAAGGATGAAAAAAGGAAGAGTGAGGCTGATTAGAGACCTAAAAGGGGATTGAGTCAGCGGGCCTGACTGAGGTACTAAGCGGGTACTTTACATTTGTCTTTACCAAGGAAGAAGATGCTGCCAAAGTCATAGTGAAAGAGGAGGTAGTTGAGACACTAGATCACCTAAAAATTGATAAAGAGGAGGTATTGGATAGGCTAGCTCTACTGAAAGTTGATATGTCACCAGGGCCAGATGAAATCCATCCAAGGAGGCACTGGCCATAATCTTCCAATCCTCCTTAGATACAGGAGTGGTACTAGAGGACTGGAGAATTGCAAATATTACACACTTGTTCAAAAAAGGATGTAAGGATAAGGCCAATAACTACAGACTAGTCAGTTTAACCTTGGTGGTGGATAAGCTTTTAGAAACAACAATTCAGGAAAACATTAACTGTCGCTTGGGACAAATGTGGATTAATTAAGGAAAGCCAACATGGATTTATTAAACAAGGCCAAGGAGAGAAGGGAAGCACCAGGTGCAAAACACCAGGGACCCTGACCTCAAGGGAATGGAGCTCTGTGCTCAACTGGCAGCACCACTCCTCTGTGCATGCGGCATATAGCCATATCCACAGGCTTCACCGAATGCCCCAACTCTAAGGCCCAGCTGCTGTCCCTATTTGGATGGAGCTCCTGGACACAGCATTCTAACTGGCTGCCTCCAGGGAAATCCACCTGAGAGGCGCACCAGTGCCAGTGCATCCCCCTCTCCCAGGCCTTGGCCAGAGCCCACAAGTAGCTCCGGTGAAGAGGATACAGCACTGGAACTACGTTGGGCCAATGCTACAAGGATGCAGATGAAGTTGGCCTCCACCTCAATCTGCATGGGTGCAGGTAGACCACAAATTGCAACCTTCCCACCCCCACCCCCACCCAAGAAAATCACAGTCCCGCTTTTAGCCCAATTTATTGGAGGAATTAAACTAAAAAGAATTGATCAATTTGAAACTGCTGAAAGGGAGAAAAATCAGATTGAATTTCCAAAAAATTGTTGATTAATTATAGGCTTCAATGATTGGGAGAAATTGAAAGAAAATAATTGATTTATCAATGAAAAGTTATTTATACAGATTTAGCTTCATTTTCAAAGTGGAAGCTTATTATATTGTATTCTAATAATAATACTATTATATTATGTGGCTGTATAATGCTGATAGTTGACATATGTGTTAGTCGAATTAACAAAGTACTGGAGGAAATGGGGAAGAAATACCTTGAGCCTGGGAAACAAAAAACAACTGAAGCAGTTTCCTGCACAAACCCCAGGAAAGGGTAGAAAGATCAATCACGCTCTCCTGAAAGCTTGTTGTTCAATGCTGCAATTCAGGTTGAACCCATTTCCGAGCCTTGTTTTTGTATTAATTTCGCTGAGACCAGAGGCACAGGCACTAGCCGCGCAGGGCCAGTAGGTAGTTTAACCCAACTCCTTGGCTCAGCCCCAGTCCCCTCCCCTTTCTTGATGACCAGGACTAGAGGCCTAGTCTGTGTCTCTCTAGCTCTGCTTCTAAAGTGAAAAAGGTTTTATTAGTTAGCTCTGCTGCTTGGCACTTTTTAATGGTCACTTTTATTAATTATGCATTATTTTAATTATCAGTTTATTGCTGTGACCTTTTTGTTTGCTCAGCAAGTTGTTTATGTTTTCTTCATATCTTAATTTTTTTTACATTCATGTTTAATGTTGTGCAAAACCAGACCTCAGGCAGCTGCTGCTGGGTTTCTTACTGAAGAGGAATGAGAGGCTCAGTAGAAGCCTGTTTGTTTTTTGGAGGGCTGGCAAAAGGGATATTTTTCACAACTGGCAGCATCTGCGCAGAGAGAAATCCTTCGTCAGAGCTAGTGCAGATCCTGGACCTGAAGCATTGACTCTGTTTTTCCCTCCATTGATGCTACCTGGCCTGCTGAGTATTTCCAGCATTTTCTATTTATATTTCAGCTTTCCAGCATCTGCAGTACTTTGCTCTCCTATTACATGCTCCATGCTGGGTATTTTTAAGTGTGGTTAGTTTCAATTTAAAATAAGAAAGTATTTATCAATCAATGCAAAGTGTAATGTTTCTGTCAACAAATCAGGTGAATTAGTCGGTGCTAATTTACTGGAAGATATTACCATTTTTAAACTTGGAAGTGAAACCAGGAGTCATGCATTAATCAAATATGTCACTGATAGTTCAAGATGTTCTCATTTGTACATGCGATTGTTGTTTGCGGTGCTTGTGAGGTTCAAATCTTTTGAATGTTGTTGTCTGGATGTTGCACAGGGCCAGATTCAAAGAAGTGGAGCTGGTTGCATAATATGACTGACCGAGTTGTATATGATTATCTGACAAAGATGCGGTTGTAAAGTGTATCATACTGAAACCTGGGGCAGAATTTTACGTCCCCCAGGTGAGCATGTGCCCAACCCAATCGGGAGTGTGCGATGATGTCGGGCTAGCATCCTGATGTCATCACGCACTTGCGCGATATTTCGCTTGGTGGGTGCACGCAGGTGCCGGAGCGGCATCCGCCATTAATTAAGTGGACACTTAAGGCCCTTATGAGTCCAATTGAATGCAATCTTTCCTTACCGATGCGATTTCCAGCTCGTTGCATGGGCAAAACGGGCAGGTGGCCAGCTGACATTTTCACCAACTTCATCCAAGTGTGGGATAAAAAGGGTTGGTAGCATTGCCAGTGAGAGTAGTGAGGAGTTTTGGAGATAGTTTGCTGCTGGTTGCTTATTGGTACTTGGCAGCCTCATCTCTGTCAGCCATCTTAGCCTCATCAGGGCTTCATTCTTATCATTTCCAGGCTTACTTTCAGGACTCATTGCTGTCTGCCAGGTCCTTGGAGGATTCAAACCGTGTGGAGCCTTCCCTTAACCTGGTAATGGGGTTTGTGGACTCCACTGGAGGCACCTCCTCTGAGGAGAAAGAGAGGAGCAGAAGGGAGAGGAGATCTCATGTCCCTGTACAACCTCCAGGGGAGGGACCTGTGGGAGGAGAGGCACAGGCACTAGCCGCGCAGGGCCAGTAGGTAGTCCAAGGCTGAAGGGGCCACAGAAGATGTCACTATCCTGCTGCCAGGGTTTACAGGCAGTGATGCAGCTACCTCAATATGTCCAAGGTGCAATACCAAAGGAGGCTTCGCCTCTCAAGGTAGAGCGTGACCTCATTTTGCCAGATGATTGGGACTGAGGTCAGCTCCAACTGTGTGGGTGGACACCCCATGCCAGTGGCTCTGAAGGAGTCACAGCGGCCCTCAACTTCTATACCTCAGGTTCTTTCCAGGGCTGAGTGGGGGATCTTTGTGGAGTCTCCCAATCAGCTCTCCATAGTTGCGTCAAGCTGGTGACAGAAACTCTGTTCAGATGGGTACTGACCTTTATTCTTTACTGTACGGACGAGGCCAGCCAGGCAGAGCGAGCCAGAGGCTTTGCCACGATTGTTGGGTTCCCCCATGTCCAGGGTGTAATCGACTACACACATGTGGCCATCAAGGCACCAGCAGGTGAGCCCGGTGCCTTTGTCAACAGGAAGGGCTTCCACTCCATGAACGTGCAGATAGTGTGTGACCATAGGAAGCAGATTCTGCAAATCTGTGTAAGGTACCCTGGCAGCTCCCATGATGCTTACATCCTGAGACACTCCCAGGTGCCGATGTTCTTCAGTGCTCCAGCTCAACTGGATTGATGGCTGCTGAGTGACAAGGCTATCTGTTGAAGAGGTTGCTCATGACGCCTCTCCACCATGCAAGTACAGAGACAGAGAAGTGTTACAATACGAGTCATACCTCCACAAGGGCAGTGGTATGAGAATTATAGGCCTTCTTAAGATGCGCTTCCGATGCCTGGACCGTTCAGGGAGTGCACTGCAATACCCTCCTAGAGCTGGTGTCACTGATAGTGGTTGCATGCTGCGCTCTCCACAATCTGGCACTGGAAAAGGTGGACCCACTGGAGGAAGAGGATCTTGACGCAGTTGCACAGGATGCAGGTGATGAATTCAGTAGTGAGTCAGAAGAGGATCACAGTGAGGAGAACACTGAGGGCATGGAGGCAGACCTCGGTAATGTCCAGGGTGGCAGGGACGCCTGGATCCAACGCTCCTTCAGCTAGGCTACCAAAGATCAGCTTCAACTGCATGCCAGGGCTGCCGCCTCCACCTGGATGTCTGAAAGGACCCTTTCATTTGAATACAAAGAACACTCAGTGCCTGTGCAATAAAGCTCAGAGCCACTTTCATCCAGCATTACATACAGGTGTTCCCTGCACCAATAAAACAAAAAGGTGAAGCATACTCAGGTCATGATAACAAAAACAACATCTATCTCATTTTGACAATTCCAAACTATTTACATAAACTTCCCTGGTCTTCATTCCCAGACCAGTATAGATGAAGTAAACATAAATTAACATAAAATCATCCGTGACCTGTCCTTCCTGTGCTCATGGTGCATTTAACTTATGCTTGTGAGTGCTAGGTCTAGGTGCTCCCTCCTCGCTGTCACCAGCACTGGAGACAGCCTGCTGAATCTGCTGTCTTCTTGGCCTTGATGACCTTGGCAGTCGTCCTCTGGCCAGTGGAGCCTGTGCTGGCTCCGCCCAGGAGGGAGCGGCCAGTGCCATGGCTGGCATCTCCCCAGTTGCTGTATCCTCATCAAATGCCACAATCTCTGGCGGAGGAGCTGCTGCCGTCATCCAGAGTGACCTGAGAGGAGCCGTTAGATATGACAGGCAGCTCGTGCACCAACGTGATGTCACTCTGGACCTCCCTGCACACCATTGATAGACGGGCACCTAGCTGCGATACCAGGTGCCTCATCCATCTCCCGCATTGACAATGACCACCTGAGGTCATGCTCTGCATGGTGTCCCCCACAACAGAGACCAAGGAACGCGTACCCTCATGGATCTCCACCAGATCTTCCCGCACATCTCGCTGGATATCCAGCATCTGCTGCCTAATGGACGACTCCAGAGGCTCATCATCTGCTTTGACTGAGCATCGTCCTGGAGCCCAGCAGTCCTCCGACTGCCGGCGCCCTGAGCACTTTCTGCCTCAGCCTGCACCTCAAGCAATTGTGAAGTGCCCCACCAATGTACACCAAGATACTAGCCACCACTCTAATGCCCACCAAGGTGCTGGTATCTGTGCTGGTGCCTGCTTCAGAGGGCGGGTGTGATGCAGCTGCAATGATACTCTGTGGTCCTCTGGTATAAGGAGTGGCCCTTTGTGGTCTGGAGATCGAACGCCTGCTGACAAGCCTAAAAGGAAAAAGAAGGACATGTTATTAGTGAAAATCATCGCACTTTCACTGTGCATGCCAGACACCCTGGTGAGACAATGGATATCTGCTTCATGGTGCCATCATCTTCCAATGATCAATGGGGACTCCAGGTTCGAGGCCCACATCAATGAAAAGTTTACACTAGAATGGTTGCACAAGCTGAATTTCTCACCTCTGTGCACTGCACTCTTACCTTCGCCTGGCATCCCCGCCTCTCCATGCCCAGTTGCACGTGGTGGGGTGTGCTGGCTCTTGAACTCCAGGGTATCTTGCTCGTATCTCAAAAGGTTTGGGAGCCTAGCGGGGCCTCCGCCACTTCGCTACCTTTCTATTTTATTGTGGGCCGTCTTCTCCAGAAACAACAGAGGAGCATTGATTAGTCCACTCCATACCTGTAGCACCATTGCAGCCTGGCCAACCCCAGCTGAGGAACACCTCACAGGGCACTTCCGAGTTGTGGCCCTCGAGCTGCAAAGCCCTCAGTTCAAGCAGGCAGAGCTCACCCCCTTGGCCAGCTCTGGTGTGCTTGACAGTTGGCACTCAGACTCTAACACCTCTGAGGTCCACGGGGGAGTGGTGGGGGGGTGGGTGGGGGCGGTGGGTGGGTGCAGCCAGATCTGAACACATCTACACACTGACCCATGCCAACACGGCGCTCAATCTTCCTGAGTGCAGCAGGTCATTGAAATGCTCATGGCGCTGGACTGTGGCATACTTACAGTTGTTGTCTATAGAAGTAAATAACTTTAAGATATCGTAATGTATAAGAGAATTATTGGGGAAGTACAAAGTAAACTTAAAGGCCGAGCATATGTGGATATAAGTTTTAGCGTAACTTAATCATATTTGCTTTGTTTAATTTGTTCTATATACAATAAATTTTGTGTTTTGTTCAAAACAAGTGAAATCTTGTGATGTAGCTCTATTGGTTAAAACAAGGTGTTCAGATTTCTCTTTAAATGTTAACAGTTCCTGACTGAATCGTATCATTGGGGCCAACTCAAAAGGTGCATTCTTATTTCTCTTTAGTGTTACAGCTATTTACCAAGGTACAAGATTTTATGGGAGTACTTCCGTTAACATTTGGCTAAGTAACCCTCCGATTTCTTTACTGATC
The DNA here is from genome assembly GCF_017639515.1 of Carcharodon carcharias. NCBI lineage: Eukaryota > Metazoa > Chordata > Chondrichthyes > Lamniformes > Lamnidae > Carcharodon > Carcharodon carcharias. Next base: position 60,490,958 of record NC_054482.1, on the reverse strand, counting down.
TCATGACTCTGGATTCCACAGCTCAAACACTGGCCTTCCTGTGAATGCTGCACAGTGGCTTAAAACATCAGAAAACAGTCTTGGCTTCTAATAGCCCATTGCTATGATTTCAAACTGCAACCATGCTGATTACTTCTAGAACTCCAACTGCCTTTTATTAAGAGGGTTATTGGATATTTGTTCTTTCTAGCTAAACAAATCTATATTTTTCCCATTTCCAATTTTGTCTTATATTGAATCCCAGCTCCCAATCGCAGGTTGCGTCATAGACAATAGATCTAGCATTTACTCTGCTTCAGGTGTGGGTCTGGATTTATCTTTTGACTTTCATGGAGCTACAACTTCAGAAAACCCAAGTGAATTGAATACAAAAGTAGGGAGGTTATACCAGTTGTAGAGGACACTACTGAGACCACATTTGGAGAACTGTGTACAGAATGTCATTTTATTTAAGGAAGGTTGTAAATATATTGGAAGCAGTTCAGAGCAGGTTTACCACACTAATACCTGGAATGGGTGGGTTATCTAATGAGGAAAGGTTGGATAGACTAGGCTTGGTATCTGCTGGAGTTTAAAGAGTAACAGGCGACTTGACTGAAACATATAAGATCCTGAGGGGTCTCGACAGGGTGGATGGGGAGTGGATTTTCCTCTTGTGGAAAAATTCTAGAACTAGGGGTCACTATTTAAAAATAAGGGGTTGCCCATTTAAAACAGGTGAAATGACATTTTTTTCATTCAGAGTCGTGAGTCTTTGGAACTCTTTTCCTGAAAAGATGGTGAAAGCAGAGCCGTTGAATGTTTTTAAGGCAGAAATGGATAGATTCTTGGCAAGCAAGGGGGTGATAGGTTATCGGGGTATGTGGAATGTAGATTTCAGGTTACTATCGGATCAGCCATGGTCTTATTAAATGGAGGAGCAGGCTCGAGGGGCCTACTCCTGCTCCTTGTTCGTATGTTCGAAGCTGACATAGTCTCTTAGCTGCTTTTCCAAACTTTACCAGCGTTCCTGATGGCTATGCTCCAACTGAATTCACAGCTCAAAATAAAGAATCTCACTAAGCTCCCAAGGTAATGTGACATATATGGCTTGTTCCCAAGTAGAAATGCAAATTAACTACCATTTAATTCCAAAAATTTCCTTAATTCTGGGGAAACTACATGAATAATTTATACCTTTTACTGGAATAACTGCATGCGTCATGTCACCAGTTCTTTAGCTAAGTAATCTCTCCTGTCATTTTATGATCTTTCCACACAAGTTATCTTTTGAATTGTAATTATCTTAAGTCTGTGTAGTTTACCAGCCTCTAGATGTTTACCAGTGTTTTTCCCACTGAACATACTTATAACATTCAGTTTCTAAACTAAAAAAACTATACCTCTAAAACATGAACTATGACATAAGGAATACATAAGAATGGATTTCCAAAATTGGCTGGGTGACAGAAAACAGAATAGTTGTGAACGGTTGTTTTTCAGACTGGAGGCAGACCTGTAGTGGGGTTGCCCAGGGCTCATTCTTAGGATCACTCTTTTCTTAACCTATATTCATGGCCTAGACTTGGGTGCAGGAACACAAGGGTATATGCACACAAATCAATGAAGGTAGCAGGGCAGGTTGAGAAAGCAGTTAATAAAGCATATGGGATCTTGGGCTTTATAAATGGGGGCATAGAGTTCAAAAACAAGGAAGTTATGATAAACCTGTATCAAATATTTGTTCAGCCTCAACTGGAGCATTGTGTCCATGTCTGGGCACCACACTTTAGGGAGGGTATGAAGGCCTTAAAGAGAGTGCAGAAAAGATTCACGAGAATGATTCCAGGAATGAGGAACTTCAGTTACTTGGATACTTTGGAGAAGCTGGGACTGTTCTCCTTAGAGAAGAGAAGATTAAGAGGAGATTTGATAGAGGTATTCAAAATCTGGACAGATAGGGAGAAACTGTCCCCATTGGCAGAAGGATCCAAGACCAGAGGACACCAATTTAAGGTGGCAAAAGAAGTAACAGCAACATGAGGAAAAACCCTTTTCTGTAGAGAATGGTTAAGATCTGGAATGCGCTGCCTGAGAGCTTGATAGAGGCAGATTGAATTGTGGCCTTCAAAAGAGAATTGGATAATTGTTTGAAGAGACAAATTGTTGCTCTTGTAGTAGATGGCATGGATGCGATGGGCCAAATGGCCTCCTTCTGTACTGTAATTATTCTATGATTCTAAGGCAGGTACATAGAGTTAGATCACAGATCAGCCGTAAACTCATTGAGTTGTGGGATAGGCTTGAAGGGCCATGTTTTGTTCTTGCCAACTTCTTGTGTGGTATTAGAAACTCTACCCTATCAGCTGATGTGTTACCCACAGATGTAGGAACTAAGTGACTGATTTGGTAGATAACAACCAGTCATTTTATTTAATTTTCTAATGACAAACACTAGGAGCAGTACACAGCTGCCCTATGTCACTTCATGGCTACATTTCCCAACTTAAGGTGGGTTCTTGATGGTAGCCAGCAATTTCTTTTCTTCCTTTGCTTCTATCATTGCTTCTTCTTACCTGTGTCTTTTGACTAACCTGTTGCTCTTTTCTCAAGCCCACTAACTTTCTGAAGTGTGTGTTATTGCTTTGGTGGCTGTGGTGGTGTTTACAAGCTTGTGAGCTGCACATAAGGTGTTGCCTTATTGTAGCCTAATACAAGTGTTGACAAGTTGCTCAAAATTCATGCCGAAAATGTTAAAATAGCGATAAATATTACAATACAGACACCAAAAGCACCTTGTATTATAAAAAGCAGCTTGTATCATAAAATAATAACTGTCTGCTATTTACATGCCTGTGAGCATGAATGATAAAGGCAAGACTTGACCTAGGTGAGGCCTGAAGCTTCACATCACTTGATTCCTTTGTTACTCTTTGGATAAGGCTGTCCAGATTTGTTTTATCGAATGGAGTCAAGGGCATGTAATTTCTAAGTCCTCCGGCCTGATTTTGTCCCCTTGTGGTAGGTGCCACTTCTTTGTAGCTATGTCAGATACACAGTGATCAATATGTGTCCAAACTGTAGGGAAGTCTAGATGTCATTATTCAACGGTCATCATGCAACTTAAGTTGTACTGAAGTGCTTTTTTGTGCGTTCAAATCTTTGGAGATGTGAGTTTGTAAAGGCTTTTCAACTGTAACTTATGGTTATAATGTATGTCCTATCCGTTCTGTGAGGGTTTGGTGTGGGCTAACTGTAAAGTTGTAACAGCTGACCCAGCAAAACTTTGTTCCATGCAGATGTGGGCCATGAACTTGGTAAATGGTGGTTCAGGGCAACTCAGAAAGAATGAGAGAGTGAAAAAGAATTGAAGTTACAGGAGGCAAGAAACCTGCAGGGGTCATCAGTCCAACGCTCAGTGACATTCAGATTTTAGAAAAAATGTATTTGCTCAACCAGGTCTAAATGTCTAAGCTTAGAAACTTCATTTTTCCACCTATTTCTTGGAAGTTTTGCCATTTGTCATTATGGCAATTGATGTTTCTGAGACTGGGAATAAAAGGAAATCTTTGGATTAAACTAAATGTCTCCACATACCATCCAGATGATGAGTTACTATGCCCAAGCAAGCCAACATTTCTAGGGTTTAATGTTGTCAATATATAGCTTGAAAAGATTTACATTTGAAAGAACAGATAAACATGGAAATTCAAAGCAGCTGTTCTTTCCAATAATCTGAAAACTGTGGAAGGCCTTATCTTCCTCAGGCTTGCTTTCCTTCTAAATTTTGCAGGATTTAGAAATGAAGTTTGCCATCAGCATATCGGCATTTCTTTATTTGCCTAATCTCCTCTCGTTTTTTTTAATCTTATTGGAGCCCTTGAACTGAATTTTGTAATTTAAAAAGTATATTTCAAATTTTGAAATCAGGAATTCCACGGGATTAACTTTTAATGTGTAAAATTAGACTATTTTAAAACATCACACAAATTCACGCAATTACTCATTTTCAGTTTCCCATTTTCACAAACTTACCTAATTTATTTTGAACTTTAGGCTAAATAATGGTTAAAGTCTTTATCAAGTCGAAAATTTTATGTGTTAGGATCTTGGCTCACATTCCATTGTTTGCTTTGCTCATCATGAAAGTCCATTCAAAGTCTTAAAAATTAATAGACATAGAGAAATAAATTAAAAGATTCAGAATTAGGTGCAAAATTTGCAGTATTTACTTTTCTTTTAAATCAGAACTAAGAGGCAATTTGTTCTTTTGAAAACAACTGTTTCATGAAGAAGTGTTTTGGCAAACTTTTCTTTGGGTGGGCAATGAAGTCACTTGTAACTTTTCACAGTGCTATCAGCAAAAGCCAGTCTGTTATTTAAAACGCGACAGGCACAAGCTGACAGCGCAGATGAGAAAAATGGGAAAGAAGCCTGGATAAGGCAAGAAAGTGGTTAAGTGATGCCATAGCAGCCTTTCATCTCGAAAGATGATGGTTTGCACCGTGGTGGTCAACTCTGGCCAAGACTTTCCGTGCCTGCCGGCATCGGGCGTGTTCGGTGGCATGATCAGTTTCACGTCGGTATAAAACCAATTTTCAATTGCCTGATCAGCCCACCAGCAGCAGGCCGCATTTCCCGCCATCGAGTATCGGGAACCTCATTGTAATACATCTGTATATCATTATTAGGCTAGCCCATCAGAATCGCCTCACCCCTCCCCCACTGGATTGTCTGTCCACATCGGTGGGAAAGCACGCCGCCGTGTTTCACAACAGCATATAAAAGGCATGCCCTTGGCAGGCCACACTCCAAAGGGAACTCGGAGGTGAGTACACAGCAACAATGTGCAGTGCTTGCCAGAGTCGCCTATTGGACTTCAAGCTTGAGGCACATTGTGGGGGGGATTAAGGGCTGCCTTGCAGTTGAGGGAACTGGAAGGGCCAGGTAAGGGCAGCCCTGCCATTCAGGTGACTTGGTGGGGGGAGAGGAGTGGAGGGCAAAAGCAGCCTGCTGTTGAGGCGACTTGTGGGGAGGGGACAAGGGTAACCCTGCTGTTGAGGCAACTTTTGGGTTGGGGGGGGTGGGGGTGTGGTGGGGCCGGTGCAAGGGCTGCCTCACGATTGAATATAGCACATAAGCATTTGGGGCGAGGCGTAGGGTGGGCAAGCGAAGAGGCCATGCATTAGGGACACCTTATATAAAGTGATCATTCCTCTGCAACTGAGACAGTTCAAATGCAGCCATTGATATGATTGGAGTTGAGCTTCTAGCTTACCTGTCCACTGAAGCAACACAGAGGCATCAAAGTGTCACCAAGTGCTCCAGAGCTTTTCATTCCCTCCCCAGCTCATACTGCAAAGTCACAAGTGTTTTAGTGGACTGCAGAGCAGTTGGATGACTGCACACATCTCCTTGCAAAAGCTGGCCATGGAGCAGTCACTGGTGGAGGCACTCACAGCCCCTTGCAATGTCAGCATCGTGGTTTGGACCAGTCTCCCCCATAGTTTAAGCTAAAAATGCAGACTTGCATCGCAGGCTAGGAGAATGCCTGTGCCTGAACTGTGAGCACAGCATGCAGTCCAATGGGCAAAGCTGCAGCCAATTGATCGGGTGGGGTGGGGCAGAGGTGAGTGTAGTTTCAGGCAGCCATGTAGAGCACTAATCTCTGGCCATCCAAGTGGTGCCCAGCATTCTCCGGGAAGCATTAAGGGGCCTTCTGACTTAACCAGGACAGGTTCTTAGCACACCCATGCTAACCCACATGTCTCTCTTTTTCATTCTGCAGGAGGAGTACATCAGGGGCATGAAACTTGGTGAGTTATTTGTATGTCTTACGGCCTAAGAGAGCGAAGATGGTGGAGGAGAGAATGACTGAGGGTCCTGGCTGTGCAGAGGGAGCAGCAACCTCTGGATATAGGGGTGGCTGGCGCTCCCGCACACGCCGCTGAAGAGCCACAGCAAGGCAACGCTGTTCAGCGCCAAGCAACACCCAGAAGCTGCCTGTTATTCCTGCAGATGTCTGAGAGCCAGTGTCACCGAAGACTGCGCATGCCGAGGGAACTAGCCAGTCACATCTGTCAGCTACTGCAAGATTTGACACCACGGGGACGTGGAAGTCATCCACTGCTAATGGCCTTAAAAGTGACAACAGTGCTCAACTTATACGCCAGTGGCTCCTTTCAGGGCTTCACATGTGACCTTTGTGGGATCTCAAGCCTCTACCCACAAATGCATTCATAAGGTCACGGATGCCATCTTTGCAAGGGCACACAACTTTGTGCATTTCAACTGGGACCAGGACAGCTGACAGCCAGGATGAAAAGAGCGATTGGATTCACCCAGATCTTGGGTTTCCCAGAGGTGCAGGATGCCATCGGCTGCGCTCATGTGGCGCTCAGATCTCCATCATAACACGTGGTCAACTACATCAACCACATGGGATTCCATTCACTGAATGTGCGACCACTACAAACGCATCCTGCAGGTCTGTGCACGGTTTCCTGGGAGTGTGCACGACTCCTACATCCTCTGAAGGTCACAGATCCCTAGAGTCTTCCAGGGTCCACAGAAGCTGCAGGAATGACTCCTCGGGGATGAGGGCTTTCCGCAGAGGATGTGGCTGATGACACCCATGCGGCAGCCTCGGGCTGCAACAGAGCAATGGTATAATGAGGCTCATGCTGCAGCTCACAACTTGGTGAAGCAGACCATCGGGATACTGAAGATGAGGTTCTGGACCGGTCTGGTGGAGCCCTGCAATACAGTCTGCAGAGGGTGTCACGCATCATCTACACTGCGTCCTTTACAACCTAGCACTGCAATGGGGAGAGGAAGCTGGCTGAGGAGGAGTTGTAAGTCTCCTCCAATGAGAAGGACGCCGATGGGGATGAGGATGCTCAAAGGCGGCGATGACAGGGATTAGACCCTGGCACTGGGTACATAAGGCAGGCATGCTCAGGAGGCCCTCATAGCTGCTAGATTTGAGGAGGATGATGACGACATGCAGTGAGGTGACCCCATAGATCCTCACATTACATCTGTGAACGTTTGATTCCAGACTGGCTTATGGCAGCACATATACCCCCTGTGATAATGTTCCTGAATTGGCGATGCAGTGGAGGCCCTAATAGTCGCTTGATTTCAGGAGGATGATGATGACATGTAGTGAGGACACTCCATAGATCTTCACATTGCCTCTGTAAATGTCTGTCTCCTGTCTGGCTGAGGGCAGCTCGCTTGTGTTCTGCAATCAGGGTCATATCATAGAGATGCAGCCATGAAACGTTAGAAGCATCTGATCCTTTGTCAGCCTTCAGCACCTGACCCCTTCAGGAGCGCAGCATCACTGGTCATAGATGCTGATGAGATGGGGGGCCAGCCCCACCTTAAAGGTGCTGAGACCACACAGAGAGAAAGAGAAAATTCTGTGACGCTTGCCCACTACATTCTGGCAGCAATGACAAGCACCGTTGAGGTGCAGGCATCAGTAATGTGTCCAGGGATTGTGAGGCTGGACCATCACTTTGGTCTGAAGGCTGCACAGAGCACAGGAAACAGGACCTGGACTGAGACACCTGTCATTATCTCATGCAGAAAGGTTTCACATCTGAGTGACACAAACACTTCTCATTAAAAACAAGGAGCCATAGCCAGGGAAACATTCTTAGGAGTTTATTGACAATAGTGAACAGTATGTACAAGTGATTAACAACCGTGCCCAGGCTGTTTACCTAATTCTTCTTAACTTTCCTAACCCTGCCGCTACAAGTTGGTGCTCCCCGGACTTCCGCAGCGGAGGTGGAGGCAGCCAGATGACTGCTGGCTGTAATGACCTTGGCAGGCATCATCTGGAGAGCCGAGACCTGGAGACCCCCGGCCCACTTTCGGGGTCCTGCTTTGTGGCCGTGGCACCCTCCTCAGCATGTAGAGCTGGAACTGCTGAGGTCATAGGAAGAGGGGAGTCAGATGGGTTCGACACTCCTGGAGTCACCTGGATGGATGGCCCTGGGGTGTGCACCTGCTGATCCTCCTCCCTATGGGTGCCCGAGAGCCCTAGGCTGACTCCAGTAGCTGCAGTGAGATTGAGCTGCCCAGCACCCTCTTGCAAACACACTGTTGGGGGCCAACTATGGCATCAGCGATGGAATTGAGCTCGCGCAGCAGTACAGGAGCAACATTCTGGACTAAGGTTTCCTGTCTGTGGATCAGACAGTGTGATGTGCTCATCAGATTGTGATCCCGATGCTATTCTAAAGCTATTTCCCACTGAAGTGTCTGTCTCTGCGCTGATGGAGGGTGTGGATGAGCACTGTGACGGGACTTCAAGGACGGTGCCTTCAGATTCTTTTTCAGAGGTTTCTCCGGGGCTTGACTGGAGGCCCTGGGTCATGGACTCCCTCACCTGTTTCCCAGATGTGCCTGCGAAAGCAAGAGGAGATAATTAGTTTATGACAGTGTCCTCTGAAACAGGGCACATCACTCACAGCATGATTGTCTGATGGATGGACCCTCACTTGGTAGAGCACTGTCGGCCTCACCGTCAGCACAGGACTGGTCCAGATCATCGCCAGCCAGCTGGATGGCTCTGTTTTCAAAGTCCATGATGATCTTGATTTCAGACATTCCTCCACTGGTCTGCAGCCTCTCCTTGTTGTTGTGTGCCAGGTTGTCCTGCATGGATAGAGATGGAGAAAGAGTAAACACAATGCCTGCCAAACCAGATACTAAGTATGCCTGGCCTGTGTGGGTGGGGAGTGGTGCCACGAGTGGGATGAGGACAATGAAGGTGTGTGTGAGAGAGTGAATGGTGATGTGCCTTGAACTGGCAGTGAATGAGATCCCTGTGGTTGAGTGATGGGTTTGTGAGTGTGTGAGTGAGAGTGATGAGAAGAGTGACTTACCCTGGCAGAACAGAGGAGATCATTCATCCTTTTTTGGCACTGGGTGGCTGTCCTCTTTTGTTGGGCATTGGCACTGACCACTGCTGTCATCGCCTTCCATGCTGGATTGGTGACCTTGCTCGCTGGTCCTTGCCCAGAGCAGGGGTAGAGGACTTCACGGCAGACCTTCATAGCATCCAATTGGCATCTGAGGGAGGCGTCGCTAAGTTTGGGGGTTAGTGTGTTTCCACCCTTTGGCAGCCATGATTTTGCAGTGGCTTCCGATGCCTTGAAGAGTGCTAGATCTGTACAGAGGCGCTCTCTAAATATCACACCCAGATTACTGAAGGCCCAAGATAATGGCAGGGTGGGTGAATCAGAGGCCTCCCTGCTAGCGACCTGGCGTGTTTCCTGGGAATGCATCATTGAGGCGGGATGCGCCAATAATGGGACAATACAGCACGAAAAGCCACCAGTGCAAAGCTGCGATGGTTCTTCCATTAGAGTCAAATTTCTGGACTTCTTATATCCTAATTGTATTGCTACAGACTAAGAAAATTACTTTTTCTGCAAATATAGTACCAGGTAACACCATCTTTTGGAATTTGTGGTGATTTGGCTTGGTACTGTGCCACTGAATAAAGTAAACAAACAGTCCCTGGATGGCTTTCTGTCTGCATTGTTGACCAGATGTCCGGACTTGGAGAAAAACACAGATGAGTCATTGAAGGTTTTAAACAGAATTTAAATTGAGGTAGAAGCATCCTGGCTGTCCATCTGTTCTAACCTAGGTTTGAGGTTCTAAGCACAATTCACTTAAGCCCCTTTGCAATCATTCAGAAATACATGAAAAACAGCTTGTAACAAATACATTTATCAAAGATGCAATGCATTATTTAAACTAAGCCCGCCATCACTTAAAGCTTTAGACTGGGCCTGCAAGGGACCCAATTTCCGTGTGCCACCATGAGGAGGCACTGCTGAGGACTTATGCTGATGCAGAGTTTGTGTAATGACAGGGACAGACTTATACATTTGGCTCTCTTTTTCACATTGCTGCTAGCCAGTCATGCAGGTTGAAAATGAGAAGCAAACTAGCACATAAAAACCTTACTCTCTTCACCTATACACTAGATACATCACATTGACCTGTTGGATACAACAGACCCTAGGCTAAAGCTTCAGAGGAACTCGGAGAAGATTAGGCCCCTAGGCAAGCACGGTGCAGGCCCACTAGCATGTGAATATGGCCAGCCACTCATGAACCAAACAAGTTATGGGCGAAATAGCTACACTGCCTTGTGGATACCTCAGGAGAATTGAAAGCTAAGGGAGTAAACACTGCCAAAAAATCTGGAATAGAGCCCAAAGGCAGACTGATGTCTAAATATGTCACCTATCCAGCAACCTCCTGCAACCAAGCTGCTGGCAAACATAATGCTTTGCATTCCTTTGGACTCAAGCAGGGAGGTTGAGAGGGGAACCCAGGACTTTGGGCAACCTGGGGTCTCCATAAAATTTCCTCAGGTTTGTGCTTTGGAGGGGTCACTCCAGAGAGTTAACACAACACAGGAGACAGGCTTCACTCAGAGGGCGGAATCTTCCCAGATTTGCACTAAGTGCAGTAGTGGGCTGGTAAAACGACATTTTACTGCCGGCTGCGATGGCGGGTTTTCATGCTGTATTGTCCCTAACCTGCTTCATTATTTATGCATTCCTGGGAAACATGCCATTTTGAAGGCAGACGGGCTGTCCTTCGCCCGTCCACCATCATCTCGCCACTAGATTCTGCCAGGTGCCTATTTAAATTCCAGCTGCGTGCACCACATCTCAGTGCTTCCAGCCCACAACCACTGCAGGGAAGATGTCCAAGAAAAGCAAGAAGACTGCAGCCCCCAGGTTTAGCAACGTGTCACTGGAGCGCCTTTTGGATCTGTGGAGGCCCACCAGAATGTCCTTTACCCCAGCTCTGGCTGCAGGATGGACAGCAGCATGACCAACCAGGCTTGTGGTGGAGAGGCCTGACATCAATTTCCTCATAGTCTTTAAAAATAGAGTTATCCAGCTGGCTGGCAATGATCTGGACTGTTCCTCTGCTGACAGTGAGGTCGGCGGTGCTCAACCAAGTGAGGATCCAGCAATGCAACATCCATCAGACAACTGTAAGTGAGTTCCCCTGTTCCGCAATCCCCTCCCATGCACTAATTATTTCTCCTTGCTTTTGCAGACACATCTGGGAAGCAGCTGAGTGGGGTCCACGACCCAAGTCCTTGACTCAAGTCCCAAAGGCACCTCGGAAGAAGAATCTGATGACATTCTAATTGAAGACTCATCACAGCAATCACCCACACTCTCCGCCAGTGCAGAGACACACACCTCGGTGGGATCTAGCTTTAGAATAGCCTCAGGATCACAATCTGGTGAGCACATTGCACTTTCTGGTCCACAGCAGATGGCTAACTCTGTGACGCTTGTCCACGATATTCTGGCAGCATTAACAAGCACCATCAAGGTGCAGGCATCACTAATGTGTCCAGTGAGTGTGAAGCCAGACCATCTCTGGTCTGAAGAGAAGAGGCCCTGGGCTGAGACACCTTCCTTTACCTTGTGCAGGAACCAAGGTTTCACATCAGAGTCACATGAACACTGCTCATCATAACAAGGAGCCATAAACAAGGAAATATGCTTGGGAGTTTATTTACAATAGTGAACATTAATTACAAGTGATTAAGATCTGTACCCAGGCTGTGCAACTATATATTCTCACACTTTGTTTTTTTTTGTCAATTTAATTTAATTGTTTTAACTCAAAAGAGTTACATCTTCTCACACCTGGTGCAGAGGTGGGCCAGGAAGGAGGAGGACCTCCTCGTGAACCTGCTCCTGGGCCTGGCCAAGTTGGCTATTAACAGGTCCAGGCAACGGGCGATTGACGGGCGAGTCCCGCCCGATTGTTTGTCCCTCTTCCGCGGCTACGTTCATGGCCGGATGTCCCTGGAGAGGGAGCACGCGGTGTCTGCCGGCACACTCAAGGCCTTCTGTGCTCAGTGGGCACCGCGGGGACTGGGGTGCTTTATTGACCCCTTTAATCACATTTTGGTTTAAAGTTGTAAGTTTACTTTAAACTTTGTTCTTGGTTTTACAGCTGACCTGAATTAGGGGCTGTGCCTGATTTATCCCAATTTTGTTAATTTAGTTTAATTGTTTTGACTCTATAAGAGTTACATATTCTCACACTTTTTTTTGTCTATTTAATTTAATTGTTTTGACTCAAAAGAGTTACATCTTCTCACACCTGGTGCAGAGGTGGGCCAGGAAGGAGGAGGACCTTCTCGTGAATCTGCTCCTGGGCCTGGCCAAGTTGGCCATTAACAGGTTCAGGCAGCGGCCGATCGACAGGGGAGTCCCGCCCGATTGTTTGTCCCTCTTCCGCGGCTACGTTCGCGGCTGAGTGTCCTTGGAGAGGGAGCACGCGGTGTCTGTCGGCACCCTCAAGGCCTTCCGTGCTCGGTGGGCACCGTGGGGACTGGGGTGTTTTATTGACCCCTTTAATCACATTTTGGTTTAAAGTTTGTAAGTTTCCTTTAAACTTTGTCCTTAGTTTTACAGCTGACCTGAATTAGGGGCTGTGCTTGATTTGTCCTTCATTTTGTTAATTTAGTTTAATTGTTTTAACTCACAAGAGTTACATATTCTCACACTTTTTTTTTGTCAAGTTAATTTAATTGTTTTGACTCAAAAGAGTTACATCTTCTCACACCTGGTGCAGAGATGGGCCAGGAAGGAGGAGGACCTCCTCATGAACCTGCTCATGGGCCTGGCCAAGTTGGCCATTAACAGGTCCAGGCAGTGGGCGATCGATGGGGGAGTCCCGCCCGATTGTTTGTCCTTCTTTCGTGGCCGGGTGTCCCTGGAGAGGGAGCACGCGGTGTCTGCCGGCACTCTCGAGGCCTTCCGTACTCGGTAGGCATCGAGAGACTGGGGTGTTTTATTGACCCTGTTAATCATATTCTAGTTTAATGTTTGTAAGTTTCCTTTAAATTTTGTCTTTGTTTTTGCAGTTTCCCTTTAAGGGGCTGCCTTTTACTTTGTCCCTAATTTTGTTAATTTAGTTTACTTGGCTGGCTCAAAAGAGTTAAATCTTCTTAGCGACTTCTCGGGTGTCCAGCACTCGGAGGACTGCGAAAGGCCAGAAACCTGCTGAGTGCAAGTCAGGTGACAAAGCTATGTTCTCAGTCATACCTCATTTGCTGGCGCTGCAAAGGCAAGCCCGGGAACATCAGGAAGCGATGTCCACTGCACTCCTCAAATTGTAAGGCATGATGGAGGAGTCTGTCCGCCTTCACTCTGAGGTGATAGCGCCGGCATGCCAATGCACCAAGGTCAACACTGGTAGGATGGTGGCCACCATGGACACCTCGGTCCAAGACATCACTCCTGCACTGTTTCATGGGATGAATTCCATTGCTGACACCATAGTTGACCTCCAACAGTATCAACGCAAGCAGGGTGTGGGCCAGCTCAATCTCACTCCAGCTTCCCCTTCTCTTCGAGGAGACAGCCAGAGGCCCTCGGGCACCCATATGGAGGAGAATCAGTAGATGCCCACCCTGGGCCACCCACCCAGTTGACTCCGGGAGTGTCCGGCCCATCCAAATCTCCTCTTCCTAAGACCCCAGCAAATCCAGTTCCACAAGCCGAGGAGGGTGCCATTGCCACACAGCAGGACCCAGAAAGCAGGCAGGGGGCATCCAGGTCTCAGCCCTCCAGAGGGCCTGTCAAGATCATCACAGAAAGGGCGTTGCAGTTAGCAGGCTGCCTCCACCTCCATTGTGGATGCCCAGGGAGCACCAAGACGCAGCGGCAGAGTTAGGAAAGTTAAAAAGATGTAACTCTTTCGAGTACAAACCCGTTTCCATCTGTTTCAGATGAAGTTACATTGTTTGCCATTGTGAGATTTGAACTCTTGATCTTGGGGTTACAAACCCAGTACCATAACCACTTGGCTATTTAGGCCAAGCCCAGTTGCACAGCCTGGGCACGGATGTTAATCACTTGTAATTAATGTTCACTATTGTAAATAAACCCCCAAGCATGTCTCCATGCCTATGGCTCCTTGTTCTGATGAGCAGTGTTCATGTGACCCGGATGTGAAACCTTGGTTCCTGTGTAAGATAAAGGCAGGTGTCTCAGTCCATGGTCTCTTTCCTATAACATTCAGACTGAATTGATGGTCTGGCTTCACACCCACTAGACACATTAGTGATGCCTGCACCTCCATGGTGCTTGTCATTGCTGCCAGAATGTTGTGGGCAGGTGTCACAGAGTTGCGTCATTCTCTCTGTGCTCTCAGCACCTTTGAGGCAGGGCTGGCCCCCATCTCTTCAGCATCTGTGACCGATGACACTGTGCTCCCGAAGGGGTCAGGTGCTTAAGGTTGACAAAGGACCAGGTTCATTTAAATTTCACGGCTGCGTCTCCATGATATGACCTGATCACAGAGTGCAAGTGAGCTGCCCTCAGCCGAATGGGAGTCATACATTCACAGAGGCAATGTGAAGATCCATGGAGTGTCCTTACTGCATGTCGGCATCATCCTCCTGGAATCTTGCGAGTATTAGGGCCTCCACTGCATCTCCATGACATAAGCCTGAGCACAGAAGGTATGTGCGCTGCCATCAGCCACACAGGAGTCAAACATTCACAGATACAAGATGAAGATGTCGGGACAATCCTCACTGTATGTCGTCATCATCCTCATGCATCTTGTGGCTGTGAGGGCCTCCCAAGCGCACCTGCCTCGTCTGGCTAGTGCAATGGCCTCATCGCTGACATCCACGCTTTTGAGGACCTCATCACCATTATCCCCTTTTCGATGTTCTCCTCATCAGAGGAATCGTGCATCTCCTCCTCCCCCCATTGCAGTGGCAAGTTGCGTAGGGTGCAGCAAGTGACGATGATGTGCAACACCCTTTAGGGACTGTATTGCAGTGTTCCACTGGACCTGTTGAGGCACCGGAATCTCATTTTCAAAATGTCTGTGGTTTGCTCCACTAAAGTCCAGGTTATGTCTTGAGTCTTGTTATACCATCGCTCTGCTGCAGTCTAAGGTGTCATCAGCCACATCCTCTGTGGGTAGCCCTTGTCCCCAAGAAGCCGACCCTGCAGCCTCTCTGGACCCTGGAAGATGTCAGGGATCTGAGACCTGCTAAGGATGTAGGAGTCCTGGACGCTTCCTGGGAATCATACGCAGACCTGCAGGATGTGTTTGTGGTGGTCACACACCAGCTGAACATTCAGTGAGTAGAAGCCTTTGTGGTTGACTGCTTGTTGCCACATGAGTGCAGTCGATGGCATCCTGCACCTGTGGAAAACCAGAGGCCTGCACAAAAACCAGCGCTCTTGATTCCTGGCTTTCCTGATCCTGGGCGAAATGTACAAAGTTCTGTGCCTTCACGAAAATGGTGTTCATGACATCCCTGGATACATTGTGCATGGACGCTTGCAAGATCCTGCACAGGACACCTTTGGAGCCCTGGAAGGAGCCATTGGTGTAAAGATTGAGTGCTGCGGTCACTTTCATGGCCACTGGCTGTGGATACTCTCCATGTCTCCGTGACACCAAATTCTGCAGCAGGTGACACAAGTGACTGGCCAGTTCCTTCGACATGAGCAGTCTTCAGCAATAATGGTTCTCAGTCATCTGCAGCAATGACATGCGCCATATACAGGCCCTGGTTCCAGTGAGGCACCTATGAGTGACAGCTCGCTGTGGATCTTCAGCTACGTACACAGCAGGCCCTGCCACCCCTTCATCTGGAGGGAGGTGCTCCTCCCTTTGCCGAGCCAGGTGCCTCCGTCATTCTCCTCTTCTTCTCTGCTCCCTGTAAGCCATGAGACATACCACTAAATCACCAGGCTCCATGATCCTGATGTTCTCCTCCTGCAGGATCAAAGAGAGAGACAGATGCATAGATTAGGATATGTGTCCTAAGAATCTCTCTTAATTAAGTCTGAAAGCCCTTTCACGCATGCAGGAGAGTGCTGGCCACCATTTGGATGGCCAGTGTGTACTGCGTTCATTGGCTGTCCGAAACCCCACTGTGCCCCACTCCACTTGACCAATTAACGGCAGCTTCGGCCATTGCATGTAATGCTCTCAGCTCAGGCGCTGGCATTCTCCTAACTCGCACTGCATGGCTGTGCTGTTAATTTGAACCATGAGGATACTGGTCCAAAGCTTAATAAAGAGCACCTCTACCAGTGTCTGCGCCATGGCTATCTTTCGCAAGGGGATTGTACTCCTTGCCAGTCAGCCAATTGCTCTGCTGCCTCCTAAAACACATATTAATTTGCAGTCTGTGCCCAAGGGGTGAAAAGTTCTGGAGCATTTGGTGGAACTTTCATGATTTTGAGTGGGCAGAAAAGCTTCAGGGGCCCCACTCCAAGCAGGTCAATGGAGCTGCTGCTGAACGGTCTCAGTTGCGGAAGAATGCTCACTTTTGACAAAGTGTGTAGCCACTTGCCTCACCCCCTCTCCCCCCACCACCAGTGTAAAATGATCAATCTAATCGCATTTTAAACATTTGAATGGGGGCTCGTAATTTTATAAAAGACTATGCACACTATTTATGGATTCATTTGCATTAATATAACAGTGCTTGAAAGATTATTCCAGTGACTTGAAAATTTCAAGGACACTGAAATAATGTGATTACATTTTTGATGTGTAGATTTTAAATGCGCCTTGTTCCTTTACCACAAGAGAAAGTCAACTAAGCGACTGTATTGTATCAGCTCATTTACAACATTGGTCAACTACTTAACGGGTTATAGCCCTTTATGAGTGATAACTTTCTCCAGCGCACGATTGACAAAACTGAAGTCATCCATTTTAGTTTGTGCCCCAGGTGTGAATTTAGTCAACTTTCCTGGCCTCTTGTTTCAAGATGAAGTTGACAGCCTCAGTATCCTGTACAACCCTTCACCAAGATCATCTTTTTCCTTTTGTAACATCACTTACCTACATCATTACTTCACCTCTGCGGCTGAAACCATTACCCATTGTCATACCCAAGCTTTATTTCTCCAATGCTTTCTTGTTGACTGAACTCTTAAGGTACACAAACTCCAACTTTCCTAGGACACATTTCTTGTATCCTGTCCCACTCTCTTTTGTACTTGTTGATTTTTATTGACACCTTATTTTCTCTTTCCTTTCCCTGATGCCCACTGCATTGACTTTAAAATTCCCATAAAGTTATCTTTAATCTCTCATCAGCAAACTCCAACCATATCTGTACAATTTTCTCCATCCCTGCATCCCTCTACACTTTTGACTTTGGTTTTCCCCCCACTCCTCCACTCTGTTGCAAAGCATTGCCACCTTGCCCCTATATTCTGGAATTTCTTTTTACCCCTCTCCCTGCATTCACAAATCCCCACATCATTGTGCCTTTGATCACTGCTCTGTATTTTCATCTAGGTTCTTGGCAGTGATCAGTTCAATCATGTTAAAGTTAGTTTTACTTTTTTAGTAATTGAGATAATAATTCCTAAGGACAATGATTAACATATCCTCTCCTGATTGCAGTCATCTCTGATATATATCAGAGCTTCATGATTCATGCCCTCTACTTCATTAAATGAAGCCATTGTTTTCAGTCCATGCTCCAAGGTCCTAGCTAGCAACTCCATCCCTCTCTCTGGCAATGGCCTGAGACTAAGTCAATCTGTTCGCACCTTGGTGTCACATTTGATCCCAAAATGAGCTTCTAACCTCATATTCATGCCATCACTAAGACCACTTATTTCAACTCCATCCAATCGAATGACTTCACCCTGTCTCAACTCATCTGCTGCTGAAATCCTCATTCTTGCCTTTATTGCCTATAGACTTCACTATTCCAATGCAGTCCTGGCTAGTCTCCCACATTCCTACCCTCCGCAAACTTGAGGTCATCCAAAACCCTGCTGCCCGTGTCTTAACTTGCAACAAGGCCTGGTCACCTATCACCCCTGTGCTCGCTGACCTACATTGGTTCCCATCAAGCAACGTTTTGAGGTTAATTTCTTATCTTTGTTTCCAAATTCCTCCGTGACCCTACCCCTCTCTATTTCTATAATCTCCTCCAATTCCACAGCCTTCTGAGATATCTGCACTTTTCTAATTCTGGTCTCTTGTGCATTCCAAATTATAATTGCTCTGCCATTGATGGCAGTGCCATGCGTTGCCCAGGCCCCAAACTCTGGAATACCCTCCCTACACGAATCTGCTTCTCAACCTCATTTTCCTCCTCTAAGACACTCCTTAAAACCTACCTCTGTGATGAAGTTTTTGGTCCTCTGACCTAATATCTCCATGTGTGACTCGGTGTCAAACTTTGTTTTTTAGTGATCCTGGGAAGCACCCTGAGACATTTCATTATGTTAAGGATGTTATATAAATATAAGTTGTTGTTGTTATATGCACACCCACCCTTGGCAATATCAGTTTTACATTCATTATACTCAGCTCTCAAAGTTTCTTATTATCCTTTCTATTTGCCTGCTGAATGTTAAGATCTGGTTGCAGCAAAGGTTGCTCCAATTTCCAGTCTGTAAAACTAAAAACATTCTCTTTGGTTCAAACTGTACATGCAGCATTGGTCTTTAGCCCATCAACCTTCTGAACTGTAACCTCTGGCTTTATAGTGAGATGCAGAACTTTGATATATTGCTCAACATTGAGTTAAGCTTCCTTCCACTATGTGCATTCCATTAACTAAAACTTATTTTCTTCTATCTCCACAGCATGCTAGCCTCCAGCTTTACTGGTGCCAAAACTCTAATTAACACATCAAGGTCAAGCTACTCCAGAACTCAACCAGTCAGTCTCCCAGCTCATTCAAAATATCAGACCTTCACGTACAATGTCCTGAATTCTGATCTCTCCTGTTTTCTTGAGTCCCTGTACTCCAGTGGGTTAACTTCAAAATTTTTGTCCTCACTTTCAAAGTCATCTCATCTAACCCGAAATTGGTGATTGCCTGGATCCCTACATTCTCAATTGCAATCATTGCTTTTTGGACACCATGGCCTGAATTTTTGCAGCAATTGAGAGCCTCTCTGTCGTTGCAAAAATGGCAGAAGAGGCCCAAATCCAGAAGTCCCACCCTGAACATGGCAACTACCACTTTCGCGGGGGTGGGAATGGGTCCAGGTCAGGATTCATGCACACGCATTTTGTGGAGGCAGCTGCCTATGAGAATCAGCATCTGCCTCCACTCGTGATTTTGGTGTGAGAGGTGTCTGAAACCCAATGAGCTGAATCTTGCCAATGTCAGGCAGGCTGGGCGGGAGCAGGCGCGGAGCCAGTCACTGCCTGCGATTGGCTGTGCGCCACCATTTTACGTAGACAGGCCAATTAAGGCCCGCCCAGCGTAATACACATTCCGTAGTACTCAGCGCTACCTCTGTGGGCAGGGGTAGGAGGGAGAGTCAGGGCCTGCGCTCTTGCGCCCATACGTGTGAAAGAGCGCAGTAATCTCCCTGAGGCACGGAGCTGCCTCAGGCAGATTAAGTAGATAATAAAAGTTTTTAAATAATAAAGTAAAAAATTATTTAAACATGTCACCTCATGTGACAGTGTCACATGAGCTGGGACATGTCTGTGAAGTCAAGAAAATTTATTTATTCATTTTATTCATGCATCAGGAAACCTCATCCCGCCCTTGGATAAGGTTTCCTGAAAAACACAAAGATCGCTTGGGCTCTTAGCCTGCCCGCCAACCTTAAGGTTGAACAGGCAGCGTGGTTAACAACTTTAATTGCTTTTTTAATGGCCTTAATTTCAGCATGGCACCTGAGGTCTGCCCATCGTGGATACTGGGTGAGTTGGCATGCTGGTGTAAGGGCAAAGGGCGGAGAGGGCCTGGGTTGACATTAGTTGGCACTAAGTTGGCATAGGGACTATAAAGGAATATAGGTTGGCATTGAGGGAATGAGGGGCCATGGGGGTAGGCAGAGGGGCATAGTTTAGCATGGAGACTGGGATTGGGCGGAGGGGGATGAAGTGGCATGGATGGGGCATGGGGAGTGTACAGGGGGTGAGGGCTGGAGGACTGTTTTATGCTTTTCTTTTTTTTTAAACTTTGATATGGTGCTAGGGGCATGCCTTCTGCCCAGCCTGCCTCCACGCCCAGCATTTTCTGCACTCATTCCGGTGTCAACCAGCCCAACTCCCAGGGAACCTCATCACCCCGGAACAAAAATCTGACCTTCTGAGCCTCTCTCTCTTGGGCCAGGTTTGTGAAACTGGAAAATGTCCTGATGCTGTGCTCCCGGCTTGGGAGTGAAAATCCAGGTCCATGTTATTCTTTGTCCCCTAACTGTCCACTCCTTCAGCCGTTGTCCTCTAAAATTTTCTTGCTTGTTCTCTCTTGTTTTCCCCCGCCTCCCTGATTTCAAGATTTCGAAACTCTTTAACCTCCTTTCAATGTTTATAATCCCTTTTTCCTTCATGTTTTGCACCCATTGTATTTTTTTAGATGTCTTCCTTCAGTGAGCACCTGCATCCCTTTGTTGCTGCATTGATTGGAGTCATTCATTTTATCAGAATTAAGCCAAGAACAACTTGCATGTAAATAGCATTTTGATATCAAAGGTTGTCTCCAAGAGCTTCACAGAAAAAAGAGTTGAAATGGGTGTCAAGCTTTGAGCGCCAGTTAGAAATTAATTAAAGTTTTGATCCAAGAGGCTTAGAGAAGATTTTCAAAGGTGGTGGGAGAGTTAGAAAAGTGGATGGTTTAACAGAAAGTTGTCATGGCTGCTGCAATCCTTTCCTTGGCATGCTTACACAATCAAAATGTAGGGAAAATGAATTGCATGTGTAGATAGTGATTTATTATGATCTTCTTGGTTCTACTATGGACAAAAGCGCTGAACTCCTGAGGTGAGATGAGAGTGACTGCCTTTGACATCAAGGCAGCTTTTGATCGAGTGTGGCATCAAGTAGCCCTGGCAAAGCTGGAGTCATTGGTAATCGGGGGAAAACTCTCCGCTAGTTGGAGTCATACCTAGCACATAGGAAGATGGTTGAGGTTGTTGGAGGTCAGTCATCTCAGCTCCAGGACATCACTGTAGGAGTTCCTCAGGGTAGTGTCCTTGGCTCAACCATCTTCATTCTTCTTCATGACCTTCCTTCCAGCATATGGTCAGAAGTGGGGATGTTTGCTGATGAGTGCACAATGTTCAGCACCATTCGCGACTGCTCAGATACTGAAGCAGTCCATGTCCAAATACAGTAAGATTTGGACAATATCAAGACTTAAACTGACAAGTGGCAAGTAACATTCGCGCCACACAAGTGTCAGGCAATGACCATCTCCAACAAGAGAGAATCTAACCATCATCCCTTGACATTCAATGGCATTACTGTCACTGAATCCCCCACTATCCACATCCATGGGGGTTATCATTGACCAGAAACTGAATTGGACTTTCCATATAAATACTGTGGCTACAAGAGCAGGTCTGAGGCTAGGAATCCTGCAATGAGTAACTCACCTCCTGACTCCCCAAGGCCTGTCCACCATTTACAAGGCATAAGCAAGGAATGTGATGGAATACTCGCCACTTCCCTGTTGAGTGCAGCTCCCACAACCCTCCAGAAACTTGACACCGTCAGGGACAAAGCAGCCCACTTGATTGGCACCACATCCACAAACGTTCACTCCCTCCACCACCGTGCACAGTAGCAGCAGTGTGTACCATCTACAAGATGCACTGCAGGAATTCACCAAGGCTCCTTAGACAGCATCTTCCAAACCCACGACCACTACCAACTAGAAGAACAAGGGCAGCAGACACATGGGAACACCACTATCTGGAAGTTCCCCTCCAAACCACTCACCATCCTGACTTGGAACTATATCGCCTTTCCTTCACTGTTGCTGGGTCAAAATTTTGGAACTCCCTTCCTTACAACACTGTGGGTGTACTGACACCACGTGGACTGCAGCAGTTCAAAAAGGCAGCTCACCACAACCTTCTCAAGGGTAACTATGGATGGACAATAAATGCTGGCCCAGCCAGCGAAGCCCACATCCCTGAATGAATAAAAAAAAATTGCTTGATCTTGCTTCTGCAATCATCCTACTCAAAATGAATACCACTTAACATTTTCTTGTTATGCTTCCAAGAGCTATCAAGACAGAAGCTGGTTTAATTTTAGCATCTCCCATAACCCATAACCCCCAGCCTCTGTGCAAAAAGCCCATCCTGTCTCTGGATACATAAGCCAGCTTCTGCCACACACAGGGCCTTGAGCTGGGACACTGTGGGATGGAGAAGTCAGCCTCTGCTAAAAACCTCTAAGGCTGCTTTGGAGCATGAATAGCTGCTGGCAATATGGCATCTGGTCTGGCCTCCAAAAATAGCAGTCGGAATGCCTGCCTGAGACCTGTCGGTTAGTTCCTGCTGTCTTGCCTGGCCCAGTCGTCCCTTAAAATATACAATTTTCTGACACTAGGGATGTATATGAGGCAGGAAATGAAAGCTGGGAACACAGCTCTCACATCTTTACCAGGACAGACTTTAACATGCACCTATTTCTGGAGGAAGCTACAGAAATCACATGGCAGCTTAGAGGGTGTGGAGACCTAGGGGAATAAATTTGTTAACCAGCAAAAATGGGCACAGGGATTGCGATGCGGGATTGACCCACGTCCGTTGCTTCCAATGCAGGCGTTATGCCAACTTCATTCTGCCTTTAAACTGACATAATTGCAGTGTGTAGCCAGCGCTAACTGTGCTGTTGAATGGCTGCATGTCTAAGCAGAGGGCCGAAAATCTTTAGAGGTTAGCTGCAATTAATTTAAAAGGAAAATGCGGTGTGGCTGCAGCAGGTGCTGAAAGTCATTCTGCAACTAATTCTAAGCTTGGAAAAAGATAAGAATAGTATAACATGACGGAGAGCAGGTTCCAAACTTTTCCAACATTGCACTGGAGGTAAAAACAAAAAACTGAGGATGCTGGAAATCCAAAACAAAAACAGAATTACCTGGAAAAACTCAGCAGGTCTGGCAGCATCAGCGGAGAAGAAAAGAGTTGACCTTTCGAGCCCTTCAACAGAACTGAGTGAATCTTAGGAAAGGGGTGAATTATAAGCTGGTTTAAGGTGGGGGAGGGGTGGGGGGGGGTAGTTGGTGTGGTTGTAGGGACAAGCAAGCAGTAATAGGAGCAGATAATCAAAAGATGTCACAGACAAAAGAACAAAAGAACACAGGTGTTGATGGTGGTGATATTATCTAAACGAACGTGCTAATTAAGAATGGATGGTAGGGCACTCAAGTGGGGGTGGGGTGGAAAGGCTAGCAGGGCATAAAAGATTTTAAAATAATGGAAATAGGTGGGAAAAGAAAAATCTTTATAAATTATTGGAAAAAACAAAAGGAAGGGGGAAGAAACAGAAAGGGGGTGGGGATGGAGGAGGGAGTTCAAGATCTAAAATTGTTGAATTCAATATTCAGTCCGGAAGGCTGTAAAGTGCCTAGTCGGAAGATGAGGTGCTGTTCCTCCAGTTTGCTTTGGGCTTCACTGGAACAATGCAGCAAGCCAAGGACAGACATGTGGGCAAGAGAGCAGGGTGGAGTGTTAAAATGGCAAGCGACAGGGAGGTTTGGGTCATTCTTGCGGACAGACCGCAGGTGTTCTGCAAAGCGGTTGCCCAGTTTCCGTTTGGTCTCTCCAATGTAGAGGAGACCGCATTGGGAGCAACGAATGCAGTAGACTAAGTTGGGGGAAATGCAAGTGAAATGCTGCTTCACTTGAAAGGAGTGTTTGGGCCCTTGGACGGTGAGGAGAGAGGAAGTGAAAGGGCAGGTGTTGCATCTTTTGCGTGGGCATGGGGAGGTGCCATAGGTGGGGGTTGAGGAGTAGGGGGTGATGGAGGAGTGGACCAGGGTGTCCCAGAGGGAGCGATCCCTACAGAATGCTGCCAGGGGGGTGAAGGGAAGATGTGTTTGGTGGTGGCATCATGCTGGAGTTGGTGGAAATGGCGGAGGATGAGCCTTTGAATGCGGAGGCTGGTGGGGTGATAAGTGAGGACAAGGGGAACCCTATCATGTTTCTGGGAGGGAGGAGAAGGCATGAAGGTGGATGCCTTTCCTAAGATTCACTCAGTTATGTTGAAGGGTCATGAGAACTCGAAACATCAACTCTTTTCTTCTCCACCGATGCTGCCAGACCTGCTGAGTTTTTCCAGGTAATTCTGTTTTTGTATTGCACTGGAGGCCTTGGTTGAGGACATACAGAGGAGATGTTCTCTATCCAGGAGGCCCACCAGATAAACTCTTTGAAGACAGCGGAAACAAATAACCATGGCAGTCAATGCTAGGAGTTAAACCTCACAGACCTGTATGCAGTATTGTAAAAGCCTCAACTGCCTCACAGGTCAGCGAATGCATCATCACTTCCATATCCTAACTGCACCAATAGCCTCAGATACAGCTCAATGCATCATACCCACATGACTCATCTACAAACAATTTCTATCGATCAGGATTCTTAGCTAACATTCATAGCTTTCCCTCCCCCTCATGCACTTAGCACTTCTGAAACCTCATACCCACATCACACAGCTTGCACAAATTGCCTGCTATTCACCCATGACAGCCACATCTCGGATTGCAGCATCCTCGTTGACTGTGATAACTGAGGGTGTAGCCCCTCCTGCTGTCTATCAGTGGTCACATGATGTTCTTGGTGACTCCGACCAATGAGCCATAAGCATGGGCAATCCAAGGGGTGGAGCTCCCTGACGAGAGACCTGATCGAGTGTGTCGCATCTGAAAAGCTCTCTGTAATAAAGTTTAGGGGCAGGATTTGACGTCCCACGGGCGGGTGTGTGCCTGATCCAATCAGGTGTAAAATGATTCATGATGACGATGGGCGAACATCCCGACGTCATCGCATACGCAATATTTCGGTCGGCAGGCACGCACGAGAGGCGGCAGTGCGCCTGCCAACAATTAAGAGCCTATTAAGGCACTTAATTAATTAAAAACAATTTTTTGCTGCCTAGCCAACCTTATGGTTGGCGGTCGAGTGAATTGGCCTTTGGCTTTTTTATGAAACCTCCAACAGTAATTTTAAAATTTTTTAGAAATCATTTTTATTATGTCCCTGTTCATGTGACTGAGTCATATATGGGGACATGTTTCTCTCACTTTTAAAAATATCTTTATCCCTGTTTCCCAAATTCTTCAGCTCACTGAGGCAGCACCCTGCCTTCAGGGAGCTTTCGGCGCGCGCTCCTCCGTGCACACGCAGACTTCACCCTTGGCCTCCTCCTGCCCCTACCCCGGCAACGCTGAGCATTTCAGCGCACCTTTCACGCTGGCCATTAATTGACCAAGCCAGTGGTTGGGGTCTGATCGTGGGTGGCGGCCCGTTTCCCAGCCATTCCTGGGCCCGCCGACCATGCCTGCACACCGAGGTCAAAACCCTGCCCTAGCTGTTTCTTGTTGTCCACTCCATCGAGCCATTACATTTGGCGATGAGGATAAAATTAGTTTCAACTCTGCGCCTTGCCCTGTTATTGTGAGTACATCGAATTTTAAGAAAAAAAAGACTACTAACCAGTCATGCCATTCTTTGGCAGAATCGATTCTTACGATGCAACTATGGAAGACTGGAGCCAGTATGTAGAGCGCCTCGGATTTTATTTCATAGCGAACAAAATTACCGCGGAGAAAAAGCAGAAAGCCATCCTCTTGAGCGTATGTGGCAGTAAAACATACAACCTCACTCGCAACCTGACGGCCCCAAGCACTCCCAATTCTAAGTCCTATAATGAATTAGTGGGCTTGGTGAAAGAACAATTCCAGCCGAAGCCATCTGTAATAATGCAGTGTTTTAAATTTAATTCCAGGGTTAGGGCCCCAGGAGAGTCCATCTCAACCTATGTAGCGAGCCTAAAGTAATTAACAGAACTCTGCAACTTTGGGCACATTAAATGATGTGCTGTGGGACCGATTAATTGTGGAGTTAAGGACCACACCATACAGCGCCGTTTCCTCACCGAGTTCGGCATCGACTTTAAGTGCGGCCTAGAAATTTTCCTCGCCATGGAAAGTGCTGCGAGAGACTTGCAGACTTTGCAACACATAGAACATGGCACTGTACTTCATGTTGGGCAGGAAACTACCAACGACCCTGGTGCAAAAACCAGACCTACAGCATCGACGTGAAATGCAATGTCCGATGTGAGAAATGTGAAAAAGCCTAGTAGAAATGCTTCAGCAGCAACATCCAGGCTAAGTCATTATAGATGCGGAGGTGACCACAGAGCAGACACCTGTAAATTCAAGGAGGCAGAATGTCATTACTGCCATAAGGAAGATCACGTAGTAAGGCAATGCCAGGCAAAACTGAAGCAGCCTGCAAAACAGCAAACCAACATGATCGAATTAAAGAATACAGCAGAGGCTGAGACTGCCAACACCAACATTTATTCCTTGTATAATGTAACAGCTGCAAAAACCAATTACTGTGACAATCTGAGTTAATGAGAAGCCATTAATAATGGAGATGGATACGGGTGCCTCAATTACAGTGGTGGGAGAGCACACTTTCAGGTACCTTAATGAAGGGAGACAGCCAATAAACCTGGAGTGAACAACCGCTAAATTAAGGACATACACAGGAGAATCCATTCAGGTAAAGGACATTGCCTAAGTGTCAGTTTCTTACAAGCAACAGACAGCCCAGCTATCTGTAAGAATTGTGAAAGGAGAAAGACCCAGTCTTTTAGGTCAAGACTGGCTACAGAAGATCAAGCTTGACTGGTCTGAGATATTCACCTCAAATCTGATGGAGTCCCAGAACTTCTAAGAAAATACAACAGTTTTTCAGGATGAACTAGAGAAGTTAAAAGACATGCAGGCCACGATACATATGGAGCCACAGGCAACACCTCACTTCTTTAAAGCAAGACCTGTGCTTTATACATTGAGAGAAAAGGTTGATGAGGAGCTGGGTCTTTCTCCTTTCACAATTCTTACAGATAGCTGGGCTGTCTGTTGCTTGTAAGAAACTGACACTTAAGCAATGTCCTTTACCTGAATGGATTCTCCCGTGTATGTCCTTAATTTAGCAGTTGTTCACTCCAGGTTTATTGGCTGTCTACCTTAATTAAGCTGGGCATTATCCAACCTGTTCAGTTCTTGGAATGGGCTACGCCAGTAGTTCCAATGGTTAAGCCCAACTGCACCACACGTATCTGTGCAGACTATAAATTGACCATAAATAAGGCAGCCAGACTAGACAAGTACCCTATGCCAAGGCTGGGTGATTTAGGTGCTAAGCTGGCTGGAGGCAAATCCTATATGAAATTGGATATGAGCCACGCTTACCAGCAAATATACTTTGGTAACACACTGAGGGAATATGTAACCATTAACACACACAAGGGTCTCTATCAGTCCACCTGTTTACCCTTTGGGGTCTCGTCAGCATGCGCTATCTTCCAGGGAACAATGGAGAACATTTTGCAAGGGTTCCCACGTGTAATTATATATCTAGATGATGTCCTAACCATGGGATTAACCGAGACGGACACTTGACCAACCTGGAGGAGGTGCTAAGAAGGTTCATGGATGCCAGCATACGGTTAAAGAAGGGAAAGTGCACATTTCAGGCACCAGAAGTGACTTATCAAGGCCACAGGGTCGATGCCATGGGACTGCACCCAGTAGAAGTCAAAGTTCAGGCAATAAAAGATGCGCCATCCCCATCCAATATAACAGAGCTCAAGTCCTTCCAGGGCATGATCAACTACTATAGCCACTTCTTACCAAATCTATCAAATGTGTTGGCATCATTACACGCGTTACTGAAAAAAAAAACTGTTGGCTTTGGGGGATACATTCATGAAAGTAAAGGAGTTGTTGTATTCGTCATGTCTATTGGTACTCTATGACCCGTCAAAAGAGCTGGCATTAACATGTGATGCCTCTCCTTATGGGGTGGGAGCTGTGTTATCCCATAAAATGGAAAATGGGTCTGAAAGGCCCATTGGCTATGTCTCAAGAACCTTCTCCATAGCCAAGAAGGGCTATTCCTAGCTAGGTAAGGGAGGTTTATCAGTGTTATTCTGGGTGAAGAAATTCCACCAGCATCTGCATGTTCGCTATTTCACGATTGTCAGATCATAAACCATTAATGGGTTTATTCAGTGAGGGCATGGCCATCCCAGCAGTAGCCTCAGCAAGGATACAATGATGGGCTCTGACATTATCTGCATCTGAGTGCACTTTTATTTAACGTCCTGGTCCACACATTGCACATGCAGATGCACTCAGTCATCACCCGTTGCCAGACAGCATTGTGCATTCTCCCATTTCACAAGAATTAGTGTTATTATTGAACTTCTTACTTTCTTCGCCTGTGTGTGCGAGACAAATTAGAAATTGAACAGAGATCCAACATTATCGAAAGTCAGAGACTTTGTCTTAAAAGGATGGCCAAACTTGCCTGTATCTGAAGAATTGAGACCATTCCATGTCAGACAGATGGAATTGAGCTGCCAAGGTGGAATTTTGTTGTGGGGGTCAAGAGTGGTGGTCCCACTACAAGGCAGAGAGCTGCTGTTGACAGAACTGCATAGTGCCCTTCAGGGCATATCAAAAATTAAAATGCCTGCATAAAGCTATT
Organism: Carcharodon carcharias; assembly: GCF_017639515.1. Classification (NCBI taxonomy): domain Eukaryota; kingdom Metazoa; phylum Chordata; class Chondrichthyes; order Lamniformes; family Lamnidae; genus Carcharodon; species Carcharodon carcharias. The sequence continues at coordinate 60,462,402 of NC_054482.1, read as the reverse complement.
TATGGTGGCCAGGGATTGATGGAGATATTGAAAACTTAGTCAAGCACTGTCTCCACTGTAGCAACAACAGAAGCTCCCCTGCTTCCATGGGAGTGGCCTGATCAACCCTGGGTTCGATTACATATCGATTAGATAGGACCATTCTTGGGTACTATATTCTTGTTAATTGTAGATGCACATTCCAAATGGATAGATGTATATGAAGTCAAATCGCCAATGTCAAACACAACTATAGAGAAGCTACGTCACAGTTTCAGCATACATGGCCTACCTGAAATTGTCATTTCAGATAATGGCACCACTTTTATCGGCACAGAGCTTCAGAAATTTATGGATCTGAATGAATCAGACATATTAAAACAGCCCTTTACCATCTCTCATCGAATGGCCTAGCCGAGTGGGCAGTACAAACTTCTAAGTCTGGTATGAAAAAGCTATTGGAAGGCACTCTAGAATCTTGACTTTCCCACTTTCTTTTCCGTTATTGTACAATAACAAAATCAACTATGGATTCGACATCGTCTGAATTATTGATGAAATGCCGCCTATGTGCATGGTTACACCTAGGGTTTCCAAATTTAGAGGGGAAGTTAGAGCATAATCAGTGTAATCAAAAATTGAAAAATGACTTACACAGCAAAGCTCGCACATTCACTGTAGGTGATACGGTACTCAGGAGAAATTTCAGCTGTGGACCCTGTTGGACTCCTGGAACTATTGCTCAGAGATTGGTCCATTATCTTTCCAAGTGCAAGTGGGAGATAGAATCGTCTGTAAGCATGTAGATCATATTAATGCCAGAGAGACATTCCAACAACCAACTATTCCGCCCGTCAATTCCTGATGACTGATCAACCTAGAATAGACATGCCAATGTCTCTGTGGAGTTGTCAAATCCTGAACTGCCACGTTCCAATGATGTGTCTCATGCTGCAGTTCCAGATCCAGTCGATCCTGTTGAGGAGCCTCAAGTGGTAGAGCTATGCCGCTCTAGCCGTATAAGAAGAGCACCTCAGAGATTTGATCTTTAATAACTTGACATTGTATATATATATACACAATCTCATTGGATGTTCAAATGTTTCATTGTTAATAGAAATTGTAAAAAACTAAAGGGGGAGAAAATGTGGTAACTAAGGGTATAGTCCCTCCTGCTGTCTATCAGGGGTCACGTGATGTTCTGTGAAGGCACCGACTAGTGAGCCCTAAGCGCGGGGCAATCCAAGGGGTGGGGCTTCCTGACAAGAGTCCTGATCAAGCGTGGAGCACCTGAAAAGTTCTTTGTCATAAAGTTTAGCTGTTCCTTTTGGAAACCTGTCCGCTCCATCGTGTCATTACACTGACACACTTCCTTCTCTCTTGCACCACAAGGTGATTCACAACTGGCGCCAGCAGGTGCTAGCCCATAGCGAACTGGTGCAGCTGCATGATCTTACCTATGTGGAGAGTTGATGCTCCTTTGTGTCAGTATTTGCAGTAGAGGAAAAGATCAACATGTCAGGCATCGCAAGGACACAAATATTGAATCAGAGACAGGGACTCACCGAAGTTAACATTAAGCGAAATAATATTAATGAAGAAAATAATGTCACTGAAGAGTTATAGATCCCCAGGACCAGATTGTTTCCTTCCAAAGGTTTTAAAGGAAGTAGTTGAGAATATTGAAGGTGCCCTAATTACAAAGTTCTCTCGATTCAGGAACTATTCCTTTAACTTGGAAAATTGTGCATGTCGCTCTGCTATTCAAAAAAAGGCGAGAGAGGGAAACAAAGGAATTATGGACCAATTTACCTAACAATTGTTACTAGGAAAAGAGGGAAGGGTAGCACAGTGGTAATGTTACTGGACTAATACTTCAGAGACAAGAGAACATGAGTTCACAATCCCACCAGTGCAGCTAGGGGAATTTAAATGCAATTAATTAAGTAAATCTGTCATAAAAACCCACCTTGTTCACTAATGCCCTTAAGGAGAGGAAATCTTCTGGCCTCCACATGAGTTCAGACTCACAGTAATGTGGTTGGTTCTTCACTGCTCTCTGAAATGGCCTAGCAAGCCACTCAGTTGTATCAAACTGCTACAGAAAATTTGAACAAGAATACAACCAGTCGTAACTGGAAGTATTGTCACTCCCTCCTGTCAATCACTCATCATGTGATTCGACCAATAAGCTTATTGCGCGGTAATCCTGTGGGCTTCCAGTGGAGAGACCGTGTCTAATACAAGTACCTCTACATGTCTCCTAAATAAAGTTTAGCCTTTTCTTCATCAAACCTGCTGCTCCCATCAAATTATTACATTTGGTGACAAGGATAAAACCGACTTCTGCTGCATACTTCACCCTGGGGTTGATGTGAGTAAAATGAAGTTGAACAATACTTACCAGTCATGCCGCTGTTTGGAAGAATCGATTCATACACTGCTAACATTGAAAACTGGAGTCAGTGTGCCGAGCGACTTGAGTTCTATTTCGTTGTGAACGAGATCGCTGTTGAAAACCTTAAAGCTATCCAGCTGAATGCATGTGGAAGCAAAACGTATAACCTGATTCAAAACCTGACTGCCTTGAATGTGCCCAATTCTAAATGGTACAGTGAGTTAATGGAACACCTGAAATCGCACTTCCAGCCCAAACCAACTGTGATCCTGCAGTGCTTCAAGTTTAATTCGAGAGATCGTGCCCTGGGAGAGTCCATTGCTACCTTTGTGGCGAATCTGAAACAATTAACCGAATACTGAAAGTTCAGGGATGCCTTGAACAATATGCTGCGGGACAGACTTGTATGTGGAGTCAAAGACGACGCCAAACAGCACCGCTTGCCAACCGAATCTGACAGTGATTTCAAGCATGCCTCGGAAATTTCTCTCGCTATGGAAAGTGCCGCAAAAGACTCACAGGCTTTGCAGCATAGGGATAATGGCGTTGTACTCCATGTTAGGCTGGAACCTGCTGCTTAGCGTGGCATGAGAAATAGAACAGCAGATTTTAAACCTGATCCTATGCCCACTACATGAAGACTAAGGAAGCCTAATGATAACACGTCAGCTAATAAGATATATATTCGATACAGATGTGAAGGAAATCATGGAGTAGATGTTTGTACATTCAAAGAGGTAGAACGTAAAGATTGCCGCAGGAAAGGAACCTGGTTAGGCAGTGCACAACAAAAGATAGGCAAACAGCAAAACAGTAAACAAATCTAATTGAGCTAACTGATACAGCAAAGGCTGACGCTGCTAATACTAAAGTATACTCCCTGTATCATGTGACTGCTGTTAAATCTGAGCTCATTACAGTGACAGTGCAAGTGAATGGCAAGCCACTGCAGATGGAGGTGGATACTGGTGATGCAACAACTGTTGTTGGGAAGCACACGTTCAAGCACCTCAGTGAAGGGAGTCAGTCATTGACATTGGAGCAGACAGTAGCCAAGCTGAGAACTTATACTGGAGAATCCATTCAAGTCAAAGGCATTGATGCTGTCCCAGTCTGCTACAAACAACAGACAGCCCATCTGCCTGTGATAATCGTAAAGGGGCAGGGGCCCAGTCTTTTGGGTCCAGATTGGCTGCAGAAAATAAAACTTGACTGATCAGAAATATTCCATTTGAAGTCCAATGGAATTCCAGAGCTCTTGAAGAAATATGACACTGTTTTTCAAATAAATTGGGAAAACTGATGGCATGCAAGCTAAAATACACATCGATCCCCAAACAACAGCACATTTCTTCAAGGCCATACCAGTATCTTACTCACTAAAAGAAAAAGTGCAAACAGAGTTGTGCAGGTTGGAAATCCTGGGAAAAATTCAGCCTGTCCAGTTGTCTGAGTGGGCCACACCCATAGTCCCAGTTGTCAAGCCAGACCAGATTATACATATATGTGGTAACTACAAAATGACAGTCAGCAAAACAGTAAAGTTAGACAAATACCCCATTCCTAGAATCGATGGCTTATACACCAAGTTAGCAGGAGACACGTTATATAAAAAATAGATAAGCTATGCCTATCAACAATTGGAATTAGATAGAACGTCAAGAGAATACATGACAATTAATACCCATAAAGACCTCTACCAGTACACCCGATTACCTTTTGGAGTTTCATCAGCATGCGCTATTTTTCAGTGAACCATGGAGAGTCTCCTACAGGGACTTCCACGTGTTGTCATGTACTTAGATGACATTCTCATCACTGGACTGACCGAAGCTGAACATTTAGCCAACCTTGAGGAAGTGCTGTGAAGATTTATAGAAGCAGGTGTGCAGTTGAAGTGAGAAAAATGCACATTTCAAACATCGGAGTTAACCTACCTGGGTCACAGAGTGGACACTATGGGATTGCGTACTGTTGAAGACAAGGTCCAAGCAATTAAAGATGCACCATCACCCTGTAATGTGACAGAGCTTAAATCATTCCTAGGTATGATTAATTACTATAGCCATTTTTTACCTAATCTATCCACTGGCACCACTACATTTGTTGCTGAGGAAGAACCACCGCTGGTCATGGGGTTCACAGCAAGAAGAAACAGTGAAGAAACTGCTTATTCATCATGTTTGTTGGTACATTATGACCCAGCTAAAGTGCCAGTGTTAACGTGTGATGCTTATCCTTACAGTGTAGGAGCCGTTCTATCACATCAAATGGAGGAAAATCAGAAAGACCCATTTGCCATGTTTCAAGAACACTTTCTCAAGCTGAAAAGGGCTACTCCAGTTGGAAAAAGAAGGATTATCGGTTGTATTTGGTGTCAAGAAGTTTTGCCAAGACCTACACGAGCGACATTTTACAATTGTGTCTGATCATAAGCCGCTGACAGGTTTATTCAGTGAAGACAAAGCTATTCCGCCTATACCTTCAGTGAGAATCCAACTTTGGGCTTTGACACTATCAGTTTACGAGTACACAATCAGGTACCGCCCTGGCTCGCACATAGCCAATGCAGATACACTTAGTCATCTTCTGTTACCAGGCAGCCTTGTTAATATACCCGTTCCATAAGAGTTAGTGTTATTAAATTTCTTGGATTCATCACCTGTATGCACCAAACAGATCAAGAATTGGACGAACAGAGACCGAGTACTGTCAAAAGTCAAAGACTTTGCTTTTAAGGATAGCCAAGAACACTTGTGTCTCATGACTTACGACCATTTTATTCCAGAAACACTGAACTGAGTTATCAAGATGGAATTTTGCTGTGGGGTCCAAGAGTCGTGGTCCCATCACAGGGCAGAGAGTCACTCTAGGCAGAGCTCCACGGTTCACACCCAGGCAAATCAAAATGAAGATGCTGGCACATAGCTACATCTGGTGGCCAGGAATAGACAGTGACATCAAGAACATAGTTGAACACTGTTCCCTTTGCCAGCAACACCAGAAGCTACCTGTATCAGCTCCTCAGAGACGTTTGCTGGTTTCTTTGACTGTTTTTATTGTAAATGTAAGAAACTTAAAGGGGGAGAAAGTGTAGTAACTAGATGTATTGTCCCACCCTCCTTACAGTCACTCATCATGTGATGTGATTACAGGGCTTTGGCCAAAAGCTTATTGCGCAGGTAATCCTGTGGGCGGGGCTTCTGACAGGGAGATCGTGTCTAGCCTGCAAGCACCTCTACATGTCTCCTAAATAAAATTTAGCCTTTTCTTCACCAATCCTGCTGCTCCATCAAGTTATTACACAAATAGACCACCCAACATCAACCTAGGCACAGGAAATGACAGACACAACTGCTGAGCTGCCCTGGAAAATTATCCTCATTAACATCTGGGGGCTTGTGCCAAAATTAGGAGAGCTGTCTCACAGACTGGCAACAGCCTAATATAGTCATACTTACCAAGTCATACCTTACAGCTAATGGCTCAGACACCTTCATCACCATCCCTGGGCCTGACCCAATGAAACCTCATGGCACTAGATGACCAAGGAAACCTGCTGATTACCACCAACCATCCTTCCTCAGTGGATGAATCTGTATTGTGAATACTATTGAGTGTAAGAAGAGCCCAAAATGTACTCAGGGTGGGGCACATAAAATAGAGTGGCTCAGTAGCACTGCAACTCACCAAGCTGGCCGAGTTCTGAAGGACATATCTTCCAAACAGGGCCTGTAGCATGTGGTGAGAGAACCAACAAGATGGAAAAACCTACTTGACCTAGTCCTCACCAATCCATCCATCACAGATGCACCTGTGCATTACTATTGGTAGGAATGACCACTGCACAATCCTTGTGGAGGTGAAGCCCATCTTAACACTGAGAACACCCTCCACCATGTTGTGTGCCATCACCACTGTACTAAATGGATAGATTCAGGACAAATCTAGTAGTTCAAAACTGAGCATCCATGAGGCCATCAGCAGCAAAAGAATTGTATTCAAACATAATCTGTAAACTCCTAGCCTGTAATATCCCTCATTCTACCATTACCATCAAGCCAGGTGATCGACTCTGGTTCAATGAGGAATGTGGCAAGCATGCCAGGAACAGCACCAGGCACACCTAAAAATGAGATGCTAACCTGGTGAAGTGCAGCACAGGAGTACATGCATGCTAGACAGTGGAAGCAGCATGCTGTAGAGAAAGCTAAGTGATCCCACAGCCAACAGATCAGACCAAAGCTCTGCAGTCCTGCCACATCTAATCATGAATGGTGATGGACAATTAAACAACTGGAGGAGGAAACTCCACAAACATCCCCATCTTCAATGATGGTGGAGCCCTGAAAGTCTGAAGCATTTGCAACCATCTTTAGCCAAAAGTGGCAAGTGGATGATCCGTCTCTTAGTCTCCTCCTGAGGTCTTCACCATCAAGGATGCCAGTCTTCAGCCAATTCAATTCTCTCTACATGACTATATAT